>NW_026596149.1:13780783-13797177 GCF_907164565.1 Psammomys obesus | reverse complement strand
TGTGTGTGTGTGTGTGTGTGTGTGTGTGTGTGTGTGTGTGTGTGTGTTTTCAGCATGGAGAGTAACCTAGTAAAATACCAAATCTAAAATATGTCAACTCACTAACAGACTTAATTTACTTTTGTGTACATTTTTTTTTCAAAATCAATGATATGAGAAATATGACAATTATTTTAAATAATAGTCATATATGAGTTTTACATGGTGATCTAAGAGAATACCATTGACAATGAGACCAAAACCTCATTTGTGATAAGACTATTCCAGATAATGAATGTTAACAAGAAACTTGGAATCCATGTTGTGCATTCTAAGGGGAATGTCCATGCCTGCCACTGTAGTCACTCTGCTCATTATCCTACTGACTATGAATAATGTTGGCTTAGGAAAGAAGCTAACTGACATTAAAAAAAAATGGTTATCTCCTTAAATTTTTAAATCTCTCTGTGTGTATTCATGCATGTGAGTGTAGCTGTGAATATGCCATGGAGTATGTGTGTTGGTCAGAAGAGCGGCTTGAATGCTGCTCTTCACACTCTACCATGTTTGACACAGTTTCTCTTATTTGCTACTGTACAGGCCAGACTCCCGGGGATACTCAAAGAAGAACTAATTCAAAGTTCTAACTGTCCCTAGAAGGATAATTTGATTTCCTTGGTTATAATAACTTAGTTCTATTCTTAAGGTAAACATTGTGGTCACATGCTGGGTTTAGAGACAAAGGGTTGGGCTATTCTTTCACTCGAAATGTATTGATTAAAACTACCGACTTCTACTAAAATCCTCTTTGTTAATGCTTTTGTTATTTTGAACCCCAAGCTCAGAAACTACTATGGCTCCATCTCCTAGGAAACTTATTCTACTTCCGCACTATCCTTTTGCTCTGTGATTAAGGCTCAATCACAAAATGAGGTTGCATCGATACAGACTGTATCTGTGTCCTGAATCACCAGAGTTCTATTTCACCTCTCATTTCAGAAGTTATTATGAATATTTGTTTCACTGATGTTTTTCATCATATGTATCTATGTTTTAGTTATATATCCCTTTCTTTCTCTTCTTCTTTGTGCTAAAGTTTGTATAAAGAGGACAATCACAGTATGTTGTCAGTCAGCCTTCTTGACTCAGATGTGTGTAGACAGATATTCTGCAACACTGAGTAGAAACCAATTGAGATTATTCCTATACCACAAGTAAATGTTGTGTTGAGAATTGTATTGAAACTTCAAGAATTAAATGACTTGACGGAATGACCAAAGAGAAGCTCTTAAATTTGCACACATAAAGGAATTGTATTAATAAAATCTTGAACCCAGATGCAAACACTGACTCTTCCTCAAACACATTTTATTTATTTCTATATATTTTCATATGTGTCTACCCTCATATGTATGCATTATATTAAATATTAAATAATATTTCCCTTGACATCCATAGGCATCTCAGACTGCTTTTGATTTTCCCTGATATATTTAATGTACTTATTTTCGGACCTGATACTAAGAAACAAACATGCTGTAACTAAAAATATCACCCACACTCATCTAAGCCATAACTGCTGAAATTCAACATTTGCCCTTATTTCTTATGCTTTCTATCCTATCAAAACACTGAGAAATTGGAGAGATATATATAATCAAGCACAAGAATTCATATAAATCCATATTAGAGAAAGTAAAGAAAATATCCATTGTAATAAAGTGGTAAGAATTAAAAATGTGCTTGACTTAGAACTCATTTATGCTGTCTGAGCTCAGAAGTTCTGGGACTTATCAAAATTCAACCAAGTGTGCAAAATATCAATTATTTATTCATTGTATGATTTCCAAGAGAACTGGATACTTTTAGGCTGCAGTGACCTAGATTCTTTCCCATGATTCCACTTTCTTCCCATGTCCTCCTAAACTTTAAAGTGGTGATCAAACAAAATTTTCTTTTAAGCATCAGTGTAAAAACTGGCCTACAATGCAAATCATGTCTCACAACCTACAGCTCTAGAGTGCCAGCACAACACATGCCTGAGTTGGTCTTAATTCTTAGAAATTGCTTCTCATTTTAATAGCTGCATTGTGACAGACAAGTAGAAACTCCCATTTTTAGACATGGCATGGATCTTTAGGAGTGTGATTGGTTCCATCTGTGGACTGTAGTGTTTGTAACTTCACAATATTTATCACTAAGCCACCTTAGTCTGTTCTCATATGCTGTCTCTGGCTTCACTTCTCTGTAATCTGGTATATTGCAACATCTGTCAAGGTAAAGGAAGGACTTCTCTCCAAGTGTAGGAAATGTGGAGTCAGCCTCCCACAACTGGTCTTCCTTCCATTTCACACTGTCCTCCCAGGTTTTCTAAAATTTGGTAGAATGATTAAAATCAAACTCTCACAATCAAACTTTTGTCTGCAATTCAGAATTTGATAGATTTATCTCAGAAGCAAATTGAAAACAGGCTCATGGTTGGGAGGTGATAAAGAATATACTCCTTGGTTTCATATGTTTTCTCTTTAGTAAGAGATTGTGTTTTTGAATAAATGAAAAATTTGTGATTATGTACTAGTAAGTTTAAGGTTCTAGGAAGCTTTTCACAGAGTTCTGTGTTAGAGTTAAAAAATTTCCTGGATCAGACGAATATTCCATCAGCACGTTATCATTCTCTGAACACGAATACAAGCCTGGGCACTAACCCCAAATCATCCCTTCCCTATAGTTAAAGCATTCTGCTTGAGTAGAGTTTGTTTCCTGTCCTTTACAACAATTGCTGTCCACGTTCCCTTCGGTGTACCCTGCACTGTGCCCTCGGTGTCTGAGATGATGCTAAAGGAGCCTCCGTGAATATGTGAAGCACTTCAGATGCAGCTACTTCTCTGCATCTCTGAGAGCTTTGAAGAAATTTGACTCCTTGAAAAAGGAACTGCTGCAAGAGTTTGAAACTATGCATGTACATATACATGTATACATATATGTGTGTTCATCTATACGTACACATCATATATTTCTATATGTGTACATATGTATATATGTATATATATATATATATATGTATATGTATATGATAAGAACGCAAAACAAGTTAAAATGACCAGTCTATGTTGAATCAAAGCATACACCCCCAAAAAAGTATGTATTGATAAAGGAACTGTCCTTACTATAGTATTGTTGGGGGGGGCTGATAAAACATAGATTGTATACATTGTGATGTCACTATAAAATAAAATACATTCACAAACAAGCATATTTACATTAATAGTCTGTAGACAATCCACAAGTCTTTCAATTGGTCATCTCATAGATTAGACTATTAGATGTTTTTCTGATCTTTATTTATATTAGTAACAATGATTTTTTTTTAAAACATTTCATTGATATTTTTGCAGAGAGGGCAGTGATGGTCAATCTCCATTATCAACTTGACTGGTTCTGGAATCAGCTATCGGACAAGTCTATTGGCAAATGTGTAAGGGATTTTCTTAGCTTAGCAGAAAGGCAAAGAATCACCTGAAATGTGGGCAGTAGCATCCCCATGGTGGCTCAGGTATAAAAGAAACTTGTGGGAAGAGCTCTTGAATTTTCTTCCTGGCTGCCTTTTCATCCTTTTGATGAGTTCATCTGCTGTTAATGTACTCATCTGTGCTGCTGCTGCTGCTGCTGTTCCCACTATCCTTCTCTGACACCAGAATCTGGTTCCTTTGGCCTTATAACATGAACTGAAAATGAGTGGCCCTGTATGAATCCTCCAGGACCTCACTGTCAGATTGGGACAACAGAGACATCCAGCCTCTTAGACTGAGCAGCTTTCAGTTCCTGGTCTGTCCTACATGGAGGCAGTGAATATTTATACTGTGCAGACCATATCATATCTGCTGATCTAATAAATCTCCCTCTAGTATGCATTTAGTCTAGTCAACAGTTCTATTCTTCCAGATATCCCTGACCAATTCAAGGGCCCTTGATTTAGTTACTTTTCGTGTGCTGTGAGCGAACACTGGACCTCAGCGGCTTTCTCTGGCCTTTGTGCTATTCCCTCATTCTTGCATCTTGCATATGGGCAAAACCAGCACCATATGAATAATGCCAAATATTTCAGACAACCCTTCGCATATCCTGCTCTCCCCGGGGGAAAAAAAAACTGAAAAGGACTCTGTCTCTTTGTGGTTGAATTTGTTACAATGCTTTCTAGGCAACCATTCTTCAGAAACATATTCTGTTACCTGTGTTTTTCTAGGTACTTCCTTTTCAAGTGAATTTTCATCATTACATTATGGAAGACCCTCAAAGTGAGGTTTTGTCCTTACAGCACCTTTTCTGTTTCAGTATAAAGTCTAAAGTTTCTCCTGAAGCAGGTTGTAATTAATAGGACACACACTACAAGCCAGTTTCAGGTTGACTCCATGTCAACTGGACTTAGTTGGTTTGTGTCTTGTCTGGGCTTCCCTTCTCAACACAGTTTTGAAGTGTTGTTGTTGTTATAAAGATTGATCCCACTGAATGCAAATACTGTGTGTAGATTGGGGCTCCATGTGGGTCAGCAAGCAGAAGTATGACTATTCAGGCCCATCCATGGTCCACCGCAAATGCTTCTAGATGGACTGAGCAGGTGCTAGGCACCTGCTGCAGGAACTGATTCTGATGTATCAGAGTGGTCTGGCAAAATACACAGCTCATGCTAACATCACTAACATGGAAATAGACGTTGAAGAGAAATTCGTCCTGTACTTGTATCTGATATCAGCACTAGACTGTAGGATTTGTTGCTGATATAGTTTACCTTGTATTCCAGTTAACTGTTTCCATGGTGTATGTTTAATATCCTGAACATATCTTGATTTAGTCGAGATGGCTTGGGTACTTGGCTGAGGACTGGGTGGGACAGTCTGTGCCTTAAAACCCAGATTTTGTTCCCGTGTTTTCCTTCATGACCACAGTGGGTCATTTCTTGCCTCGAGATGGGTAGGTTTCCATTGTCACCTGTAAATATATTCATCCTCTTAATTTATGTAAGGTTTTTTTTTTTTTACTCAAGTCTTTAAGAAATGACAAATTATAGATGTTCTACTGTTCAATGAGAACATTAGATCCCAGAAACATGTGTAAAGAAAAATTTTAAATGCGGCAGAAAAAGAAGGGAAAAAAAAGAAAAGAAAAAAAAAGTAGCTCCCCACTCAGGGGGAAGTGATCAAAGAGCAGGCTAATCAGTTCATGTCAGAGACAGTCCCTGTTCCTATTACAATGGAACCCACTTGGACACTGAACTGACATGGGCTACCTCTGTGCAGGGGTTCCAGGCCATCTCCATGAGTGGTCCTTGGCTGGAGTATCAGTCTCAGAAAAAAACACTGTGCCCAGACTTTTGGATCTGTTGCTCTCCTTGTGGAGCTCTTATCCTCTCCAGGTCTTACTGTCTCCCATTTCTTTCATAAGATTCCTTACACTCTGCCCAAAGTTTAGCTATGAATCTCAGATTCTGCCTTGATACCCTTCAGGGTAAAGCCTTTCAGAGGCCCTCTGTGGTGGTAGCGTGTTTTCCTGTTCCCTGTTTTCTCCCTCCTCAGATGTTCATCCTCTTTGTCTTTCTGAATTGGAGTTGAGCATCTTAGCCAGAGTCCTCCTTTTGATTAGCTTCCTTAGGTATACAGATTTTAGTATGATTATCCTATATTATATGTCTAGTATCCACTTATAAGTGAGTATATACCATGTGTGTATTTCTGCTTCTAGGATACCTCACTAAGGATGATTGTTTCCAGTACCCACTATTTACCTGAAAATTTCATGATTTCATTTTTTTTAATCACTGAGTAATATTCCATTGTGTAGATGAACTACAATTTCTGTATTCATTCCTCAACTGAGGGACATCTGGGCTATTTCCAGCTTCTGGTTATTAAAAATAAAGCTGCTACAAACATGGTTGAGCAGAAGTCCTTGTTGTATACTTGAGCATATTTTGGATATATGCCTAAGAGTGGTAAAGCTGGATCTTGAGGAAGCAGTATTCCTAATTGTCTGAGAAAGTGCCAGATTGATTTCCAAAGTGGTTGTACAAGTTTACATTCCCACCAGTAGTGGAGGAGGGTTTCCCTTTCTCCACAGCCTCTCCAGCATGTGTTGTCACTTGAGTTTTTGATCTTAGCCATTCTGATGGGTGTAAGGTGAAATCTCAGGGTCGGTTTTGATTTTCATTTTCTGATGGCTAAGGACATTGAACATTTCTTTAAGTGTTTCTCTGCCATTCAATATCCCTCTATTGAGAATTCTTTCTTTAGCCCTGTACACCATTTTTTAATTGGATTACTTGATTACTTGATTTGTTCTTGAGTTCTTTATACATACTGGATATTAGCCCTCTGTCAGATATAGGGTTGGTGAAGATCCTTTCCCAATCTGTAGGCAGTCATTTTGTTCTAATGACAGTGTCCATTGCTTTATAAAAACTTTTCAGTTTAATGAGGTCCCATTTGTTTGTTGCTCTTAGAGCCTGTGCTGTTGGTGTTCTGTTCAGAAAGTGTCTATTCTGCCAATGGGTTCAAGGCTCTTCCCCACTTTTTCTTCTAACAGATTTAATGTGTCTGGTTTTATGTTGAGGTCTTTGACCCACTTGGACTTTAGTTTTGTGCAGGGTGATAAGTATAGATCTATTTGCTTTTTTCTACATTTAGACATCCAGTTAGACCAGCACTATTTGTTGAAAAATGTATCTTTTTCCATTGCATTTGTCAAAAATCAGGTATTCATAGGTGTGTGGATTTATTTCTGGGTCTTCTATTTGGTTCCATTGATCCACGATTCTGTTTCTATGCCAGTACCATGCAGTTTTTATTACTGTTGCTCTATATACTACAGCTTGAGATCAGGAATTGAGATACCTCCAGAAGATCTTTCATTGTAGAAGATCGCTTTAGCAATTCTGGGTTTCTTGTTATTCCATATGAAGTTGAGAATTTTTCTTTCGAAGTCTGTAAAAAATTGTGTTGGTAATTTGATGGGAATTGCATTGAATCTGTAGCTTCCTTTTTGTAAGAGGACCATTTTTACTATGGTAATCCTGCCAAGCCATGAGCATGGAAGATCTTTCCATCTTCTCATATTTTCTTCTCATTCTTTCTTCAGAGACTTGAAATTTTTTTTCATACAAGTCTTTGACTTACTTGGTTAGGATCACACGAAGGTACTTTGGTAAGTTATGTCCTTTGTGGCTCTTGTGCAGGGTGTTATTTCCTTAATTTTTTTCTCAGCCCTTTTGTCTCTTGTATAAAGGAGGGTTGCTGATCTTTTTTCTTTTCTTTCTTTTTTTTTTTTTTTTGTTAATTTTGTATTCCAGCCACTTTGCTGAAGGTGTTTATCAGCTGTAGAAGTTCCATGGTAGAAATTTTGGGGTCACTCAGGTATACGATCATATCATCTGCAAATAGTGATACTTTTACTTCTTCC
The DNA here is from genome assembly GCF_907164565.1 of Psammomys obesus. Taxonomy (NCBI): domain Eukaryota; kingdom Metazoa; phylum Chordata; class Mammalia; order Rodentia; family Muridae; genus Psammomys; species Psammomys obesus. The sequence continues at coordinate 13,789,749 of NW_026596149.1, read as the reverse complement.
TTTCCAAATTATATCCCTTTGATCTCCTTTAATTGTCTTATTGCTCTAGCAAGTACTTCAAGAACTATATTAAAGAGATATGGAGAGAGCAGGCAGCCTTGCCTTGGCCCTGATTTCAGTGGGATTTAAGTTTCTCTCCATTATTTTGATGTTGGCTATAGGTTTGCTGTGTATTGCCTTTACTATGTTTAGGTATGTGCTTTGTGTCTCTGATCTCTTCAATACTTTAAACATGAATGGATGTTGGATTTTGTCAAATGCTTTTTCAATCTCTAAGGAGATTATCATGTGTTTTTTTTTCTTTTATTTTTTTTATATGGTGGATCACATTGATAGATTTCCATATACTGAAACACTCCTGCATACCTGAGATGAAACCTACTTGGTCATAGAGGATGATACCTTTGATGTTATCTTGTATTTGGCTTGCAAGTATTTTGTTGAGTATTTTTGCATCAATGTTCATATGGGAGATTGGCCTGAAATTCTCTTTCTTTGTTGGGTCTTTGTGAGGTTTAGGTACCAAGGTGACTGTGGCTTCACAGAATGAGCTTGGTAGTGTTCCTTCTGTTTCTATTTTGTGAAATTGTTTGAAGAGAACTGGGATTAGCTCTTCTTTGAAGGTCTGGTTGAATTTTGTGCTGAAACGATCTGGCCCTGGGCTTCTCTTGGATGGGAGACGTTTGATGACAGCTTCTATTTCCTTGGGGGATATAGGACTATTTAATTGATTTACCTGGTCTTGACTCAGCTTTGGCAAGTGGAATCGATCAAGAAAATTGTCCATTTCATTTAGATTTTCAAATTTCATGGCGTATAGACTTTTGAAATAAGTCCTAACAATTTTTTGGACTCTCTCAGTGTCTATTGTTATGTCTCACACTCCATTCTCAACAAAGGACAGATCACCAAAACAGAAATTAAACAAAGAAACAATGTCTATAACAGAGGTCTTGAATCAAATGGACCTAACAGACAATTACAGAACGTTTCAACCAAATACAAAATAAATTCTCTTCTTCTCAGCACCTCAAGGAACCTTCTCCAAAATAGACCATATAGTTGAAAACAAAGTGAGCCTCAACAGATACAAGAAGATTGAAATAATTCCTTGTGTGATATCTGATCACCATGGAACAAAGATGGACCTCAACAACAACAGAAATAGCAAAAGCCTACAAGCACATGGAAACTGAACCACTCACTACTAATGACATCTGGCTGAGGGAAGAAATAAAGAAATTAAAGTCTTCCTAGAATTCAATGAAAATGAAGGCACACATACCCAATCTTATGGGACACAATGAAAGCAGTGCTAAGAGGGAAGTTAATAACACTGAGTTCCTTCAAGACGAAATTCAAAATATCTCATGCAAGCAACTTAATGGCTCAACTAAAAGCCCTAAAGAAAAAAGAAGCAGACACACCAAAAAGGAGTAGACAGCTAGAAATAATCAAACTCAGGGCTGAAATCAATAAATTAGAAACAAATAAAGAAATTCAAAGAATCAATGAAACCAAGAACTGGTTCTTTGAGAAGATCAAAAAGATAGACAAACCCATAACCAAACTAACTAAAAGGCAGAGAGACACTATCCAAATTAACAAAATCAGAAATGCAAAGTGAGACATAACAATAGACACTGAGAGAGTCCAAAAAATTGTTAGGACTTATTTCAAAAGTCTATACGCCATGAAATTTGAAAATCTAAATGAAATGGACAATTTTCTCACATTTATTATTTTCTTTGACTGATACATCGATTTCTTCCATTGTATCTTCCACACCTGAGATTCTTTCTTCCATCTTTTGTAGTCTGTTGGTTATGCTTACATCTGTTGTTCTTGTTTTCTTTCCTAAATTCTCCCTCTCCATTACTGTGTTTTCTTCAACTTTTCCAATACTATCTTCAGCTCTTGAGCCGTTTTTGTTGATTTCCTTCACCTGTCTGACTGTATTTTTCTGTTTTTCCTTCAATTCCTTCAGCTGTTTTTTTGAACAGTCCTCTGTTTCTTTTATTTCTTTCAGTGATTTAATCATTTCCTCTCTAAAGGCCACAAACTGTTTGGCTGCATCTTCCTGTATTTCTTTATGGATAGTCATAATCTGTTTGATTTTATCTTCCTCTAATTCTTTATGCATTTCATTTGTTTCCTCCATTAACCTCTTCATAAGCATAGATGTAAGTTCATCTTCCTGAATTTCATTTATGTTAGGGTATCCAGGGCTACTTGTCCCTGAATACTGGGTTCTGGGGATGCCATACTGCTTTGCCTTTTTTTTTTTTTTTTTTTTTGGTTGTGTTTTTACTCTAGCCTTTATCCATCTGGCTGTCTCAGGTGTTGTCTGTTAATTTCTGGTTCCTGCTGGAGTCCTGGGGTGGGTAAATCCCCTTGGCAGGGTTCTGAAAGAGATATCCTCAGCTTTTTGGGTATGGTCAACTGAACAGTGGTGCTTCTCAGGAATTGTCACAGTTCACTTCAGGCATATGGACCTGTGTGGTTACTGTGGTGTTCAAGAATGCTCCTCTCTCATCAAAAGAAGTCCTGGAGATGGCTTTCCTGCTTCTGGATTTCTTGCTCTGAATTTAGTGAGCTGCAGCTGTTGCTATTAAGTTGTATTTGCTGAGCACAGCCCTCGTGAAGAACCATGGTGACCTGTGGTTTTGTCAGTTTAGTTAGTGATAACTGGTCACACCTTGGAGCAGTATCTGAGGGTTGCTGAAATATGCAATATTTATTCACTCATTTAATAAAAAAGATATTGTATAACTGAAAACATGAAACCCTACTGCTTGCTTTTCCATGAAGCATGGACTGGTGTCTGTGAATACCATACTGTCTTAGTTCCTGTTCTATTACTGTGACAATAAACCATGGCAGAAGCAACATACAGAAGAAAATATTTAACTGCGGCTTGCCTACATTTTCAGAGGATTGTGACTGTGGCAGGAGGCAGACAGGTACGGCACTAAAGTAGCAGCTGAGAGCTTTAAAATCTAATCCAGGCAGATAAACAGAGAGACACCGGACCTGCTGTGGGCTTTGAAACCTTTAAACCCACTCCCAGTGACATACTTCATCCAACAAGGCCACACCTTGTAATCTTTCCCAATAAATATATGACCATATATATTATATGAGGCTCATTTGCATTCAAACCATCTTGTATATCTTCCTATAAAGCTATAATAAAATTAATTGCTTCTTGTAAAACTGAGAAGTCTAAGATTTTTCATGCATAATTACTGAATTTATTTATGTGCATAAAGGATTATTCTGTTTTGTTTTAGAAATTAGTATATAATTTATTTAATTAGTATATAATTTATTTAATTCATCCTAAACTAACAAATTCCAAAACTTTTAAGAGGCCATTGATTAAATTTAGTGTCATTTAAAAACTTGATTACTTATAAGACATTGACAGTTAAATAGCACTTATGAATTAAATATAGTCACTATTGTTTTAAAGCACTTCAGTTTTCCGAGTTATGAAGCTTCCCAAATATTTAACTAATGCCTTTAGCCCTATAAAATTAATCATAACTATGAAGAGTCATTCTAGTAATTGTTTGAAAGTGTATTTCCTTAATAAAGTTGCCAGCTAAGACTCATGAGTTTACATACAGTATATTTTTGAAGGATAATTGAAATAATAAATCTCCCCATCATGTTAGCAAACTGAGGTGTCTTGAAATTACAGGTAAATAAATTTATAATAAGTTACATTAAAGTATATACTAAGAATAGTATTTTACACTGACTTCTGGATCTTTGTAGATTTAATGGATTTTAAATATAAATGAGAGCAAGTTCCTTCCACCTATCTGAAGATTTCACATTAATTTTTAATGATTATAACCAATTTTTTTATGTATGCTTAATTGACATGTTGCTTTGTTCTTAAAATCTGCAATGAGGAACTTTGGTGACTTAAAATGTTCTTCTAATGTCAGTGTCTTTATTGAGTTATATAATATAAAACATATATATTCTATAAGTAATATTTATATTATATAATTGAAATATAATATTTAATAGAACAGCTATAATACATTATTATATATTATCTACATTAACTTAATATATATTACATAAATCAAAAGTATAATAGTTGTAATGTATGTATATACATAGTAGTTATGATTTATGACAAAAAAGACACTGACCTTAGGAGAACATTTTAAATCCCAGAAGAGTTCTTCATCTGGTTATGAAATATACAAACCCTCAAAACAAGTATAACATTTTAGTTTATTTGACATATTTTCACTTTCAAAATATTTGATGCTATTTGCATTTTGTGGTACCCTATATGTTTTCCAAACATTTTATATGACAGAATAGACCTTATGTCTGACAGAATAGCACAGATTTAACAAGAATAAACAAAAATTTGGACAGGTCCTGAAAAGCTACCCAACCTATATTCACGGCTCTTATGAATTTTCATGCTTATATTGATAGGCAAATTTTCTGACTGTAAGAATGTAGTACTTTGGCACAATATCAAGAGATATTTAGTGACCTTTCCTAAGATGTGGAAAGGTAGAAAGGACATCTCTCCCAATATAACAAGAGTGGATTTTCTAGCAATAACCAAAGACTATGAGTCACTAGGCAATAACTGCGATAAAATCTCAAGAAAATCAAGTATCTATAAGTTGAAATTCAGTGTGAAGACCAAGTCACATTCTATCTAGTATTCTATCACTAATAGAATGGAAGGGAAAGATGCTGAGCATGCTGACTGGTGAGAAGAATCAACTATATTATTTTGGTAAGGAATTGTTAATGACTGGCATCAAACTGTAGAACACCTGGACGGTACACATACAGGAGGAATAATCACTTCCATTGGCAATTATTTTACTCTGTAGACCTTACTAAGTGCTGCTTAGAGAAAATGAATGCATCCAGTTTGATCAAACTGAATTTTTCCTTCATGATGTAGGCTACAAGAAATGGAGAAAATATGTGAAAGCAATGCTAGCTACCTGACATACCCCTGCATCATGGATGAAACAAAACCATTCGCTGATGAAATGGAAGAAAAAAATCTCATGACCATAGAATCAATATAAAGATTAACAAACAGTAGCTTCTGGAAGGAATGAAAAAAATAATACTGTATTATTGGAGAAGGCACAAAGAACTCAAGGTCATAGAAGTTTCTAGTGATTTGGGAAAATATGTCATCTACATTTTTTAAAATTTACATATGGCACAGAATAATTCAGCACTGTTCAGAAGAACAGTAGAAAAATACCAAATTGTCATATACATACACATAATTTGACTCCAAGGAGAAGAAACAAGAACGTAGCAGAAGAGAAAAATTTATTTTAAGAAACTTGCTGTAGACAAAAGTAAGTAAAGCAAAACACACACTCATAAACACAAATGCACAAGGACACTTGAAACTTAAAATTCTGAAAATCTTTAAGACTTCAATGTAATAAAAGAAAGAAAGGCACAATTCATACCAAAAAAAATTCTAAACTATAGGAGATGTAGGTCATTTGCTGAAAGATATGTATCCAGTAAGAACTTTATACAGAGTTAAACTATTTTTTAAAAATAATGGCCAAATAGAGATCCTTTTAGGCAGGTAAAATACTAATGTAATTTATTAGCTGTAGAGTAGAACTGTAAGAAATATAAAATGAATTTGTTATGGCAGGTAAGATGTGTAAAACAGAAGGATTCACAGGTAGAACCATCAGAATCAGTTTAGCATGATGGTAAATATAAAAGTGTTTAATTACTAAGTTGTTTAATAATTGAATAATTTAAAGCAAATATTGGAGGAATATGTTAACGTATTGGGGACTAGTGGCATATAGAAAGTTCGTTTCACTTTATATAAATAAGAGCTCCATAACCCCCAACAGGTAAAGTATGAGAAGCTGTATTTTATTATTATGCTCACTAATATGTTATGCAGTTCAATATTACTTGATGAAAAATAAACAATTTGATAGGATTTAAGGTCCTTATCAATTACCGATTTTAGAAAACAGAACAACCCACCTGAAAACTTGTCAGTATCCCAAGCTCTTTGATGGTTAACTTTGCTATTTAGATGCCGTTGGTATCAGCTGTTGGAGGGAGTAAAAAATATTAGAGATCATATAAAAATTATTAAGGCTTGAGAACAAATATTTTTGTCTATTCATTCTTTTATTTTTATTTTTTAATTTTTTTCACAATGTATTCATTACGTATCCCAGTTGAAGCCTCCTTCCTCAAATTCCCCAGTATCATCCTCCCTCCCTCTTTCCCCATACCCTCCCCCTAGTTCCCTGAAAGGGGGAGTTCTCCACTATTGCCATCTGCCCATAGCTTATTACATCTCATCAGGACTGTCTGGATCCTCTCCTCCGTGGCCTGGCAAGGCCGCATCACCAGGGGCTAGTGATCAGAGAGTGGTGAACTGAGTTCACGAGAGAGAGCTCCTGCTTCTCTCACTCAGAAATTCACATGGAGACTAAGCTGCCAATTGGACACAATGAGAGGGGGTCTAGGTCCTCTTTCATGCAAGGTCCCTTGGTGCATAAGTCTCTGCAGGACCTCCTAGGCTCAGATCTTTTAGTTTTGTTGGTCTCCTTGTGGGGCTTCTATCCCCTCCATGTCCTTCTATCTCTACCCCTTTCTTATTCCATAAGACTCTCTGTGCTCTGCCCAAAGTTTGGCCCTGAGTTTCAGCATCTGCTTCGATCTCCTGTTGGGTGACTCCTTTCGGAAGACCCTCTATAGTAGGCTCCCATCATGTTTCCTCTCTTCCACCGCTTCTGGTGTCTATCCTGTTTGCCATTCTGAATGAGATTTAGGCCTCATCCCTAGAGTCCTCCTTAGTGTTTAGTGTCTTTAGGTCTGTATATGGCTGTCCTATATTATATAGCTAATATCTGCTTTAGTGAATGTATACCGTGCCTGTCTTTCTGGGTTACCTCACTCTAAGCAGAGAGTTCTCAACAGAGGAATATAAAATAGCAGAAAAATACTTAAAGAAATGGTCAGCATCCTTAGTAATCAGGGAAATGCAAATCAAAACAATCTGAGATTCCATCTTACACCTATGAGAATGGTTAAGATCAAAAACTCAAGTGACAACACATGCTGGAGAGGATGTGGAGAAAGAGGAACTCTCCTCCATTGCTGGTGGGAGTGCAAACTAATACTTTGGAAATCAATCTGGCGCTTTCTTAGAAAATTAGGAATAGTGCTACCTCAAGATCCAGCTATACCACTCCCGGGCATATACCCAAAAGATGCCCCATCATTCAATAAGGAAATTTGTTCAACTATGTTCATAACAACTTTATTTGTAATAACCAGAACCTGGAAGCAACATTGATGTGCCTCAAAGGAAGAATGGATACAGAAATTGTGGCACATCTACCCAATGGAATACTACTCAGCTAATAAAAACAAGGAAATCATGAAATTTGCAGGCAAATGAATATAACTAGAAAAGATAATTTTTTTTATTTTTAAACCCTTATTTATTTAGTGTTTGAGTGTGTGAGAGGATATGTGTGCTTGTGTGTGTGTCTGTGTGTGTGTGTGTGTGTGTGTATGTGTAGCCACAAGACACAGCACATGCCATAGAAAAACTGTTAAAAGTCACTTCTCTCCTACCAGCATGTGGGTCCTGGGGATAGAACTCAGATCATCAGTCTTGGCAGCAGGCACTCTACTCTCTGAGCTATCCCACCGGCCCATTTTATTTATTTATATATTTTACTAGTTACTTTTCCCGAGAGCAGATAAAATCAATTCAAGAACTATTCATGGAAATAACCTAGAACCTCTGCACAGATGTAGCCCATGGCAGTTTAGTGTCCAAGTGGCTTACATAGTGATGGGAAGAGGGACTGCCTCTGAAATAAACTGATTGACCTGCTCTTTGATCACCTCCTCCTGAGGGAGGAGCAGCCTTACCAGGCCACAGAAGAAGACAATGCAGCCATTCCTGATGTGATCTGATAGACTAAGATCAGAAGGAAGGAGAGGAGGACCTCCCCTATCAGTGGACATGGGGAGGAGCATGCATGCAGAAAGGGGAGGTAGGGTGGGATCAGGAGGGAAGGAGGGAGGGGCTTATGGGGGGATACAAAATGAATAAAGTGTAATTAATAATAATAATAAAAGGATAAGATGTGGCATGAAAGCAGGACAAAATAAATTTAAATTACGCTCCTGAAAAAAAAAATCAATTTAAGGAAAGAGGGTACATTCTGCCTTACATTTTCATTTTGTTGGGAAAATCATGGCAACGGGAGCAGAAAAATGGGCTGGCCACATTAAACTCACAGTCAAGAATCAGAGGATGAAAAAATTGTGGAGCTGGACTAGCAAATCTCCAGGCTCTACCCATGTGACACACTTTCTTCACCAAGAGTTCACCTCCTAAAAAGTCTAAAACCTCCTCCAAAGAGGGCTGCCTTCTGGGTTCCAGTTGATCAAACACATGGACCTATAGGAAACATTTAATATTTAAGCCTGCTATGTAGCAATTTCCTTCAAACTCAACCATTCTAGCCTGGAGGAAAGCTCCAGAAGACTCAGGGAGATCTGGCAGGAAATAAATATCTCACAAATATCAGGAAATAGCTGAAATTTATCAGATTTACAAGGTCCCATCCTCCTTAAGGTTATACAAGTATCAAGGACTACTTAGGAGAGGAAACTCTGCGACTGTCAAGTTACCTGTAAGTTGTGTACGTAGCTTCAGAGCTCCAGCTTTCATGAGTCATCATCCCTGCTGCTTTGGGTTTTTAGTGATGGAAGTTTGACTCATCCATTTTTATCCATACTTGCAATAAACTCATTGACTCACCAAGTTATACTTAAGTGGTGTCATTACTTTTTCCAGAATTTGTTCTCTGAGTTGAAGAGACATTTGTTCACTAAAAAAAAAAAAAAAAAAAAAAAAAAAAAAAAAAAAAAAAAAAAAA
>NW_026596149.1:13763481-13780683 GCF_907164565.1 Psammomys obesus | reverse complement strand
AAAAAAAAAAAAAAAAAAAAAAAAAAAAAAAAAAAAAAAAAAAAAACTTCAACACATGTTTTAATAGCTCAATGGGCCTGCAAGATAAGAGACCCATAAAATGTGCAAGTAAACAACAAAATGGTTTGTATAGCAGGCACTTCCTAGAGTTCTCCACGCTGTTTTTCCAAGCTCAAGTTTATATACCTTCAGAATCATACGGGGAAAAGGAAAATGTGACAGTGTGCAGACTGAGGTGTGAGGGGTTTAAAAGCTAATGGAAAGCAATGGTTTTTAATTGTGCTCTGACTTCTCTTCCAAGAGCATTGCTTTATTGGAGAGCTGCTGTGGGAGCTCTGGTGTTTAATTTCCTTTCATTTCAGGGAAGCAATTCTAACAGACACAGCTCAATTAACATAGTTTGGCAACGATGTTGTTTATGTGGTCTCTTATAACATGTAAGAGTGGCCGGACTAATGATCAAATCGGACCAAGCCCTTTGTTAAACCAAATGTTCTAACCTAATCTTCCAATCAAGGGAACAATTCCCAGTATAAATTCTTATTTAGTTTTTTTTTTCATGCTGTTTCATTCTTAGTTGCACATATTGTCTTCCTAAAAGACAGAGAAAATGATTTTTGTTTCAAGAGTGTGTCTGCATAACATAGAATGCTGTCTTGCACAAGGTGCACATTGAATACGTTTTTGTGAGTGGAGAAGTAGATGGATCATGTGAAAGCTCCTTTCCATTCTAGTAGGAGGCTGGTAGTTGAGGGTGGTCACTGAGAAGGCAGTCAGCCCTCCCGACGTGGCACATTTGTGTCCTTAGTAAGACAGTAGGGCTGATGCTAAGCAGTGTGCAGGAATAGTGAGTGCATGATCATGCACTAGCTTCAGCCCCCTCTGAACATTTCTAGTTCCTAACAATCGTATCGTCACACATTATTTAGAATAACATACTAATTCCTGAACGGAAACATGAATTTTATCTTGGCTCTCTCTAAAAAAGAGGAGTTCTTAGTTTTTTGTTTTTTTTTTTTAACTGGGCAGATCTTAACTCTAGTTCTAAACAGAATTAGCGATTAACTCTAAGTCTGTGTGCCAGCTTTTTAATACCCTTTGTCTGTTTGTTTTCCTTATCTATGAAACACAGGTAGTAAAGCCTTTTCTTATATGGCTACTAAAGATTAGAGATGGGAGAAGTCTCAGTCAATGAAGCAGTTATTGTGCAAGTGTAAGGAGCCGAGTTCAGATCCTCAATATCACAGGACAGGCCTGTCCTTCAGGGCCTATTTTCCCAGCGCTGAGTGGACAGACACAGCAGGATCCCGCGGGCTTGTTGACCAGTATGTCTAGCCACTTAGAGAGCTCTGGGTCAGCAAGAGACACTGTCACCAGAATAGGGTAGGAAGGTAGTTGAGGAAGATAGCTGACATGCTATCTCCGGCTTCTAAAAACACACGTTCAAAATATGTATACACAAATTCATGTAAACATACACAAAAGATAAAAAATATTAAATTAAGCTATTTAGAAGTAAACCTTGTTCATTTAGAATTGAAACATAATTTTATGACTCCTTATCCACTTTAAATTGTTTACTATGCATAAAACTACAAAAACTTATACCTAAGAAACGAATTTAAATACGAGCTAATATCAGTATGTTCAAGACAGGTAGTACATATGTATATATTTAAACTTTGTTTGTGAAGAACATATCTAAGCCTTTTCTTTTTTATTTTATTTTTTTTTCATTTTTATTATTAGTTCCATTTTATTAACTCTGTATCCCAGCTGTATCCTGCTCCCTCATTCCTTCCCAATCTCTCCCTCCCTCCATCCCTCCCTCACTCCTCCCCACCCCTTTCCAAGTCCACAGATTGGGGAGGTCCTCCTGCTCTTTCATCTGACCCTGTTTTATCAGGTATCTTCAGGACTGGCTAAAAAGTCCTCCTCTGTGGCCTAGCAGGACTGCTCCTCCCTTGGGGAGTGGGGAGGTCAAAGAGCCTGCCATTGAGTTCCTGTCAGAAATAGTCCCTGTTCCCCTTACTATGGGAAACCAATTGGTTACCGAGCTACCACGGGCTTCGTCCAAGCAGAGGTTCGAGGTTATATCCTTATGAGTTACTATGAGACTGTTATTTACTGACAGTCTGGCTTCACACAAGCACATCTGACTCCTGTTTAAGTGGACCTATTGGCTATGTTACCAGCTTTATTCCTCCTTCCTACCTTTGTTTCCAGCCACCGTTCCACTTTCCACTGCAAAGGTCAACTTGTTTGAATTTCCTTATGAGAGTCATATCATGTGTCATTGGGTCATTGGTCTTTCTCTGCCTAGTTTATTTCACTTAACATAATGACTTCTAGATTATATGGTATGTACAGATAATGTTATCAATGGTCAGTTTACCTTTTTTTTTTTTTTTTTTTTTTTTTTAGTAGCTGGATAGTTTTTAAACTTTTATAGTCCTTTATATATTCTGGATATCAGCCCTCTGTCATATATATCGTTGGTGAAGATCCTTTCCCAGTCTGTAGGCTGTCATTTTGTTCTGACAACAGTATCTTTTGCTTTATAGAAGCTTTTCAGTTTCATGAGGTCCCATTTATTGATTGTTGCTCTTAGAGCCTGTGCTGTTGGTGTTCTGTTCAGGAAGTTGTAGAAGTTAAAAAGCAATAAATCAAGCAATCCAATTAAAAATGGTGTACGGAACTAAACAGAGAATTCTCTGTAGAGGAATATAAAATGGCAGAGAAGCACTTAAAGAGATGTTCAACATCCTTAGCCGTCAGAGAGATGCAAATCAAAACGACCCTGAGATCTCACCTTACACCCATCAGAATGGCTAAGATCAAAAACTCAAGTGACAACACATGCTGGAGAGGTTGTAGAGAAAGGGGAACCCTCCTCCAGTGCTAGTAGGAATGTAAACTTGTACAAACTTTTGGAAATATCTGGTGCTTTCTCAGACAATTAGGAAAAGCATTTCCTCAAGAAGTGCTAGACATATATCCTAGACACCACTCCTAGACATATATCCAAAAGATGCTCAAGTATACAGCAAGGACATTTGCTCAACCATGTTTGTAGCTGCTTTATTCATAATAGCCAGGACCTGGAAACAACCTAGATGTCCATCAATAGATTAATGGATACAGAAATTGTGGTGCATTTACACAATGGAATACTACTCAGCAATTAAAAATAAATCATGAAATTTGCAGGCAAATGGTGGGATCTAGAAAAGATCATTCTGAGTGAGGTATCCCAGAAGGAGAAGGACACGCATGATATATACTCACTTATAAGTGGGTACTAGAGTTATAAGATAGGATAAACATAATGAAATCTATACACCTAAAGAAGATAAACAAGAAAGAGGACCCTGGATAAGATTATCAACCTTCACTTAGAACGACAAAAGAGATGGTCATTGGATGTAGGAGAAAACAAGTAACAGGACAGGAGCCTACCACAGAGAGCCTCTGAAAGACTCTACCTAGCAGTGTATCAAAGCAGATGCTGAGACTCATAACCAAACCTTCAGCAGAGTGTGGGGAACCATATGAAATATGGGGGAGTTAGTATGATCTGGAGAGGACAGGAGCTCCACAAGGACCAAATAAATATATCTTGGCACAGGGGTCTTTTTTGAGACTGTATCTCCAACCAAGGACCATGTATGGATATAACTTAGAACCCCTGCTCGGATGTAGCCCATGGTAGCTCAGTATCCAAGTGGGTGCCCTAGAAAGGGAAACACGGACTATTTCTGACATGAACTCAATGGCTGGCTCTTTGACCTGCTCTCTCCCACCCAAGGGAGGAGCAGCTGGGCTTGGCCACGGAGGAGGACATGGCAGCCATTCCTGAAGATACCTGATAAGCTAGGGTCAGATGCAAAGGGAGGAAGTGTCCCCTATCAGTAGACTTGGAAAGGGGTAGAGAGAAGACAAGGGAGGGAAGGTGTGATTGGGAGGGAATAAGGGAGCAGGATACAGTTGGGATACAAAGTTAATAAACTGTAACTAATATTAAAAAATAAAAAAAAATAATTAAAAATAGCTGAATAGTTTTCCAGTGCACGGTTTGACACATTTTTTTTATCCATTCATCATGGGGGTATAACTTATTTATATTTTTTGAAACTGTAAATAGTGCAGTAAATCTAGAAATATGGATGTGTTTCAGTCCACTAGATTTGCATTCAGTTACATATTTCTGGATCACATAACTCTATCTCTAACTTTCTGAAAGAACTTCAAGTTATTCTCCACAATAGACCTGCAAGTTTATATTAGCCACAGCTGTACTTTCTTTCTGTTTGCATTCCTTTCCATACACATTATGATTTTTTTTCATAATAGGATGAAGTCATAGAACACTGTAGTTTAAATATGGATTTCCCTTATTTGTTGAGCATTTTTCTATATGCTTGTTAGTCATTAGTGGTCTGTCTTTTACACATGTCTGTTTAGATATACTGGCCAGTTTTTAATCATGTGCTTTCTCTTTTTACCATTTTGGAGTTCCTTGTTTATGCTAATTTGCAAATATTCTCTCCTGTTATTTAGCTTACTCTTGAATATAATGATTCTTTTCTTTTAAGAGGGGGAATATTTTACTTTGATATAATCCTATCTTTCCCTTTTTCCTTATGTGTTTGGGGACATTTTTAAAGATATTTTTACTCATTAAAATGTCCTTGGACCATGTTTTCCCCAATCGTTTCCTAGTTCCATGTTACTGTGTTGCACATTCTATTCCACTAGCATTTACTGAAAATATTCTTTCATTAACACATACATACCCTTAGCTTCTGTGCTGACAATCAGCTGGCCAGAGGGACAGGATTTCACTTCTAAGTGCTCTTATTTTTTCACTGACCTCTGTGTTTCCTCTGTTAATAATTCTAGCTTTGTTGCATACCTTAACATCAGGTGTTAATGTTCAGGTTTGTGTCCTTTTACTTATTTGAGTTGGATGGAGTTATTATTATTTTGGTTGTTCTGTAAAAATTTTAGGACTATATTTTCTAGTGATATGAAGAATGCCATGAATGCACACACACAAATTTGTGTGTATACACATTTATATATAAACATATATATATATATATATATATATATATATATATACATACATACATATATATGTGAGGATTTCTTAAAGTTGTTTATGTTGGCAGCTTAGTCATTTTAACAGTATTCATTGTTCTAATTTATGAAAACATTGAAACATTGAATATGTGTGGAGTTTCTGTGTGTGTGTATATAAGTGCATATGTGTGTGTGTGCATATATATATATATATATATATATATATATATATATATATATATATATTTGTTCTCTTCCATTTCCTTCATCATTGTTCTTTATTTCCATATATGTGACCTAATTTATTCCTGGGTTTTTCATCATTGTTATTCTGAATGACTGCTTTCTTGATATTTTAAAAGTAATATACTATTGGCATATGAAAATCTCCCAAGTTTCATACTGACTTTTTTCTCTGAAAACTTGCTAAATATGCTATTAGTTTTAACATATTTTTCCAGCAATCAGTTCAAGGTTTATGCTCCAAAAGTAATCTTTGCATTTGAAAAGTAGAAATGCAGCTGTCTTTTCTAACACTGAGCCAGTAAACATGAACAACTACAGGAACACGCACATTTGTGAAGAGAAAAAAAGACATCCGAGAGAGCATTAACAGACTCTGCTCCATCCGTAGGAAACTAGCTTATCATGAGGCCAGGATGAGATAGTGTTTTCTCAACAGTTTTTATATAAAATGCAAAAATTGAGCAGTCATAAAACCATTGAGTATTTCTTTTGCCATTTTTCTTATCTTTTCATTTTTTATTTATTACAGTTTATTCACTTTGTATCCCAATGCTAGCCCTCTCCTTTGTCCTCTCCCAATCCCATCCTCCCTCTGTCTTCTCTTTCCATGCCCCCTCTTCAGTCCACTGATAGGGGAGGTCCTCCTCCCCTTCCATTTGACCCTAGCCTATCAGCTCTGATCAGGACTGGCTGTATTGTTTTCCTCTGTGGCCTCCCTCCATCAGGGGGAGGTCCTCCAAGAGCCAGCCACTGAGTGCATGTCAGAGACAGTCCCTGTTTCCTTCACTAGGGTACCCACTTGGAGACTAAGCAGCCATGGGCTACATCTGTGCAGGGGTTCTAGGCTATCTCCATGAATGGTCCTTGGTTGGAGTATAGGTCTCAGAAAAGACCCTGAGTCCAGAATTTTTGGTTTTGTTGCTCTCCTTGTGGAGCTCCTGTCTCTTTAGCCATTTTTATCCTTTCTATTTCTCTTTCTTTTCTTTCTTTCTTTCTTTCTTTCTTTCTTTCTTTCTTTCTTTCTTTCTTTCTATATTTCTTTCTTTTTTTTTCTTTCTTAACACATACCCAGGAAGAGAAGAGATTGGTCTATTCTTAAATTGTTTTTAATAATGTGTCAACCATATTTATTCTATCCACAACACATGTACTTAAGACTTGTTTTGACATTTTTATCAAAATAGTTATACATGAAAAAGTATGTAATCTTATCTTGCTGTTAACTTATTTTGGAGAAAAATTAGTTTTCAGTAAGTAATTTGGAATTTTATAACTATTTTAGAGGTATTCTGAACATTTTAAAATTTTGGTGGTGCTGGAGGCCAAACCCAGGACCCTCTGAACACTTTACCACATGTTTACATCTCTGAGATACTTCTTTGACAATAATATACAGTAAAGAGAGAAGACAAGTTGAAAGAAGGTAAAATATGTCTGACCTATTCATCTGAGCCATTATTGTACACACCAGTGTGTCTTGAGTTGATGATGCTATCTTATTTTAAGTAATTACTTTTAATCCAGATCATTTTCTTTTTTTTTTCTCTATTTTTAACGAGGAAATGTTTTTATTTATTATTTCAGCATGTTTATTTTTTAAAATAAATTTATTATTATTTTTTAGGGGTTCCTTTTTTAATTTTATTTTTCTTATTAGTTACATTTTGTTAACTCTGTGTCCCAGCTGTATCCCGCTCCCTCATTCCTTCCCCAACCCCACACTCCCTCCCTGGTCTTCTCCCTGCCCCTTTCCAAGTCCACTGATATGGGAGGACCTCCTCCCCTTTTATTTGACCCAACATAATGAAATCTACACACCTAAAGAAGATAATCAAGAAAGCAGACTCGGGCAAAGATGATCAATCCTCATTTAGAAAGACAAATGGGATGTGCATTGAACCTATGACAGAAGTCTACCGCAAAAGGCATGAAAGACTCTACCTAGCAGTGTTTCAAAGCAGACACTAAGACTCATAACCAAACCCTCGGCAGAGTGCAGGGAATCATATGAAAGAAAGGGAGTTAGTACGATATGGAAAGGATAGGAGCTGTACAAGGACCAGATCATTTTCTAAGCAAAAGTTCATCAGAGCTTTCTGAGATGATGGAAGTGTCTTTGTCATTTCTCTCAAAAATAGAAACCGTAAGTCATGTGCTTATATTGATTCTGTTAAGTATACTGTAGTGGCCTGAATGAAAACCACCCCCATAAGGTCTTAAGGAGTAGCTATTAGGAGATGTGGCCTTTTTGGAGTAGGCGTGGCTTTCTTGGAGTGAGTGTATCACTGAAGGAAGGCTTTCAGGTTTCATATACTGCATCCAGGCCAAGTCTCTCACTTTCTTTCTGCTGCTTACAGATCTGGATGTAGAAGTCTTAGCTACTTGTCTAGCACCATGAATGCCTGTGTTCTATCATGTTACCACTGTAACGATAATGGACTAATCCTCTGAACTGCAAACCGTCTTCTATGAACACTTTTCTCATAAGAGTTTCCATGGTCATAATGACTATTGACAGCAATAGAAACCTGAACTAAGACCTATGCTTAGCAGGACAGAACCAGAATCATTATTTCAATCAACTTTTAGACAGGTCTGTATGGTTTTATATTTGGAAGCAGAGGTCTAGAGTCACCCATATTTAAATATTTTCTCACATCAACCAGTGGCTGGTCTATAAGGAGGCTACAGATGAGATTTAATCTTTATTAAAGTGAAGAGACGTGAGAAAGAATTGAGTTAACAAATGCACTTCCTTTATACACCACTGAGTGAATAAAACTATTGTTTATAAATCTGGAGAGAATTAGTATATATTCCTTGCCAATGTTATATTCCAACTGTTCAAGAATCGTGGCAACATCCAAATGTGAATTATAAGCCCGGCCTAGAAAGCACGATAAGTGAAGAAAGAAACAGATAGTTAACAGCAGTACAGCTAAAAGTAAAACAACAAGCAACATCCCTTCTACTATATGAAAGCAGAGATGAAAACATTAAAGCTGCTTTAGATTGGAAGGGGATTGTATTGGCTAAGGACAGGTAACAACTCAAACATTCAAAATAAGCAACATTCTTTCCAACAAGTTAATTATCACCTGGCTAGTTGTTAATAAAACCTTCTGAACACTGCTGTGTATCACCCACCCATGTGTATATTTACAAAGGAAGAAAACACTGTTTGTGAAATTTATGCATCAATGATACTCCCATAAATAATGGTATCTTATTAAATAAAGATAAAAATAGAGAAAAAAGTGAGCATAGAAATGAAAACATTTTGAACTATACAGTTTTAGCATTAGAACAACTACACTGATGCATTGAATTTTCAGAAATAAAAGACATTTTACATACCACTCATTATCGAGGTCGAATGCAACACTTTTTTCTTTGTTGTTAAATTTGCAGGGTCATGAAACCCTGCCCACATTCCAGACTTGAAATATCTCCATCTTCCCAGGCATGTTTCCACACCCTGACCCCTGACTCTCATTCCCAGAATCCCAGTTTAGAAAGACACTAATCTGGCCTTTGTAAGTATGTATATTTGAGGACTCCGAATGTTTAAGAAGTCTCCCCTACCATTAGCTACATTTCCTTTAGTTAACTCAGACTAATGCAGTAACTAAGAATTGCTAAGAGAAGCAGGCAGTGACTTGGTGAGCCTTGAATTAGGAACACAGTCGGTGCATCCTGTTCTTTATGCTTGCAAGGGTGGTAAACTCAGCATTACTGCTGGTCTTTTCTACCCACAAGGAGGGCTACATTTGGAAAGAGAGGTCTGTATTTGAGATCCTGTCCTCCTAGAAGCCTCAGCAATTCTCATCACGCTGTGTCAATACAGAAGAACAAATAGAAACAGGAGCGAAACAATTGTTTCCTGGCGGTTGCGCGGTTTCCTCAGCATGAACCTTATGCTTTCTTTGACAGATTCTTTTAAAAAGCATTGATTATCCATCCTCCCACACATGCACGCACACACATGAAAAGTCAAGTACCACTTACAGAAGAATACCGACTTAAAGATCACTTGGGCTTAATTTTTCCTTTCTTCTTTTTTTCCTTTCACTGATAAATAAAAGCATTTGAGATATGTCAAACCATTGTGTCCTGCTGTGAGTTTCTTTGCATTATTTTCCCTTAATCTTTCTGGGAATGAGAAGAAAGTCATGATTAGCAATTTATGATTTTTTTTTCTTTCTGATTAGTGAGGCCTTAAGCTGCAACTTCTGCCATTATGAATTAAATGCCACGGTTCATTAGAGTAGTCAGTTCAATCCATTCCCACCTCATAACCATGTTTCCAGCATTAAACACTTTTTTTTAGCACTTATTAACATGGTATCAAGATGTCCCCAGTGTGTGTACCTTCAGTTAGAGAGGAAACTAGCAGAACATAATTTTTTCAGCTGCTTTGATGTTGAGAAAAACTGGTATGAGCTGAAGAAAAGGAATGTCCCCATTTAACTGTTATGATGATTTGGGGAATAATTTGTGATATTCGATGTTAGGAATTAACTGATATCAAATATTATAGTTTTTTTAATAAAGTATGAGACATGTACATAAATTTGTTCTACTTCTCAAGTCAATGACAAATTTTATAAGAACATATATTGTTTTCATATGTGTGTGTTTAAACTTGCATTGAGTCAAGGTTTTCTAAATCATTGAAGCACCAGTTGGCATGCTAATATGATGGGGGAAATTTCCCAAGGCCTATCCCTGAACAAAGGGCTGCAGACAACATATTGATGCAGCGAGAGAAAAACAAAGAGAGAGAGAGAGAGAGAGAGAGAAACAGAAGAGTTAATCTTTACCATGGAAAGAAAAGATAGGTTATCCCAAGTGGTCAGCCAGCCCTAACACACACACATGCACCTTCACACAAACACAAACATACATAAGCAACATTAAATGGATACCAAGTATGTTTGCTGTGTATGCGTAAATATAACAATAATAAAGATGAAAATACAAACATATTATCAGATACATATTATGCAAAATATTGTGTATATATGTAACAATAATAAATAATTAAAGATAAAAAGCAAATGATTTGGGAGAAAATATAGGGTAGGCATAGGAGGAGTAGAAGGGAAACAGGTGGAATGATGTATAAACAGTACTAATATATGAAATTCTTAACAAATTTAAATTTAAAAGTATTGCACTGAGTTTTATAATTGTAGCAGAAACATTTCTTTTTGTTATATATATTTTAAATATCAGCTTTTTATGAAAGAAAATCTATAAGTAGTTTTGTTATACCCAGTACGCGAGCCCCCAAAAGATCTACAGGAATCGACTCCGTTGCAAAACACATGAGGGTCTTTTTATTGTAAATTACAAGCTGCAACTTGGGCCCACAGCACCCACCGCCGAAGCGGTGGGAGCTGAGCGCACCATCCCCAGGTTAGTTGGGTGATTTATAGATTCTGGTCCCTCCCAGCATGCCCAAGGCAGGGACAATTCCTGCCTGGCAAGCATCTATTGGTCAAGATGCTACATTTTGAATCAATTGGCTCTAGGAAGGTTCCCAGATCATTGACCATGACCAGGTGTCCCTCCCTAGGGGGATGGTCCAGTTTCCTAGCAACTGTATCTCTAGTGGGTGGGGAAAGAATGCAGTGAGGTAGCTCTCCCCTCAGGGCATTACTAAACTAACTTCTTTACTGCACCTACTTTAGGTCCTAATAATAGCTGCTACTTTATCTTTTGGTCTCTCAGTTTAAATATAAAGAAATGTTATAGTTGTACATTTTTAAAATTTATACATGATATTAGGATAGCTACCCCAGCTTGTTTTCTGGGTCCATTTGCTTGAAAAAAAATTAATGTATTTTGTTATTATATTATTTATTTATAACATATGTTACAGCATTACAAGCTTCCTTTCTCATTTTTTATTAGTTAATTCAATTTACATCTCAGTCATAGGGCCCTCTGTCCTCTCCTCCCAGTCCCACCCTCCCTCCTGCATCCTCTGTCTCCTATTCCTCAGAATAGAGGAGACCCCTACCCAGACTGTCCAGCTTATCTATTCTCATGGGAACTGAGTGCATCTTCCTCTTTTGTGGCGTAGTAAGGCAGTCCCACCAGGGGGAAGTGATCAAAAAGCAGGCAACATAGTCCATGTCAGAGATATCCCCTACTCCCCTAACCAATGGGCCCACATGAGGTCTAAGATTCCCATTGGCTTCTTATGAGTAGAGGCCTTAGGTCCAGACCATGCATTGTTCTTGGTTGGTGCTTTAAACTCCATAAGCCCCTCTAGGCTCCGGTTGATTGGCTCTGATGATCTTCTTGTAGAACTTTTGTCATCTCTAGATCCACTTCCCCTCTTCCCCTTTTTCCCAATAGTGTTCCTATGCATTGCCCAGTGTTTGGCTGTGGGTCTCAGTATCTGTTCTGAGCTGTTGCTGGGTGGAGCCTCTAAGAGGACAACTCTAGTAGGCTCCGGTCTGCAAGCATAGTGGAGTATCTTTAATAGTAATGGGGTTGGCTTTCTTCTGTGGGGTGGGTCTTAGTTTGGGTACAGCATTGATTGGATGGCAGCTCAATCTAATGGGAACAGCAAAAGTCATAAAGCCAGCAGAGCTGCTTGACAACGATCTAGCAAAACTGAGCCTAATGATGAAGTCACTGTGGTAAGGTCTCCCACACTTTGGTCCTTGATTTATATGTATCACATGCTTGGGGAGCTTTTATTATTTGCACAACTTGGCGATGTTGGGTTGACAGAAATTTTCTTATGAATCAGTTATGCCTCCTCCTAAGAGTACTGCTTCTAAGCTTTCCCAGGAATGTCCTTGTCGGGAGCCACTCCCACCATTACAAGATGGCGCCGGTTTCCTGCTTCCTGGTTCTTCTTGCCAGCATTGTTTTGCGATCTGCGCATGCACCGCCTTATGCTAATGTAGGCTTGTGTGGTCCTCCATTTGGAGACCACATGCTAATTGGGTTTTGTGTGGAGCACCAATTACAGACGAACAAGTCACCCTGCTGGCTACTTAAGCAGAATGCACACAGGGTTCGGGGTTCTTCTCCATCTGCTGTTAAGAGCCTCACAATAAAGTTGCTGCTGGACAAATCCGTTGTTGCTGCATCGTTCTTATCGGCGAGGGCTGCGCGTGACAAGTGGTGCCGAAACCCGGGAAACCTGCCGAACCCTGGGCGGAGGAACGACTCGAAGGACCCCCGACTGCTCGTCGGAGGAGGATTCAAGCCAGCAGTGCGAAACCGCGGTACTTTTCTGCAAGGTATGATTTCTGTGGTCTGGTGTATTCCGTTTCTCAATGTTAGTCTCGTTTTTGTCTTGTTGTGTTGTCTGTGTCTTAATTGTGGGAAACGGGATAGAGTGGGTGTAAAGGAGGGGCAAAGAGCGTTAGCAGACCATCAGGATAGTCTATCAGAAGCAGAAAAGGAAGAAATATTAAAAAAGGATAAAAAAGAAGAAATAGTCAAAAGGGAGAAAAAACCCAAAAACACGGGAAAACTTTCAAAACTCGAGTCAAAAAATAAAGAATCAAAGATGATATCAGAAACTAAGGGAAATACAAGCAAAAAGGAAGGGGTTAACAAGTTGTATCCTCTCCTGGATAAGTTTAAGACTCTTAAGGTGGAGTCCTCTTCCGGTGAGGAGACGTCCTCGGAAGAAGAGGAACCACGACAATCTGCTGACTCTAGTGAAGAGGAAGAGATAGAGCTCGATCCTGATGAGCAAGCAGAATTAGATGAGGAAGCAGCAAAATATGAAGCAGAGAGATATGGCCCTGATCCGCCTTATGCGCCAGGGTATGGTGCGACAGCGCCCCCTCTCGAGGAAATGATCCAAGTCAGAAAAAGGAGTAAAGCTACTAGGGCTATGGCTCCTAATCCATTAATTTCAGAGAAGGAAAGAAAGAAAATTCAGGCTGCTTTCCCCGTCTGGGAAGATGCGCAAAATCAAAGGCAGCACTCACCGTTGGATCTGAAACAATTGAAGGCTTTGGTGGAGTCAGTACAAACCTATGGTATTAGCGCCTCATTTACGCAGGCGCTGATAGAAAGACTAGCAGCCGCAGCTATGACTCCTGATGACTGGTCCAAAACAGTGAGAGCATGTCTTACTATGGGACAATATTTAGACTGGAAATCCATTTATCAAGAGCTGTGTATGGCTCAAGCAAAGCAAAATATAGCCAATCAACGGCCTCAATGGAATTATGATATGCTTACTGGACAAGGCCAGTGGGTAGTTAATCAGACCTTATACCCACCTGAAGTATATGAACAAATACCGGTAACAAATCAAGGCTTGGCAGCAGCTGTGCTCTCTGCTCTTATTACTCCTTACACTAGCCATCAAGTACAGGTGCTATGCTCCACTCTAGATGTATGGGCTGTGTTACGATGCACCTACTCCGGCAACATTGATAATCATTAAAGGACCGGATCCTATTTTAATAAGATCCAGGGGAGCTGTGTGTATTTTCCCACAGGACCAAGAAAATCCAATTTGGGTTCCGGCGCGATTGACCCGGGTGGTGAAGCACGATGACCCTGATCCTGATCCTGATGTTGAACGGACTGCTGACGAGCTTGGAGGTGGAGACCCAGGAGATTCGATGGGGGATCCTGTCAGCCTTTCCTCGACCCATGCCGGTGATGCATGATGCACAAGTCTTCCCAAGATTTTTCGCCACTAATGACTCTCTGGGACTACCTTATTTGCCAATGTCTATCTTCTGCCTTTTCCTATTTTAAGGAGTGGGTTGGCGTGGGAATATTTGGAGTGTTGCTACTGGCTGGACTGTTTCTCTGTTTTTGGTTGCTCTGCAGATTCAAAGGACAACAACATTTCAAAAATGTGGCCATGGTTCAGGCTATGTTGGCTGTGGAACAGGGAGCCTCCCCTCAAGTCTGGCTTAACGTGCTCAGCCGTTGAGACTCTGTCAGAACTTTTAGCACCCCTGAAGGGCACAGGTTCCCATTGCACCAGGATGCTGTTCTAGACAGACCTCTGCACTCCCCAGGGCTCAGGTTCCCATTGCACGGGGCTAAGGGTGCAGAGGGTCTCCTGCACCGTGTAACCTCCTTGATCGCTGGTGCTGTTGAGTCAGCAGGCTGATCGGAAAACTCATGGTGTAATATTTTCCTCTGGCTGATTTTTATAAAATTAATAAGGGGGAGATGTCGGGAGCCACTCCCGCCATTACAAGATGGCGCCGGTTTCCTGCTTCCTGGTTCTTCTTGCCAGCATTGTTTTGCGATCTGCTCATGCGCCGCCTTATGCTAATGTAGGCTTGTGTGGTCCTCCATTTGGAGACCACATGCTAATTGGGTTTTGTGTGGAGCACCAATTACAGACGAACAAGTCACCCTGCTGGCTACTTAAGCAGAACGCACACAGGGATCGGGGTCCTTCTCCATCTGCTGTTAAGAGCCTCACAATAAAGTTGCTGCTGGACAAATCCGTTGTTGCTGCGTCGTCCTTATCGGCGAGGGCTGCGCGCGACATGTCCTAACCATACTACCCCGCCCTCTTTTAAGGCGAAATCCTTATCTGGGCCTACTTGAAGTCTTCCTTATGCCTTGGAGGTTATGTCTCAAATAATTATGCCAGAGACTTCCTTATAAGGCTCAGACTCAAAGGTGCTTTTGGCACATCTGCCTCTGCATTTACACAGCAACAAAATAATCAAAATAAAGCAAACTTAAAAAGGTTAAAAAAATCAGTATGCTAGAGAAGTTGGCAGCAAATCACATAAAAAGCCTCTTCCTACTATTGATGGACAAAAAATGGTATGGATAAATGATAAAAGAATAAAATATTAAGATCTCCCTTTCTTAAAAAACTGTAAACTCATACAAAGTCACTGTGGTG
Organism: Psammomys obesus; assembly: GCF_907164565.1. Taxonomy (NCBI): domain Eukaryota; kingdom Metazoa; phylum Chordata; class Mammalia; order Rodentia; family Muridae; genus Psammomys; species Psammomys obesus. The sequence goes on along the minus strand of NW_026596149.1, from coordinate 13,765,478 downwards.
TCACACGACCAATGAAGAAATGAATACCAAGATTAGAAATATAAATAAATTCTACAAATATATAAAACATAAGCATTGCTTTATGGCAGAAATTAAACAATTCCTGCAGCGTCTTTTGCCTGAAGACTTTTTCCTGGGCCTACTGGCAATTAGCACTCTGACTATTCAAAGTTGCTTGGGACATGACAATCTTCCTTGGTTGGCTTGGCTGTTTTCTTTATGACTAGGACTTTAGAAACCACAGTAGGTACCATCCTGAGTACAGCCTGTCAGGCTTTGGCAAAATATGCCCTTGAAACTGCAATACTATTTAAAAGCTGAGTCTGGGGATTGATAAGTGAAATTTATTGTAAAAGATAATTCTGTAGATGTACCACAATTTCTGTATCCATTCCTCAACTGAGGGGCATCTGGGTTGTTTCCAGCTTCTGACCATTAGAAATAAAGCTGCCATTCTGATGGGTGTAAGGTGAACTCTCAGGGTCATTTTGATTTGCATTTCCCTGATGACTAAGAACTTGAATATTAATCAGCAATAAAAAACAAGGAAATCACGAAATTTGCAGGCAAATGGTGGGAACTGGAAAAGATCATCCTAAGTGAGGTATCCCAGAAGCAGAAAGACACACAGGGCATATACTCACTCATAAGTGGATATTAGATATATAATATAGGATAAACATACTAAAATCTGTACACCTAAAGAAACTAATCAAGAAGGAGGACTCTGGCTAAGATACTCAATCTGCATTCAGAAAGGCAAAGAGAATGGACATCAGAAGAAGGAGAAAACAGGGAACAGGACAGGAGCCTACCACAGAGGGCCTCTGAAAGGCTCTACTCTGCAGGGTATCAGAGCAGATACTGAGACTTATAGCCAAACTCTGGACGGAGTGCAGGGAATCTTATGAAAGAAGGGGGAGATAGTAAGACCTGGAAAGGACAGGAGCTCCACAAGAAGAGCAACAGAACCAAAAACTCCTCTGGGCACAATGGTCTTTTCTGAGACTGATACTCCAAGAAAGTACCATTCATGAAGATAACCTAGAACCCCTGCACAGATGTAGCCCATGACAGTTCAGTGTCCAAGTTGGTTCCATAGTAATGGGAACAGGGACTGTCTCTGACATGAGCTGATTGGCCTGATCTTTGATGACCTTCCCCTGATGGGGGAACAGCCTTACCAGGCCACAGAAGAAAACAATGCAGCCAGTCCTGATGAGACATGATAGACTAGGCTCAGAAGGAAAGAGAGGAGGACCTCCCTTATCAGTGGACTTGGGGAGGGACATGGGTGGAGAAGGGGAATGTAGGGTGTGATTGGGAGGGGAGGAGAGAGGGAGCTATAGGGGGAATACAAAGTGAATAAACTGCAATTAATAAAAATTAAAATAAAAAATGAAAAAAAAGAGAATTTTGTTCGGTCGTGGTGTCTCAATGGTGACTAAACTTAAGACCAAGAAGAAGTTAAAACATATGTCTGGGTCAAAAATTCTATGATATCTGTTCTGGAACAACATGCATTTTTCCCTACCTACTAATTTCTAAATATAGAAGCACCCAGACTGCCAGTCAGTGAGGAGGTAAAAATCCTTCTTATCCCTGTGCCTGACTTCGTGGCTGCTCTTGCATCCATCCTTCTTCAGGTCCTGACCTCACCTAGGGCTGGACCCTGGCAGTGGGACATTACCTCAATCTCTGTTCTACCTGTTCTGTCTTTGTTCCTGTACATCTTGTAGATAGGGTAAGTTTTGAAATGAGGTTTTTGTGGGCGGGTTGGTGATCTCCTCCATCCAATAGGATTCTTGTATAGATAAAGAGTGACCTTTTTTAGTTTCCATGGCCCCTGCTAGTAGGAGTCTTAGCTAGAATCCCCCCTCATATCCTCCCAGAGGCCTATTCTGATTCTGGTCTGCAGCTTGCTGCAGAGATAACCCCATCCACCATATTTTTTCTTTTCTTTTCTTTTCTTTTCTTTTCTTTTCTTTTCTTTTCTT
>NW_026596149.1:13717137-13763471 GCF_907164565.1 Psammomys obesus | reverse complement strand
CCTTCCTTCCTTCCTTCCTTCCTTCCTTCCTTCCTTCCTTCCTTCCTTCCTTCCTTCCTTCCTTTCTTTCTTTCTTTCTTTCTTTCTTTCTTTCTCTCTCTTTTTTTGCAGGTCTTCTGCCCTTCTGCTACTATTCTCTAAGGGTAGGATCTCCATTTTTATTTCTCTCCCTCCTCTACCTATTTCCATGCTTCAACCATTGCCTCTGTCTATTCTATTTTACTTTCTGAGTGATATTTATATATCCTCCCCTGGGGTCCTCCTTATTACTTATCTTCTTGGGTTCTGTGTTTTGTAGTATATCTATCCTGTGCTATATGAGTAAAATCTAGCTTATAAGTGAGTACATACCATGTGTCTTTCTGGATCTGTGTTATCTCAGGATGATCTTTTTTAGTTCCATCCATTTGCCTGCAAGTTTCATGATTTGCTATTAATGGCTGAATAGTATTCCATTGTGTAAATGTACCACAGTTTATTTTTTAATTTTTTCTTCACAATTTATTCATTACATACCCTGATTGAAGGCCCCTCCCTCAACTCCCTCAGTATCATTCTTTCTCCCTCTTTCCCTCATCCCCTTCCCTTAGTCCATTGAAAGGGGGAGTTCTCTACTATTGCTATCTGCCCATAGCTTGTTAATCCTCATCAGGACTGCTTGGGTACTCGTCCTCAGTGACCTGGTAAGGCTGCAGTATCAGGGGCAAGTGATCAGAGAGTAGTCAACTGAGTTAATGACAGAAGCAGCTCCTGATTCTCTAACTCAGAGATACACATGGAGACTTAGCTGCCAATTGGCAGCATCTGAGCAGGGTGTCTAGGTCCTCTCCATGCATCGTCCTCCGTTGGTGCATCAGTCACTGCATGACTTCCCGGGATCACAGTTTCTTTATCCATTCTTTGGTTGAGGGACATCTAGGTTGTTTTGAGTTTCTGGCTATTATGCATAATGCTGCTAGGAACATAATTGATCATATGTCTTTGTTGTATATTGGAGCATTTCAGGTGTATGACCAGGAGAGTATAGCTGGGTCTTGAGGTATGGCTATTCCCAGTTTTCTGAGAAAGCTTCAGATTGATTTCCAGAGTGGTTGTTACATTTGCATTCCCAACAGCGATGGAGAAGGGTTCTCCTTTCTCCACCTCCTCCCCATCATGTGTTGTCACTCAAGATTTTGATCTTAGCCATTCTGATGGGTGTGAGGTGCAATCTCAGAGTCATTTTGATTTGTATTTCCCTGATGACAAAGGATGTTAAATATTTTTTAAGTGTTTCTCTGCCATTCGATATTCCTATGTTGAGAATTCTATGTTCAGTTCTGTGTTCTGTTTTTAAATTGGATTATTGGTTTGTTGTTGTTTAATTTCTTGAGTTCTTAATATATTCTGGATAGTAGTCATTTGGCTGATGTAGGATTGGTGAATATCTTTTCCCAATCTGTGCACTGTCTTTTTGTTCTGTTGATAGTGTCCTTTGCTTTACAGAAGCTTTTCAGTTTCGTGAGGTCCCATTTATTAATTGTAGATCTTAGAGCCTGAGCAATTGGTGTTCTGTTCAGAAAGTTTACTCCTCTGTCAGTTTGAGGCTCTTTATTTTTTAAAATATTTTCCTTTATTATTATTATTATTATTATTATTATTATTATTAGTTATTACAATTTATTTACTTTGTATCCTGGCTGTAGCCCCCTCTAGTTCTATCCTCCCTCTTCCTTTGCCCCGCCCCTAGTCAATTGATATGGGAAGTCTTCCTCCCCTAATATTTGATCCTAGCCTGTCAGGTCTCATCAGGAATATCTGGTTCCTCTTCTTCTGTGGCCTAATTAGGCCACATTGCCAGGTGACCAAAGAGATGAATCCATGTCAGAAACAGCCTCTGCTCCCCTAACTAGAGCATCCACGTGGAGACTGAGCTGCCTATGGGCTACGTCTGAGCAGGGTGTCTAGGTCTTCTCCAAGCCTGGTCCTTTGCTGATTCATCAGTTTTTGCAGGACACCCTGAGCCCAGAATTTTTTACTCTGCTGGTCTCAAGTTCAAGGCTTTTACTCACTTTCTCCTCTAGCAGATTTAGTGTGTCTGGTTTAAGTTAAAGTTTTTGATGCACTTGGGCTTGAGTTTTGTTCAGGATGGATTTGTTTGCATTTTTCTACATGTAGGTATCCATTTAGACCAACACCATTTGTTGAAGATGCTGTCATTTTTCCATTGTATGTGTTTGGCTGCTTTGTAAAAAAAATAAAAAAAAAAGTCAACTGTGCATAGGTGTTAGTGTTTATTTCTGGGCATTCCATTCAACTTCATTGATCAACCAGTATACTTTTGTGCAAGTATCATGCAGTTTTTCTTACTATTGCTCTGTAGTATAGCTTGAGTTCTAGAATGATGACACCTTCAGAAATTCTATTATTGTATAGGATTGTTTTTGCTATTCTGTTTTTTTTTTTTTCTGTGAAATTTTGTGTTGGTATTTTGATGGGGATTGCATTGAATCTGTAGATTGCCTTTGGTAAAATGGCCATTTTTACTATGTTAATCTTAATGATCTGTGAGCATGGTAGATCTTTCCAACTTCTGGTATCTTCTTTGATATCTTTCTTCAGAGAATTGAAGTTCTTGTCATACAGGTCTTTAACTTCCTTGTTTAGAGGTGCTGCTAGATACTTTATATTATTTGTGGATATTGTGAAGTATATGGTTTCTCTAATTTCTTTCTCAGCCCATTTGTCATTTGTATACAGGAGGGATACTGTTTTGTGTTTGTTTGTTTGTTTGTTTAATTAGTCTTGTATCCAGTCATTTTGCTGGATCTATTTGTAAGCTCCAGGAGTTCTCTGATGGAATTTTTGGGGTTGCATACATTTGGGGTTGATGTATACCATTACATCATTTGTGAATAGCGATACTTTAAACTTTTTTCTTTCTGATTTGCCTCAATTTCATCTCCTCTAATTGTCCTATTACTGTACATGGAACTTCTAGTACTATATTGAAGAGATAATGGAAAGAGTGAGCAGTCTTGTCCTGTTGCATATTTGAGTGGGATTGTTTTGAGTTTCTCTCTGTTTAGTTTGATGCTGGATATTGATTTGCTGTATGTAGCCTTCATTAAGTTTAGGTATGGGCCTTGTATTACTGAACTTTCCAAGATTTTTATCATGAAGAGGTGTCGGATTTTGTCAAAGGCTTTTTCTACAACTAATGAGATGATTATGTGATTTTTTTTTTTATTTTCAGTCTGTTTATAATGGTAGATTACACTGATGGATTTTTGTATATTGAACCATCCCTGCATCTCTGGGATGAAACCTACTGGATCATGGTGGATGAAATGTTTTATGTGTTCTTGAATTCGATTTGCATGTAGGTTTTTTTTTTTTTTTTTTGAGAACTTTTGCCTCAATGTTCATAAGGGAGATTGGTCTGAAATTTTCATTCTTTGTTGAATGGTTGTGTGGTTTAGGTATCAGGATTACTGTGACTTCATAGAATGAGTTTGGTAATGTTCCTTCTGTTTCTATTTTGTGAAATAGTTTGAGGAGTATTCGTATTAGCTTTTCTCTGAAAGTCTGGTAGAATTCTGTGCTAAATCCATCTGTCCCTGGGTGGTTATTATTATCATTATTATTATTATTATTATTATTATTATTATTATTATTATTATTATTTGGTTGGGAGACTTTTGATGACTGCTTTTATTTCCTTAGGAGTTATAGGTCACTTTAAACTGTTTTCCTGCTCTTGATTTAACTTTAGTAGGTGAAATCTATCAAAAAAATTGTCCCTTCCCTTTACGTTTTCCAATTTTGTGGAATACAGGGTTGTTTTTTTGGGGGGGTGGGGTGGGCAGACACTTTATTGCATCACACCTTCCAGAATTAACCCATTTTAATAAAATTGAATTTTTACATGCAGCATGACATGCAAACTGTACTTCTCAAGGGACCAAGATTATAAAAATGAGTGGGCAAAATCTGTGCAGTGAAAGATGAAATTAGCTAAAGTGTGATGTTTTTCATACTTCGCTTACTCAGTACAAGCTTTGTTGCTCACAATAAATTGATAGTTTCACATTTTAAATGGCTCTATCAAATGACACCCTTGGTGGAAGTCAACTGTGAAAAGACACTTTAAAGCTCTTTTTGTTATTTAAAGCACCCCTTCCCCCCGGCGGGGTACAGTCTTGTCTGGCCATGGAAGAGGATGATGCAGCCAGCCTTGATGAGACCTGATAAGCTAGGGTCAGATAGAATGGGAGAAAGTCCTCCCTTATGAGGGGACTAGGGAAAGGGAATAGGGGAATACAGGTTTTTGAAGTAAAACCTCATGATTCTTTGAGTTTCCTCAGTGTCTACTGTTATGTCCTTCTTTTCATTTCTGATTTTGTTAATTTAGGTACTGTCCATCTGTCTTTTAGTTGGTTTGGCTAGGGGTTTGTCTAGCTTGTTGATTTTTTTCATATAACCAACTCTTGGTTTCACTGAATCTTTTAATTGCTCTGTTTCTCATTTATTGATTTCAGCCCTGAGTTTGATTATTTCCTGCCATCTACTCCTCTCCGGTGAGCTTCTGTTTTTTGTTTTTTTGTTTGTTTGTTTTTGTTTTTTTCTAAAGCATTTTCTAAAGTGTTGCTAATGTGGGATCTCTCCAATTTCTTTATGAAGGCACTTAGTGCCATAAACTTTACTGTTAGCACAGCTTTTATGGTATCCCATAATTTTGGTTAAGTTGTGCCATCATTTTCATTGAATCCTAGGCAGTCTTTAATTTCTTTTTTTATTTCTTCCCTCACACAATGATCACCGAACAGGGAGTTATTCAGTTTCCATGAGTGAGTAGACTTTCTGTTGTTTCTGTTGTTCCTGAGGTTTACCTTTAATCCATGGTGATCTGAGAAGGAACCCTGAGTTAATTCAATTTTCATGTATCAGGTGAGGTTTGATTTGTGACTGACTTATGGCTAATTTTGGAGAAGGTTTCATGTGATCCTGAGAAAAAAGTATATTCTTTTGTGTTTGGGTGAAAAGTCCTGTAGATATCTGTTAGGTCCATTTGATTCATGACTTCTGTTAGCTTCATTAACTTTTTTAGTTAGCTTCTGTCTCAATCTGCCCATTGGTGAGAGTGGGGAGTTGAAATCTACCACCATTAATGTGTTGGGATCAATGTATAATTTAAGCTATAATTGTCAGGTATGTCATGGTTGCAGAAGCAGCTGCTTAATACAGTCTGGCTGCTGGAGCACTGTTGTCCTAGAGAAAATATCTCTGGATTACAAGTCTACAAATGGGGTTGCTTTTTCCTATATGTCTGCCTGATTTGCTGATTACTATGACTCCATCTTTTCCCTCTAATTTAACTCTAGTCAGCACAAAACTGGTAAAATTTCTGGGGGACTGGAAGATAAGGGAATGACCCAAAACAACTACCATGGAGGAAGCACTCCTCTTAAGAAATTGAATCCATAGAGACCTTTTGTGCTAATTGTTCCCTGAAAATTTTTAGCCAGCTCAATGATATCAAACAATATCAGGAATTGTTAGACTTTCCACACTCAGCCCCTCAAGATTGCTGCAATCAGGAAGGAATTAGACCCTAGAGAAACTAAAACTAGTGTCTGGATCTATATTACTGATTAGTTTATGAGGAAGGGGCTGGAGACCCTCTGAAAGATCACTCCTATTATAAACAGCAGCTGAGAATTAACAATGGTCTAGTTTGTTCTTATGCCATTTATTGTAACCACAAGATTTCGCCCAGATGACCTATGATGTGAAGATTTGCCCGAGAAAAGCACTGAGTTAGTGATTAAATATGCTTGCTTGCTTAATGTAATCACTGTATCATGTATGTAGAGTACAGCTTGCTGTATTCTGTCCGGTGAGTTTCCGGGTACAGTCACTCTACCATATATGTAGAGTACAGCCTGCTATTTTCTGTTTATTCTCATCTGTGTGTCTTTGGGGAAAAGCCAATGTTCTGGGAAAAGCCAGAAAGGTTTTGGATCATGTACAAAAAAATGCATAAGGAAATGATTTAACAATAAAGGACTAGGATTGAGTCTGCTCCAGAGCAGAAAAAAGAGCCTGAGCAGTCACCAGAGAGACTGCTTCCCAAGAACAGTCTCTTGAAATGAGTCATCCATCAGTTTGTACCTACCCCTTGCGTAAAGTGAGTTTTCTCTCAAGCCTTTCCAATCTTCCCAGTCTCGAGACACACAATTGGCTGAGGCTGGTCCCAGCATTTAATAACGTTTCATCTGTGAATGCAGGTACCCTTGTATTTGGGGCATAGATGTTCAGGATTGTGATGACCTTTTGGTAGATTTTTTTTTTTTTTTTTTTTTTTTTTTTTGCTGATAATGAAGTGTCTTTCCCCATCTCTTTTGATTAATTTTGGCTGCAAATCTATTTTATTAAATATTAGGATGGCTACTCCAGCTTACTTATTGGTTCTTTTTGTTGGAAAAGCTTTTTCTAGCTCTTTATTCTGAGGTAGTGTCTATCTTTGTTGCTGAGGTGTGTCTCATGAATGCAGCAGAATTTTGGATCATGTTTCCACAACCATTCTGTTAGTCTGTGTCTTTTTATTGGATATTAGTGATCAATGATTTTTATTTCTTTTTATTGTGAAGTTGGTGGTGATAGTGTGTTTGTGTGCTTGTTTTCTTTTGGTTTGCTGTTGTGAAGTTATCTATACCTTATGTTTTCAACATTTTAGGTTGGAGTTTTCCTTCTAGTATCTTCTGTAGGACTGGGTTGGTACATAGATATTGTTTAAATTTGGTTTTTGTCATGGAATAATTTGTTTTTTCTAATTATGGTGATTGAAAGTTTGGCTGGTTATAATACCCCAGGTTGGTATCTTTGGTCTTTTAGTGTCTGCATGACATCTGCCCAGGTCCTTCTGGGTTTCATAATTTCTGTTGAGAAGTCAGCAGTGATTCTGATAGGTCTACCTTTTTATGTTACTTGGTCTTTCTCCCTTGCTGCCACTTTTAACATTTTCTTTGTAATGTAGATTTAGTGTTTTTATTATTATTTTGTGGAAGGAATTTCTTTTCTTGTCTAGTCTATTTGGGTTCTGTAAACCTTCTGTATGTTTCAGAGCATCTCTTTCTTTTGGTTGGAAAATTTTCTTCTATGATTTTCTTGAAAATATTTTCTGGACTTTGGAGCCTGGAATCTTATGTCTATTCCTAATATTCTTAGTTTTTGTCTTTTCATGGTGACCTTGATTTCTTAGATGTTTTGAATCGGGAATTTTTCTGTTTTAATGTTTTTTTTTGAAAGATGTATTGATTTCTTCAATTGTAACTTTAATGCCTGAGATTCTCTCCTTCATCTCTTGCACTCTGTTGATGATGCTTACCTCTTTCCTGATCTCTTCTCTAAGTTTTCCACCTCCCATGTTTTCTTGGTTTGTGTTTTCTTGACTAATTCTGTTTTCAGGTTTTGAAAGTTTTATTCATATATTCATCTTCTTCACCTGTTTGATTGCTGTTTCTTGTCCGTCCTTTATGACATCTATTTGTTTAATTGTATTTTCCTGTATTTCTTTGAGAGATTTATTCCTTTCCTCTTTATATGCCTCTAATACCTCTATTAGCATAGATTTAAGGTCATTTTCCTGATTTCAGCTACGTTAGGATAGCCATTGTTTTCGGCCTTTCTGGGTAGCCATGATGTCCTGGTTTTTGCTGATTATACTGTTTATTCCCAGAACCTGCTGGATTTCCTGGGACTTTATGATCATGTAAGGACTTGCTGGGCTCCTCAAGTAGAAGAGCTGCACTGAAGACTGGATCCATCTGTCTCTGGAATCTGGAGTAGTTTTCAGGATGATGAGATAGGTCCTAAAGAGCACAAATGGATTGTGGGTTTTTAGATCCAGGCATGCCAGGATGGGTGTTTTGGAAGGCAGAGTGCAGGCAAAAGTGCCTTGAAGGGCAGGGATGCAGGGGTAGGTGCCTTGAGGGAAGAGGTGCGGGTATAGATATGGGTGTGGGTGCCTTGGAGGGCAGGAGGTGTGGGTACTCTTTTGAAGGGCAGGTGCACGGGCATGCAAGGTGGCAGTCGAGAGGGCGCAGGTGCCTCAGCTGACAGCTTCTGGGAGTGGGGAATCCGCCTCAGGTGGCAGCTGCAGCAGCATGGCTGTTTTAGGCGGCAGCCTCGGGGCTAGGGTGCTTCAATGGCAGAGCTGTGGCTTACAGGCCTAGCAGACACTGGGCTCCAGGGACTCGGATTTGTCTGGGTTCTACCATCTTGGATCTGGTATTTCATAGGATTTTATTGCCCACCTGGTCTCCACAGGGGAACCAGAAGAACCGTGGTTTGGACGTTGGGATTCTTGCCCAGGAATCCAGAAACTGCCCTCAAGACTCTCTCTCGGAGGGATCCGAGGTCTGGCTGCTGAAGGGTAGGGTCCGTGAACTGGGGTCCAGCACTTGCTTGAGTATGAAGAAAGAGCAGGGGGCTCACAGTTTTTGGTTCCTGGTCCCAGAGGATAGGTACAGGGGTCATCAGTCTGATTGTCGCCAACTCCTGGGATGTTTTCTCCCGTCTGGGAATCCCCAAAGTCATTGCTTTCAATACAGCTGCCTGTTGTTTACTCACCAGTCTCACGGTCTGAAATTCTGCCCCTTAGATACTGGTACACACTGGTTACCACCATCTTGAAGCCATTCCAAGTTCCTGAATAACATGAAGTAAAAAGAACCTATAAGGAAATAACTAAATTCTTTCCTGTATAATATTATTTTTATTTTTCTTGAGTAGTTATCTTTTATAAATGATTTAAATGAATACGTGGCTAGTTGAAGATAGTTTTCTTTCAGATAAAAATAGGAGTTTGTATGAATATAAGGTATGCTAAGAATGACCCCCAACAGGTTAATATATCTGAATCCTTAGGAGTGGCACTATTTGTAAAGATCAGGATCTGTTTCCATGTTCGATGAAGTAAGGAGATGGGCATTGACCAGAGCCAGGCCCAGGGGCTCTTTCTTCCTGCTGCCTGCCAATAAGCTCCTTTTCCAGCACCTTGTCTGCCTGCATCCCTGCCATGCTTCCCATCATCCTGATAAATGGGCTAAGCAAGCTTCAATTAAATGCTTTCCACTATACGAGTTGTTATGGTCATGTTGTCTCTTTACAGCAATAGAACACTGATTAAGGTAGATCATTTCTAGGAAACTTTAAAATATGATTTCTATAACTCTGCTTTCTTGTTCAAGAAAATTCCTCAAAACAATTTTCCCTGTTTACAACTTTAAACACAAGTCATTTTCTCACTTAAACTCTTTTCTATCAAACTTCCATCTCAAACACTTTTATTTAGCTCACAAAACCCTTCCATTGTGCAGAATCCAGCAGTTAGCTCTTCAGTTTTCACTTCTTCTCACTTGATCACTCTTGTATTTGAAATACTTTTTCTCCCCCCCCCCTTTTTTTTTTAATTTCTGGGCCAACACACTCACTTAATTTTCCTTCAATTTGTGGTCACATCTTCTTAGGGTTTTGTATTGATTTGTTTATTTCCATTTCCAGCATTTCTGATCTGTTTATTTTAGCATCTCCAAAGCTTTGTATACTAAACTACCTCTACCTCAACTTTATTTGCTGTCATTATCTGGATATTTTACCAAGTTTTTTTCACCTCAAATGTCATTCAATTAATAGTGCATGCTATTATATAAGGTTAACTTCATCCTTCAAAATTCACAGACTGAAGACCTAACCTCTGGTTACCTCAAAATATTATTTTTTGAAAAGGCAACCCAGATGTCCATCATCAGAGGAATGGATACAGAAATTGTGGTATTTTTACACAATGGAATACTACTCAGCAATCAAAAAGGAAGACATCATGAAATTTGCAGACAAATGGTGGGATCTAGAAAAGATCATTCTGGGTGAGGTATCTCAGACGGAGAAAGACAAACACGGTATATACTCACTTATATAGACCTATAAGATATGATAAACATAATGAAATCTATACACCTAAAGAAGATAAACAAGAAAGAAGACCCAGGGTAAGATGATCAATCCTCACTTAGAAAGACAAATGGGAATGGCATTGGACATAGGAGAAAACAAGAAACAGGCCAGAAGCCTACCACAGACAGCCTTTGAAAGACTCTACCTAGCAGTGTATCAAAGCAGAATCTAAGACTCGTAATCAAACCTTCGGCAGAGTACAGCGAATCATGTGAAAGAAGGGGGAGTTAGTATGACGTGGAGAGGATAGGAACTCCACAAGGACCAAAAATATCAGGACACAGAGGTCTTTTCTGAGACTGTTTCTCCAACCAAGGCTCACATATGGATATAACCTAGAATCTCTGCTCAGATGTAGCCTGGGGTAGCTCAGTAACCAATTTTTTTTCCCCAGTAAGGGGAACAGGGACTATTTCTGACAGGAACTCAATGGTGGGCTCTTTGACCTCCCCACCCACCAAGGAAGGAGCAGCCCTGCTAGGCCACAGAGGAGGACATTGCAGCCAGTCCTGAAGATACCTGATAAAACAGGGTCAGATGAAAGGGGAGGAGGTCCTCCCCTATCAGTGGACTTGGAAAGGGGCAGGGAGGAGATGAGGTAGGAAGGGTGATTGTGAAGGAATGAGGGAGCAGGATACAGCTGGGATACAGAGTTAATAAACTGTAACTATAAAATAAAAAAAGAAATTGGAAGATGTCAATCACATGTATATTGAAGATGGGCTAAGAAGTTGATAAGATAAGTCGATATTTAGTCATATCTTGGGGAATATCTTGGGGAAATTAAGAGTGGGGAGTTAGAATTGAATATGACCAAAACTTATTAGTTTGAAATGATGTCACCAAATTTGTATTGGCAGTTTCTTTAATCCCTGAAATTCAGTCTTTCCTGTACAATTATTTATTTATACTTCTAATTAGCATTTTGTTTTAAATTATTTTATCTTTATTCATGTTTGTGTATGTGTGTCATGTATAAGCATGTGAATGTGGGTACAAGCAAAAACCAGAAGATGCTGTCAGATCCCTTGAAGTAACTATTACAAATTGTAATTTAAGTATCTGATATGCAGGTGGTCTTAGGTGACCACTGGTAAAGGGCCCATTGACTCCCCAAAAGGTCTCAAACCAATGGAGGCTTGTTTTCCAGGTTTGAATCTACTTTCCCACATGGAAGAGAATGAGGTTAGAAGACACAAATGTGGAAAGAGGACAGCTGCAGGCATCTGTCTTGTTTTCAGTCTCATTTGAGACAGTATCCCTTGTTTACCTTGCATATGTCAGGCTAGCTGGTCCATGAGCTTTTGTTTTCATACACACAACCTCTTTTCTCAGGAGCACTGGGATTATTGGTACATGCGTCGTCTGTTCTGTCCCTTTTTCTTGGCTTCCATGGATTCTAACTCAGGTCCTTTAACCACTAAGTCATCCCTCCAACACTCTTCAAGTTTTTTCTAACCTCATTCCACCATGCCATCACATCTAAATCTAAGCACTTTACAATATTCCCACCTCCAAATACCCTCACCTTAGATATCGAAACTCCAGCATGTTAATTTTGCAGCATACTGTCTGTCCACAGACCAAAGCCAAAGCTTTCACCCAAGTAAATGAGATTTCAGATGAACTAAATTCTTACATCTTTTCTCCTCGGGCATCTCTTCACTCACTTTTTGTTAGCTAGCCACTCCTTCATCTTTGCCTCAGATGTCCCAACCATGCTCCCACCTTTCTTGCTTTTCACATTAACTATTCTCAGTACTGCTTCTGAGAAAATCCTTTACCCACATAGTCATGTAGCTCAAATCTGTATTTCTCTCAGGATTTTATGCACATGTCACCTTGTCAGTGAGGGTGTCCTGGAGCACTCACTAAACTTGACTTTCTTGAGGAAGCACCTCTTACACCTTCCTCTCTCTTGTTTTTGCTCTTCTTTTCCCCAGCATCTAACATATTTTGCTTTGGTACCTGCTTGATGTCTTCATTTATATCTTCTTTTACTGGAATATAAATATCACGAAAGCAAGTACATTTTGTGTTTACTCTGCACTATTTCTTGAACCTAGAAAAAATGTCTCCTTTAGCAGAGAACACCCTCCAGCAACTTGGTGATGAGCGGTGCTCTTGAGAAGCTTGTCATGGAGTTTATTTTCCATGTGAGAACCCATCTATGGAAGTCATTGCCTGATATTTATAAACAGTATAAATAGAACCATCATGTAATTTCAATTGTGAAAATTTTGGTACTTAGGTGAGTTAAACAGTTCTATTTTTTTTTTCTTTTTGTGTTTTGAGACATTTCTCTGTGTATTCCTAGCTACACAGCCTAGAACTTCCTCTGCAGACCAGGCTGGCCCCAAAATCAAAGCTCTCCCTGCATCTGCCTCCTGAGTGCTGGAATGAAAAGTGTGCACCACCACCACCTAGAGACGTAGCTTGTATGATATTTGTAATACATATGTGGAAACATAAATCTGGATTGTGGATATCCAGTGGTTGCAATAAATGAGCCTTGCTAAATAAGCAGACTAGTTCAGGTTAGTGCCAGAAGTGAAAGCATACTTATACTTGTGTGTTCAATAACCAGAAGCTTTAAGAGTAAGGGAAAGCAAGGGGCTTTTAGGAAGTTGACTTTTCTTATTTTAAATACATTACCAATGTTTGATTATTTGGCTCTAGAGTACAAAATCTTTTTTTTCTTTTTTTGGGGGAGTTAGTGTGTGTGTGTGTGTGTGTGTGTGTGTGTGTGTGTGTTTGTGTGTGTATGTGTGTGTGTGTGTGATTCCTGGAACAGAAACCTGTTCACAATCACCAGTATCTATGATGGATTTTCTCATCAACTAATGAATAAAAATAAAATGAAAATATAAATAATATTCTATGAGCTTTACTAGAGAAATACCATGCTTGAAAAAAAGGGTACCTTATTGATTTCTCCAGGTCAATATTGTAAAACAAATGGTGACCTTTTCTTCTTTTAATGATCCAAAATTATTGAGTGCACATTAAAAGTGACTGTCTGAGTCTACGGTTTATCTTCATCTTACACACGCTGTCTATTATAGAGCTTCAAACCAAGAAAGGGTCAAAATTTCAAAAACGTGTTTTAAAAACTCACTGGTAATTTGTAAATCAGGTGAGAGTTCTGGTAGTCCTTTTACTTGTGTCTGTAAGTTAAAGATTCTCACAGGTAACTCTAATGATCTGACTATATACTTATTCTTGCATTGATTAAGGACATTTATCAAAATAATAAATATTAAACTGTATGGACAATGTCAATATCCTGACTTTGCCTTCTGCATCTATGGAATCACCTTTCCAGATGATTTCCAAATGCACATTCCTCAAAATAGTTACCAGGACAGAAAAATTTGAAACCAACTTTGACAGGAGGAAAGAAAGTTGCATAGGCTCCCTTGATTCCCTGCCCTCATTTCTAACTGCACTCTGCTGTGCTAATCACCGCCTGGGGATTCTTCATTGTCTGCCTGCGTGAATGAACTCATGTTACAAAACACTGTGTTCCAGTTGCTCCCATTTGTACATCACAGATAGTGGATTTTATTGAATATGTTATTTAATAGGACTTTTTCCAATATTATGTTTATGAAAAACAATGTTCTTGCACAGTTTGTTCACTTTAATTGCTGTGAAAATGGTTTCTTTTTCATTTTTACTGATGATTCACAGCTGGATTTGTATTAGTCAACACTGGTGGAATATGAAGAAGTAACTGGATTCTCCAAGTCTCGCTGATGAGCATCAACGAAGGTTTGTTACTTTCTCCTGCTTCATGTCCACACAAACTGGCTGGTGAATCAGCACTACAGTTGCCATCCTGGCTCCATGAACAGTCTGGCAGAGCAGTTATTGTTTGGAACGTTCTGTGATACGGACCACGAAGATGATAGGTGGGGAAAATTGGCAATGCACAGGTTTGCTCTTACAGCTTCTATGTGGATGCAATGCATATGATATTTCTAATCAAATTCTAATCTAATCACATGACCTTTTGCGACTTTTTATAGTAAAGAAAGTTAAGCCAGAAAAGAGGTAAGATAGGTACTGTAGAATAATACAGTTTTAACTAACTTGTGTTTCATTTTCAAAGTAATTGTTGTGAGAAGCTTTATGTAATACAATGTATAAGTCTTCACTACAATTGAAGAACCGTAGAGATTCCAAGCTGTGCTTAATTTGAACTCGGAGCCCCTGCGTAGTGCTAATCGATGTCTGTATCAGAGTAGGATGCAATTACAGTTGATGCAGGCAACAGAAAACAAAACAGGTTTTGTGAGAATATGAATGATCCCCACATATGTTGACAGAATGTGAGCAAGATAACAGCAAAAATCTTCCCATGTGGAAATGGAAAATTGAAGAATGTATACTAGTGGCCCTAAACCATTATTGAACTCATTAAGCAGACACTGAAATTTGCCCCTGGATTTAGGACACGGAGTTGTTCAGGTTTGAATGTGTTTGAATACTTGGTGTGCAGCTGCTCACGATGGGGAGACTTTGAGATGTAGGTCATTAAGGGTGAACCTTGATGGTGCCATCTGCTTCTGATTTGGATTGATGTTGTTTAATTGGGAATCAGCCATGGTGATAAGAAGGAACGCCTTCTGCCCCCACTATCACAGAGCTTCACCGTCTTTCCTTCTCTCAGGAGGAACAGAAACTACTCAGAAAGTGAGTCAAAACAAACTCCCTCTTATTTAAGTTGCTTCTATCAGGAATTCCACGAAAGCAGTGAGTAAATTTGCTGGAATCTGTTGTGTCTGATCTCTGGGTTTAAATAGCTATGCTATAGTAAACTAGGGGGTTTATGTTTTTTCTCTGGAAGCCCTTATTACCACCCTGTTCTGTACATTCTCAGAATTAATATTGTTGTGTTGCTGCATTCTACTGTATATATTAAACACCAAAATAAGCTAGTGATGCATTTTATGTATTTTCATTTTTCAATGTATTATTCACATACAATGTCTCTCTCTGCTCCCACTTGTACCTATGAAGTCCTTTGAGTAATTTTTGTCTGTTATATGAAGATTTTTGTCACATTAACTATTGAGGTATCTTTGCCTATGACTTCTTCAATTGCTTTAGAAAACCACCCATCTTTATTTCATGTGCATGTCTGTTTTGCTGGCATGGGTGTATGTTCAGTGCTTGCATACCTGCAGAGACCAGGAGAAATTGCTGGATACCCAGGAACTAAACAGGAAAAGGTAGAAAACCACCGTTTGGCCGGTGGAAACTAAGTCAGGGTCCTCTACAAGAGCAGCAAGTTAGCCCTCACTCCAGCCCCTAGCTTCTTCATGTTTAACTCTAAATACCTATTTTACCTTCCTTTTGGCATAAATTGTTAACCATAATCATGCCTTGTCAGTTAGTCCTCTCATTTCCATTGTCTAAGCCTTTTAACCCAAACCACAGCTCTTCTGATGGGTCTTTCACTACATTCTTTGAATATATTTTCTTTGCCTCTATGTTTTCACAATTCATTATGATACACTTACTTTTAAACTTTGACCTCCTACCTTTCTTTTCTTCATAACCTCTTTATAAGTTTGGAGCTTCGTAACTTTGTGTCTTTCATTCATTTTGTAGAGTGAATAACTCCTAACTTGGTAAATATTACATCCATGACTGTTTTAGGTCTAGAAATCCAAGTATATAAATATTAGATTTTTTTCAGTCTATCTACTCTCTCATTACATAATATTTGCTACATTTTTCTGAATATTCGGGTTTTATTGTATTTTCTTAGGACACTTCTTTTACTCTTGTTTTGTTTGATTTTTTTTTCAATCTACTTATAACTCTCTGTTTGTTAATTACTTTTTTACTATTCTACTTTTCAGGACCACCATTATATTTAGATGATTTTTTGACTTTTTTTTTTCCTCTGGGGAAAAAAAACTGTATTATGCTCATTCTTTTAAATATAGTATGGTCATCAGGTTAAAGTTTGAGTCTATAGCTTCACTATTCAGAACTCTGAAATAATTGTTTATATTCTCTATCGTATTACACATTATTGTTCACACTTTTTGTCTTCTAAAGGTCCTGACTGTGTTGCAACTGTCAGATATATATTTTAAAAAATGGATTTGCCAGTAATATGAGAAGCAGCATGGTAATAAATTTGTAGTTTGTTTTCAGGTATATTGTAGACGAAGGAATCAAGTAAAACTTCAGATGCAATTTGGACACAGAAATTAATCACTACAAAAGGGGAATGACTTGAGTATGTTACACTTTTAATATCACTATGGCCCGTGATCCAGATACTCTCAAACTCTTTGAAGAGGGGAAGTGGTTATTGAGGTTAGCCCATAGTTCAACATCATCCATAGATAGATGTCGAATTATTGTCTGCATCTTGGTTCTGTGCATAGGTCCCAGTTTACTATTCACTTAGAAATACTTTTCTAAAAAATGAAATAAAATAAAATTCAAAAAAATCGAAAAACATTTGCTGTGGGAGTTCAGCAAGATGCTTTTAAAGTTCGTGTTCTCCCTGCTGGAAAGATATTTGCTGTTCCACTGATTTTCTGAAGGATCATTTAACATTTGTATAGAAAATCTCTTTATGTCCAGGAAACAATATGCCAGCCCTAGGCACATTCCTTCAATCGGAAGATTTATAACATTTCAAGATTTGGAACTTAATGGAGTAAAACTTCTATAGTACTGTTAACTGAGAACCAAGTCTACTGCTAAATGCTTTTTTAAAGGACTTCATCTTATGTTAACAGGCTTCATTACTTCAACAATTTGATATAGGATACTCAGGGAAGCAAACAAAGACCATGGCTTCATTAAGCATGCTTCCGCTCCCTACAACAGAAGCCGTGCTTTGCTGAGGGACGCCCTTGTTACCAAAGATCAATTCAGTGACTGAATTCCCATTTCAGAGAATCCTGAGAACCCTGAGAGCCGTGGACTGTTCTTTCCATTTCGTGTCTCCATCATCTGGTACAGAACGGATTCTGAACCCATTTTGATGACGGGCAGGAATGGCCCATGCTATTTCTTATTCATCAGCCTTACCAGCTCAGACAGATGGGTATCCATCTGAGTTTTAAAAGCCTCCAGGAGAAGCGCACCACAGCCACCCAGTAGAAACCTTTTCCGTATCGCAGGGAGTCCAGCTGGACCTCCTGCTCACCAGCTGCCGTGCTTGCCCCTTGGATCTGTCCAACGTAGCACTGGCTAGTTTCCATCTGTGCAAGATTCCTTCTTAATCAGTCCTAGAGCAGCAAAGGGTCTTAGAAACATCCTTCTTAATCTGTGCAGCAGTGTTCAAATGAATCTTATTCCCAAGCACAGAAAAGATTACAGAAATAAAAAACAAATTATCTGTTTAAGAGATTCCACCTGATGAATTCAAGGAAATCTTATCACAGTGAATTTGTGGGCAGGTGAAATTGGGATTTTTGCTTAGCTTCTGGTGTCCAGGTTTGATACCAGCAGGTGTTTACTTGTGACTTCAGATTTATACACCCTGATTATTTTCCCAAGCTTTTTTTCTTCTATGAATGAAGGATAAATTTGTCTTCAGCATGTTAAGATTGAAATGCAAATATACTATCATTTTATGTAGTCGATATAACTTTTATCCCTAGTGTTTGGCTGGGAAAAACATGAGATTATCTGTGTCTGATATTCACTAAGACGACTCAGGGGATATCTAAGAATACATAATATATGTGATACCTCAAAGGAGAAATGCTGTTAAATTGCTGAGTTGTGGATTTAATATTTGAAAATTTTTTCAGTATTCCTACTGATATAACTTATTTTGTTTTCAGCAGATGAGGAAAGAAAGGAAGATTTATAGAGCATAAAAACATCAACTTCGTATTTGCTTTACATTCCTTTTTATAGTAAAATTGTCCTGAGGAAGGAAACTGTTGTCTGCTAATGTCTCGTAAACTGGAAACAGTGCCATGTGTGTAATCAGTGTTCAGCACATAAAGAAAGCCTTACTTGCCCATTTGCTTCACCATTTTCAAAAGGTGAAAATTCCTACCAGACAGTCAAGAGATGACTACCACCAAGCCACTTCCCTAGGCTGCGATCTCAACATGTTTTAAAGCTGTGTATCACAAATCGGCAAACTTCCTTCAGCTACTCTGGCAGCATCTAAAAGGCTTCTTGTATGTGGCTACTAAGCAGCATCAAAAAATTGAGCTTTAAAAGGCAATTTTTAATTGATGTCACACTCGTCTGTAAATAGTTTTTGTCTGTGTAAGAAAAACGCTATATACCAGATCCATAGAGCATATACCTTGTGAAGTAAAATGGACACAATTGTATAACACATCTTATATAAAAGAGAACATCCTATTCTTTATTAAAAATTAGATTTGACTTCCTTTTCTCCTAAAAATAATATCATGCAAAACTCTTACTTTCTCTTATTAAATAATAGACATCACATGGAATTTTATGGCACAAAACACTGCTTGATCCAAAAATTATAATAAAACTAGATGAGGCTTTACTGAATATTTCAATCCTCATTCAATACTTAGGTTTATTCCTTAGTCTCAATACCATATCCCAATATTGACAAGACAGACCTGATCCCATGTTAGATGTATTCAAGAGAAAAGTATCTAGTATGTTTATTAAAGGCAACATGTACAAATTTTAGTATGTTTATCCTATCTTATAGATCTAGTAACTACTTATAAGTGAGTGTATACTGTGTGTGTCTTTCTGCTCCTGGGATAACTCAATCAGGATGATCTTTTCTAGATTCCACCATTTGCCTTTTTTTAAAATTGCTGAGTACTATTCCATTGTGCAAAAGTACCACAATTTCTGTATCTATTCCTCCATTGATGGACATCTGGGTTGTTTCCAGGTTCTGGCTATTACTAATAAAGCTGCTGCAAACATGGTTGAGCAAATGTCTTTGTTGTGTACTTGAGCATCTTTTGGATATATGCCTAGGAGTAGTATAATTGGATCATGAGGAAACACTATTCCTAATTGTCTGAGAAAGGTCCAGATTGAAAGAGGACCCAGGGTAAGATGATTCTCACTTACAAAGACAAAGGGGATCAACATGGGAAGTAGGAGAAAACAAGTAACAGGACAGGAGCCTACTGCAGAGGGCCTCTGAAAGACTCTACCTAGCAGTGTATCAAAGCAGATGCTGAGTCTCATAACCAAACCTTCGGCAGAGTGCAGTGAATCATATGAAAGAAGGGGGAGTTAGTATGACCTGGAGAGGACAGGAGCTCCACAAGGACCAAATATATCAGGGCACAGGGGTCTTTTCTGAGACTGACATTCAACCAAGGACCATGTATGGATATAACCTAGAACCCCTACTCAGATGTAGCCTATGGTAACTCAGTATCCAAGTGAGTACCCCAGTAAGAGGAACAGGGACTATTTCTGACATGAACTCAATAGCTGGCTCTTTGACCTCTCCCCCTGGGGGCGGGAAAGAACAGCTTTGCTAGGCCACAGAGGAGGACATGGCAGCCATTCCTGAAGATACCTGATAAGCTAGGGTCAGATGGAAGGGGAGGAGGTCCTCTCCTATCAGTGGATTTTGAAAGGGGCAGGGAGGAGATGAGGGAGGGAGGGTGGGATTGGGAGGGAATGAGAGAGGGAGCTACAGCTGGGATACAAAGTAAATAACCTGTGATTAATATAAAAAAGTAAAAATTATAAAAAAGGCAACATGGGCACTTCCATCCCTTGAGCTCTGGTACTTACTGCTTGTAAAGTTCAAGTTATAGTTGTCAACGTACACTGCTGGGATAAATGCCAACCATGCCTCAGGGGATATGTATATATCTCCCATTTTTGCCTATTCCAGACTCTAACCACTTTCTATATCCATGAGCTGATCAACGGACCTCATGCTAACGTATTCTGAGATCTCATATCTTCTTACTTTTCATATTTCTCATATTGGCGCTTAGACCCAATTGGTTTTTTAATTCCATTTCACCTATTAACTATTAATTTTTTAATATATTAATTATTACTCTATCGTTTGTGATAAAAATCATACAACAATAATACTACCTATGATTTTTCAATATAATGAAGCTTTGAGGTACATCAGCAAATTCAGGAAGCATATAGAGATACAGACCACCCTAATGTTTGCTAATGCAAGTGTTTATCATGCAGGGATTACTGAAGTAGGAAAATAGCTTTAAAAAAGTTAGAGGAAATCAATAAATTACTTGAGCAGGATAGACGCTCGCCACATAGTTTTGAGTTTAAAAAGCAATACAGGCCATCTTACTGGTATAGAAAGGACAGATTTAACACTCTAGGCTTTCAGATTTTCTCATAGCAAGAGGCGAGTGATCTTCCTAGTTCATGGTTAGAAGCAAATGAGCTATTACCTTCTATTAGTAATTTAATACCTGCATCTGATCTGGAGAATTTGACTTGTAATTAAGTTTCAGCCAGTTTCCCTTTGTTCTCATAATAGTAATATTATAGGTGAAGCTAAAGCCTTCGGAGCGGTGAGCTTGAACATAGCTGCATTATTCCAAGTTTTAGAAACAGACACTTACAGGAGCAAGCCCTGAAGTTCTTCAAATGCATATACCCTTCAAGTTGCAGTGTGCACATCAACAACAAATGAAAAATATATCTCACTGTGGAAGTTGAAGTGTGTCACACAACAAACGCCCTTTGCCCAAACAGCTTTACTTGTAAATGTTGATGGAAACGTGCGATTGGTGTGGTTTGAGGACTCTGGCTTCTGCTGCACTATCCGTGCTGGGTCTTCACTGAGGATCCTCTCGGGATCTTGTTGTTGCATCATGGAGACCCTGAAGCTTTAGTTCTGCAGGACCAGACCCTTCACTCAATCTGGAAGTTCGTGGATGAGGTAGATGTTGGCATAGGCGAACTCAGTGTCCTGCATCTGGGCTTGGTTGGTGGCTGTGTTGTTCAGCCTATCAGGCCTAAGGCACCCATGCCACCAGGGCCAGACTTCCTGCACTGCCCCAGATAGCGGTGAGGCAAACAACCTGAAGACTGGCTCACCTGTGTTCACTTCAGCAAGGCCAGCTCTACTGACTGGCCCAGGAGAGGTGCAGGGCTCACTCTGTGGCAAAGGAGACATCGTGTCTGAACTTTGCGTTCCTTGGAAGAAATATAGATGTAGTCTCTTAACCTGCATATTCTAATGAAACAGTTGTCACATGCCATTCTATTTGGCTTTTCAGAAGTGATATATTAGCACAGACATTGCATGGTGAGTCAGTAGCACTGTGCACTATTCCACCTGCTTACACATTTCGCAGCTGTAGTCAGTCCTTGCCAATAATGATCAACCCTAGTTTCCAGACCATTTTTTCCTCTCACGAACAAGAATATTCCCCTCTGTAAGAGTTTCCTTTAAGTGTTTACTCTGCAGGAGCAGCAAATGCATCAGAATCCCCCTGAGGAAAACTTATTATCTGATTATCTGAGGAAAGCTTGTCTCACACATATTAGCTTCTTGTCTCTGTGTGTGTGTGTGTGTGTGTGTGCGCGCGCGCGCGAGAGAGAGAGAGAGAGAGAGAGCAAGTGCGGAGTGCACATGGTATGTGTGACTTGTGAGTGTGTTAAATGGCATTAGGTTACTTATAAGCAGAATAAATAAAATTCCTATCTAGTCTCCTATAACTTATGTAAATCTGTGATTAAGATAACATTTTTTTCATGTCTAGGCTAAAATTAGTCTTAGAAAATTTTCTTAAACAGAATAAAACCATTGTTTAGAACTCGTTAAAGGACTTCTAGATGACTGAAGTTTGTTCTATTGTACTGGAAATATTGTACTTCTAGTTTAAGCAGTATACTTGCTTCACCTTCTTACCCACAGGTAGATTCCTCCCTTTGTAAGTCAAAAACGCAAGGATCTTTCCCACAGGACAAATTGTTTCTTATTGTGAAGTATGTCAAGTGGTTGTGTATATATATATATATATTTTACTTTGTGTCCCTGAATGCCTTTAATTGGCCTTTCATCAAACCAATCAAACCATCTACTGTCTCAGTTTCAACCAAAGACAATAAAATCTTCATCCACTCGATCAATAATATTGATCAATAATAGCTTACTATGTACCAAATATCTAATGGAATGTAAAAGAAAAAAGAAGTAAAAATAAAGACAGAAATTAGACAAAGAAGCAAACCCTTCACCATGGAGAATAGGTTCTAATGCAGGAATTCAAAACAAATAAGGGACTTTGTGCAGTTCTGCCAGGATCACCTGCTATGACTCAGGAGATCAGCATTTGTAGATCACGTGCACAATCAAGGTGTAAGACAATATATGATCAGATAACTTTGTATTTCAGGATTCTCAAGTATGAAAAGTATTCTTTACAATGAAATAAAGACATTAAGAAAGAGATAATGCTGTCATGAATATGAGAGGGCTTATAACATTGAAAACCATGACCACTAATAAGGTTTCACCATGCCTTCCACCCATCAACTTTTATCCGTGTACTGAAATCTATAGGCAAAGGATCTCCTCTGCAACAATGTATCCAAGTATTAAACCCAACAAAAACAGCAGGATCTCTGGAGGGGTTGTACAGGTTTGCCCTCCCAATAGCAATGGAGGACAGACGGTTCCCATTTCTCTACATCTTTGCAAGCATGTGTTGTCGCTTGAGTTTTTGATCTTAGCCATTTTGACTGGTGTAATATGGAATCTTAGAGTCATTTTAATTTGCATTTCTATGAAGACCTCTGTGAAAATCCATCTGGCACATTCTCAGATAATTAAGAATAGTTCTACCTGAATACCCAGCTATACCACTCCTGGGCATATACCCAAAAGATGCTCCACCATACAACAATGACATTTGCTCAACTATGTTCATAGCAGTTTTATTCATAACAGCCAAAAACAGAAAACCTACATGTTCCTCAATCGAAGAACTGATGTAGAAATTGTGGTGCATTTACACAATAGAATTCTATTCAGTTATTAAAGACAAAGAAATCATGAAATCTGTAGGCAAATGGATGGAACTAGAAAAGATCATCCTAAGTGAAGTAACCCAGAGCCAGAAAGACATGCATGGCTTGTACTCACTTATAATAGTATATTAGACCACACAGGATAATCATACTACAATCCGCAGACCCAAAGAATCTAAGTGACAAGCAGGGCCCACGGGAGGGAACTGGAATGTAACTCAGAAGGGGAAATAGAACAGAGAGCAGAAGTGGATGAACAGAGGGAACTGGGCAGGAGATGGAATAGGGAGAGATCAGCTGTGGGGAGAACTAGGATGGGAGGTGAGAGGGCTGGGAACAAGAAGAGAAGCTGAGGAGGGACGTCTCTTTGTCAAGCTGAAGACCTGCAACAAGGTAGGCTCCTAGTAGGACATGGGTGTGATTCTGACTGAGACTCCTAAGGGGATGGGGTGGGATGGCAGGAGCGTGAAGACTGAAGTGACCACCTTCGAGCCAGGAAGGACTGGTGGAAGAAGGGAAACAATAATCCTCCTACATAACCTATGATCTAGAAATTACCCAACCTAGATGTCCCTCAATGGAGGAATGGATACTGAAATTGTGTTATATTTTAACAATGGAATACTACTCAGCTTTTAAAAACAAGGAAATCATGAAATTTGTAGGTAAATGGATGGAACTAGAAAAGATCATTCAGAGTGAGGTATCCCAAAAGCAGAAAAAGACACATATTGTATACTCACTAGTAAGCATATATTAGCCATATACTATAGGATAAACATACTACAATCTACAGACCTAAAGAAGCTAATGACCAAGGAGTACCCTAGAGAGAGTGCTTAAATGTCATTCAGAATCTAAAATAGAATAGACCCCAGAAGTGGTGAAAGAGAGGAAACAGGATGGTAGCCTACTATAGAGGGTCCTCTTAAAGGGTCCCCCCAACAGGGGATTGAAGCAGATGCTGAGACAGCCAAACTTTGGGCAGAGTACAGGGAGTCTCATGGAAGATGAATGGGGTGGGGATAGAAGGATATGAAGGGGACAGGAAATCCACAAAGAGAACAAAAATAAAGGATCTGAGGCCAGGAGGTCCTGCAAGACTGATGCACCAACCTAGGTCCATGTGTGGAGAGGACCTAGAACCCCTGCTCAGGGGTAGCTGACTGGCAGCTCAGTGTCCATGTGGATCCCCAAGGAAATGGAACATGGGCTGCCTCTGTCATGAACTCGGTTGCCTGCTCTTTGATCACTTGCCCGTGGCAATGAGGACTTACCAGGTCATAGTGGAATGAGGATCCAGGTAGTCCTCATTAGACTTGACAAGCTATGGGCAGATGGCAAAGGAGGAGAACTTCCTCTTTCAGTGGACTAAGATAAAAGGAGAGGGGAGAAAAGGGGAAGAGGGTGGGAGACTAGATGGAGTTGAGGGAGGGGACTTCAATCGGTATATATAGTGAATAAACTATGAAAAAAAATTAAAAAAGAAATGCAGGGATAAGGAAGGAACAAAGATTGAGGGAAGGTCCAACCAATAATTGGTCTAAGCTAAAACCCACCATATGGTAGAAAGCCAGCCCCTGACACTAATAATGGCACTAAGCTATGATTGCAGACAGGAGCCTAACTTCCTGGAGAGAACAGGAACCTCACAAGAAGACCAACAGAGAAAACTAACCCAGTCCCGTGGAGGCTTTCAGTGAATGAGACATCAACAAAGGAGCATGCATGATATGGACCTAGCACCCCTGCACATAGAGAGCTGATGGGCAGTTTGGTTTTCATGTGGGGTGCCTGGCAAGTGGAGGGGTGGGGCTGTTTCTAACATGGACTCCATTGCCTGCTTTTGGATCACATACTCCTGGCAGGGCTGCCTTACCTGGCCTCAGAGGATAGAGATATGCTCAGTACTGATGCGACTTGATGTGCTGGGGAAGGTTGACATCAGGGGAATGGGAGCTCCTCTTTTCTAGGGGGGAGGAAAAATAGAGGAAAGGGGAATGGGAGAAAAATCAAGGGCTGGGAAGAGAGGAGCGAGGGGTCACCCTTGGGATGTAAAGTAACAATAGCCTAAGATCAGAAGGAAGGAAAGGAGGACCTCCCCTATCAGTGGACTTGAGGAGGGGCATGCATGAAGAAGGGGGAAGGACAGTGGGACCGGGAAGGGAGGAGGGAGGGGATTATGGGAGGATACAAAGCGAATCAAATGTAATTAATAAGAATATATATATATGTATATATATATATGATCTTTGATTGGCTTTCTTGTGGACCATACATGGCTCTTATCTTTCCCTTGTTTTATCAATAAGTGTGTCAGTTCTCAGATATTTCTCAGTAACCTTCATTTCTTCTCACTAGTGCCTTGGCTTATGACTGAATCTCATTCTATGTGTTTATAATACCCCACTAACATGCTTTGTTTCATTTTTCCCTTTATTTGTTACTATACTACAGTCATCATTACAGTATAATTCAGGTCTGGTCAAGTACTACTTACGAAACAAACACAACACTGTATGCTTTCTTTTTATGAAAAAAACAAAACAAAACACATGAATGTCTTATTAGATGGTGAAAAGCCTTTGACAATATCCAACAGCCCTTCATTCTAAAAATCTTGGAGAGAGAAGGGATACAAGACAGATACCTAAATAGAATAAAGGAAATATAGAGCATACTTATAGCGAATGTCAAAAAAAAAATGGAGAGAAACTTAAAGCAATTCCACTAAAATCAGGGACAAATCAAGGCTGCCCACTCTTCATATCTCTTCAGTATAGTACTTGAAGTCCTAGCTAGAGCAATAAGACAATTAAAAGAGATCAAGGGGATATAAACAGGAATGGAAGAAGTCAAAGTAGTGCTATTCGCAGATGAAATGATAATATACATAAATGAACCCGAAAATTCTACCAGAGAACTTCTAGAGTTAACAAACATTTTCAGCTAAGTGTCTGGATCTGGATCGTGTGTGTGTGTGTGTGTGTGTGTGTGTGTGTGTGTGTATTAGGTATATATATATATTAGGTAATATACAATACAAACATATCTTCAACAAATATGGTGCTGGTCTAACTGGATGTCTGCATGTAGATGAATGAAAATAGTTCTATATTTATCACCCTGAACACAACTAGAGTCCAAGTGGATCAAAGACCTCAACATAAAAACCAGATACACTAAATCTATTAGGAGAGAAAGTGGGAAAGAGCCTTGAACACATTGATTCAGGAGACAACTTCCTGAACCAACAGCACAGGCTCTAAGATCAACAATTAATAAATAGGACCTCATGAAACTGAAAAGCTTCTGTAAGGCAAAGGACACTATAATGACATGGTCTGTTGCTTTGCAGTTCATTTCTAATAATTTTGCCCCCTCAGTTCTACTAGCTGTCTTTTATGAGAAGACATTCATATACCCCAAGATGACATTTGTAATTCTTGCTTCCAAATCATCCCTGATTGGACGAATAAATGCTTACACATATGGGCAGAGCAGAAATGAAGTAGGTATGGCCAAATTTCAGGAGCTTGAAGAAGAGAAGGATCATGGGAAAGGGAGAGACAGAAAAGGAAGGAGGGGAAAGAAGGATGAGATAAGGGAGGGGACTGCAGTGGAGATACAAAGTGAATAAACTTTAATAAATAAACAAACACATAAATGAAAGTTTTAAAAAGAACAGATAAAGAAAATGTGGTATATTTATACAATGGAATATTACTCATCAATTAAGAACAAGGATATTATTAAATTTGCAGCCAAATGGGCGGAAGTAGAAAATATCATCCTGAGTGAGGTAACTAATCCCCAGAAAAGCATGCATGGTATGTACTCACTTAAAGGTTTATATTAGCCATAAAATACAAGATAGCCATGCTGCAATCGAAAAACCCAAAGAAGCTAATTAACAAAATGGCTCAAGAGAGGATGCTTGACTCTTACTCAGAAGAGGAAATAAAGTAGACATCTGAAGTAGATAGAGGAAAGAAACTGTGTGAGAGACAAGATGAGGAGGGGAACAGAGGCGGGGGTCAGGTGTGGGAACACCAAGGTGTGCATTGGTGGTAGGGAATGCTAGGGAATGCGAGAGAATACTTTTCACCAATGCCTTTCCAAATGTTTCCTAAAAATAAACTGTTGAAAATTAGCACGCCAGTTCCACCCATTGTTCTAGCAATTTTGTGTAACCCACATTTTTGTATTTGTTTAGTTTTGTGGTCAGTGCAATAGGATTACGTAGTTTTATACAAATAAGCAGGCACATTAATAATGCAATGAGTCAAATTAAAGACTTTTTAATTTAAGAAGTCTTTGATGTTTATCCTCTAAGAATACAAGGGGTGAAATTTCCTCTATAGGTTGTGAATGTGAATGGGCTTTCCTTTGGTTACCAGTTATACTTGACTCTTAAGGCAAAACCCATAATAACATTAACTTAAACACATTGAGAATGCATGTTTTTATGGGTCAAATCGTGTCCCCCCAAACGTTAAAAGCCGAAGTACTTTTCCAGCAGCTAAAAATGTGATTGGTTTTACAGATCAGGTCTTTAAAGATGGGGGCAACATTAAACCCTTGTTTAACATGACTGAAGTTTTTAAAAGTAGAAAAGGCAGTCTAGAGAGATAGGTCAGCTGTTAGGCTAATTGTCTGAAGTTCCCATTTGATGTCCAGGATTTAAAAAAAAATTACATAATAAAAATAAACTAAAAATTAGGAAAACTCTCTGCCGATTGTCGTCACATCCTGCTTTAAAATTCAGTTGTTTCTCGCACGGACATCCATTCTCTTAAAGTTGCTGCAAAAGAAATAATTTGGGAAAGGGAATAGCTAGGCATATTGTAGATATGAAATATTTAAAGAGGTTTTTTTTATCATTTTATCTATTTAGAAATGTAGGCTCTGAGATCAGACTGGCAGGCTGTGTTTTTCAAGGGCAGAGGGACAGACTTAGCTTTCCTTTCAAAACCGTTGCCGCAGATGCCCAACAGCTTTCACAAAACTCTCTAAAGAGAAGTTTCTTCCCTGTTCAAATCCACCAAAGTCTATTGTAATGC
Organism: Psammomys obesus; assembly: GCF_907164565.1. Classification (NCBI taxonomy): domain Eukaryota; kingdom Metazoa; phylum Chordata; class Mammalia; order Rodentia; family Muridae; genus Psammomys; species Psammomys obesus. The sequence continues at coordinate 13,735,422 of NW_026596149.1, read as the reverse complement.
CCCCAAGATCTCATCAGTCTCTGCCTTTTCTCTGTGGATCATCGGATCCCCCAGCAAGACGTTCTTTTACAAGGATACCCAGAAGCCCTTGTACCGCCAACTCCCTTATTCAGAGCGGCCTCTCTTTATGTTGGGATTTCAGGATCTAGCTGGTCCGTGTCACTCTGTTGGTCTCTCAGCACTGAATTTGTCGCCTATCATAACATCTGAACTATTCCCTGCAGATAACAGGCACATAAATGGATAAAGAGACACACACACAAAAATCAAAGATTTCCTGCACCAAAGAGAGAAGATAGCATGGAGCCTGATTTGCTATGCACCACATGGGAAAGCCATTAAAATGTATGTCCCTTCCATTTCCAGAAAAATGGCTTAAATAGCACATATAATGATAGAATTGCAAAATAACTTGAAATGATATCTTACTAGAAGAATGGCTTAATATGGCCTAAATATTTCTGCCCAGGAGTGCTACATATTACTTAAATTCTTCAAATACTTCATGGAAATACTAATTCTTTATCTCCAAGAAATGTTGTGCAATACTTATATTGATGAGTTTTTTTAACTTCATAATTTCAGAATAATACATTCTGAAAAAATCTGTCTTTCATTCTCTGAAGCTTACTAGGAGACAACAGGAAAGATATTTGCCTATTGGTTTTAATACTAATGGTCTGCCATTTTTTTTTAAAGTCTTTGGTGAATTTTATATTTGTAATGATTTTCCTGAATAGTAATAAATATAATTTGCAATTTGGGTTCTTTTTTCTGCTTTTATATATAAAATTAGTTTTTGTAGTTGTTTCCTAACACACACACACACAAAAAGGCTATGTGAGTGGGTAAAAAACTTTTGTTATAATTAAAGCATAAGAGAAAATAAGATATTCACTAACTCAGACTTCTAGCAATAGGAAAACTTATGTGTATAAGTGCACATACAGACACACACCCAATACCTACATGAAAACTACCCGTCAGTTGGCCAAAGAAAGTTTATGGTAGTGAAACATAATTGTGTTTAGATGGTTGTTTTGAAGTATTAAAAAAAAAAAAAAAGAATACTTGAAATATAGTGAAAACGGTTTTCCGCTATTGATTCCCAGAAACATTCTTGCTTTCTTTTCGTAAGAAACATGCCTTTCCCAGAAGGCATATAACTAGACCTGGCCTCACATCAACTGTGGGTTTTATGTAGTAGTGCCACATTTATTTCCATCTTCCAATCTGTAAGGAAAAATGCAGAAAATGTGGGAAGGTGTTTAGCTAAAGAGAGAGAGAGCTATCTTAACAAATTTGGCACTGAATAGATGTCTACTTAGAAATATTAGATTTTATTGCACATTCACTCTTACAGCTATTCTTATAGATAATCCATCTCATAAAACTTGACCAAAAAGTTTTTATTCATGATTCATCAATTTAAAATAAGCTTTAAAAAATAACGTAAAATAATGCTGAAAATGTTATTCACTGGAATCTTACCTTGAAACCTCCACTTAAGATTAGGAAGAAAAAGGAGTTTTATTAGCTACGTTATACATAAGAAAAACATCTGTTACTTTGCCCAAAAAGATATTTCAATCAATAAAGTACTCATTTAGAAATTGCTACAATTCCAAAATGTGTATACTTTTTTTTAGTTAACAAATATAAGTTGTGAAACTATCATTTTCCAGTCATAGTGCAACTGAGGTAAATGATTTCAAAGCTACATGCTCATGGAATGTGCCATGTATTAAATGGGATAGACTGTACTCATTTAGTTAGAGAATGCATACAGTATATGATATATATGTCGAAGGAAGGAAGTCAGCCTTTTGGAGTTATAAGAGGAAAGAGACTGGTCTAAACTCAGAGAATGGTGAGGTTTTTTATGAAAGAATATCAAATGGCAGAGACACATTTAAAGAAATGCTCAAGGTCCTTAGCCATCAAGGAAATGAAAATCAAAACAACCCTAATATTTCACCTTACACCCATCAGAATGGCTAAGATCAAAAACTCAAGTGACAACACATGCTAGAGAGGATGTGGGGAAAGGGGAACCATCCTCCATTTCTGGTGGGAATGTAAACTTGTACAACCACTTTGGAAATCAATCTGGTGCCTTCTCAGACGATTAGGAATAGTACTTCCTCAAGATCAAGGTATATCACTCCTAGGCATATATCCAAGTACACAGAAAGGACTTCTGTTCATCCATGTTTGTAGCAGCTTTATTTGTAATAGCCAGATTCTGGAACAACCCAGATGTCCCTCAACTTAGGAATGGATACAAAAACTGTGATACATTTACACAATAGAATATTACTCAGCAATTTAAAACAAGGAAATCATGAAATATGCCAGCAAATGGTGGAAACTAGAAAGGATCATCCTGAGTGAGCTATCCCAGAAGCGAAAAGACACACATGGTATATATTCATTTATAAGTGGATATTAGACATAATACAGGATAAACATACTCAAATCTGCACACCTAAAGAAGCTAAGCATGAAGGAGGACCCTGGGTAAGATGCTCAATCTTCAGAAAGGCAAATGGGATAGACTTTGGAAGAAGATGAAAACAAGGAACAAGACAGGAGCCTACCACAAAGGGCCTCTGAAAGACTCTACCCAGCAGGGTATTAAAGCAGATGCTGAGACTCATAGCCAAATTTTGTGCAGAGTGAAGGGAATCTTATGAAAATAAAGGGGGGTGGGGATAGAAAGACCTTGAAGGGTCTGGAGCTCCATAAGGAGAACAACAGAACAGAAAAAAAATCTGGTCCTAGAGGTCTTTTCTGAGATTGATACTCCAACCAAGGACCATTTATGGAGATAAACTAGTCCTCCTGCACAGTAGTGTGTGTCAGCTCAGTCTACAAAAGGGCTCCCTAACAGTGGGAGCACAGGGTCTCTCTGACATGAACTCAGTGACTAGGTCTTTGATCACCTCCCCCTGTTGGGGGAGCAGCCATAGTAGGCCACAGAGGAAGACTATGAAAGGCATCCTGATGTGACCTGATGGGCTGGGTTCAGATGGAAGGGGAGGAGGTCCTCCATGTCAGTGGACTGGGGAATAGGCATAGGAGGAGAAGAGGGAGGGAGGGAGGGCTTGGGAGGGAGGAAGGCTATAATAAGATATCACCATTTACATAAATACAGTAAGGGGATATTGTGCTTTTCTGAATCTGGAAGAAAGGCCCTCACTTTTTCATCATTGAATGTACTTTTTATTGCATGGCATTGATGACTCTATCTTTCTATCACAGGAATTCCAAAAACATCTTTGGAGAAAGAACTCTTTGCTCATGGGCATTGCATCATCCAGTTAACTGAGGCCCATAAGATCATACTTCAAAACCAGTGGCCCAGGAAGTTAGTGATAGGCTAACTACATATACTCTCACGTAGATCATGTTTAAAAAAATGTTTTGAGAACTTTGTTTTAGGGGATAAAACCTTGCTTCACACACCTGAGAACTGGAGTTCAGATCCCCAGGACCCATGTAAATGCCAGGTCTTGTGGATCTGTAACCCCAGTCTTGTAAGACAAGGATAGGAGACAGGAGCTTCTCTCAGAGCCGGATCCTGGCCATAAGTAGCAGTTTACAACAGGGTACAGTATGTCCAACATGGAGTAAGACAAGGACTGATACCCAGTATTTTCCTCTGATCTGTACATCCACATCATCGACACACGCATGCCTGCATTCTCTCATCTTTCTCTCTCCTACCCTCCCACTCTCCCCCTCTCTCTCACACACACACATACACACACACCCTCAGAGAGAGACACATCTACTCACCCATGCAAAGATGCACACATTCACACACACATTAAAATAATCTCATTTTTTTTCTGTTTGGTTTTTCCATATTTTTTCTTATTGGAGTATTGACAATGGTTTATCTAAATCATTCCTGACGTCATTTCTGGCTTAGTAATTCAATTATGATTGCATAAAAACGTTCAAACGAATCCAATGGGTTGTTCTTCTGGTCTTATTGTCTTTTGTGTCACCTCACCTTGTTTTTTCTCCACCTCTCATTTAGGGCTTTGAGATCCTGGAGTAAAACAAGATGAATAAAGGTAACCTCACTTGCAATTAAACCTTTTGTATTCTGAGCTGTGTGTTTTCTTATCCTAAGTCCTTGGCTGTGCCATAACGTGCATTTTATCTTTATAAAATGATTGACCAACCTGCTCCCCATATATAATGGTAACCCATTTCATTAACAGGAAATCACAATACCTTCTTCCCCTGCAGTTCCTAGCAAACCATTGATCAGTTACAGATCCTGAGCCTTTCTGTATTCTCATTCAAAAGCTGCATATACTTGTTCTACCAGTTTTATTATTTGAAATAAATCATTATTTTCCAACAACCGTAATAATTTGAACAGTCAATCTTTAACTTTTACTACAGTTTTGATAAGGTGTAGAGATGCATAGAATTTTCAGAGTTCTGAAGACAGTGTTGCCTTTCATTGGCAAAATGCAATTATGGAACTAATTGGCTGTTACATTACAGAGTGATCCATGCTTGGCTGGCAGCTCTGCCCCTGCTGGCATTGCAGGGTTTGGTCCACTTGCACCCCCTTTCAATATGTTTCATTATCTAAGCCAAGAGCATGGCCACTCGGCGAATGAGCTTGGCAATGCCAAGACGCAGATGCTGGGCTCTCACATTTATCTTTTCCCCAACAGGAGCAATATGGTAATAAGTGCCCAATTATTTTTGGCTAGGAGTCAAAGTTTTGTCCAGTCCAGTTGCTGAATTTTGTGGCAGCCTCAAGCTTACCTTTCTGCCCATTACATGTTAAATGACCACTTAGCACTCCTGGTTATTTTTGTTGGTGGTCTTTTTTTCAGATTGATTCAATTAGAGAGATTTCTTTACAGTGAAAATTCCTAGTGCTCTATCCGTTTATATTCTAGACCACTATACACTCTTTTTTATTACTCTTTTATTATTATTATTAATTACACTTTATTCATTTTGTATCCCCCCATAAGCCCCTCCCTCCTCCCCTCCCGATCCCACCCTACCTCCCCTTTCTTCATGCATGCTCCTCCCTATGTCCACTAATAGGGGAGGTCCTCCTCTCCTTCCTTCTGATCTTAGTCTATCAGATCACATCAGGAATGGCTGCATTGTCTTCTTCTGTGGCCTGGTAAGGCTACTCCCCCCTCAGGGGGAGGTGATCAAAGAGCAGGCCAATCAGTTTATGTCAGAGGCAGTCCCTCTTCTCATCACTATGTAAGCCACTTGGACACTAAACTGCCCTGGGCTACATCTGTGCAGGGGTTCTAGGTTATCTCCATGACTATACACCCTTCTTATACCCCTGAAATTTTGCTACTTTGTGAATTATATATAAATTTCACACAATGCGTAGCACCAAAAAATTAATCATTAGTAATTTATTAATTACAAATAAAATATTGCCATATAAATTTTTATTCCCTTAGGTTGAGGTGTGTTCCCAGCAAGCTTTATATGAAACATCATCACAGCCTAAATATAAAATGCCCAACGGCGATTAGTCTAATGTCAACCTTAATGACTAAGTACGATTTTAACTGGACACCAAGAAAGGGACAAATTGTTTGCTGATCTTAGAACGCTGGCTGTGAGGAACACACAGGTGTTATAACATGGTAAGGCAAATACCAAGAAGAAAAAGGAAAGTGGGAAGATTTAGATTATATTTTTATAACTGGCCAAAATGTAGCTTCAAAAGGGCTTATAAATATTTCTGTTAGGGTTTGAATCCAAAATATCTCCAAAAGGTTGGTGTGTTTTGGGGTATTTGTTATATTGCAGTGGCCCTAGGGATTTTGAAACTTCTAGTCCGGCTGAAGCCTTTGTTGTCTGTGTCCTTGTCGTCTCAGTGTAGGCAAGCATCCACAGGCTCCCGCTGCCACAGACACCAGAGATCCACACTGCCATGCTTCTGCTCATCATCTTGGACTTTATTCTCATAAACTATTAGCCAAAGACTACGCTGACCTCTTATTTCTGCCAGGAATAACTCCAGCAGGACAAGAGAAAACTCACCTGGATTTTTATTGTGGCAAAAGAATTGGGAGGGATGATCATTAGTAGAATTCCCAATGGCATCCTCCCACCCCTGAAAAAAGTCAGTACAGCTGCAGAAAACTTCCCTAATGTTTTGTAACCACCCTCTTTCTTTCCATTTAATCCTTCTCATCTGAGGATAGAACAACTTGAATAGAACAAATCCTGTATTCGACACAATGCTTCTTAGACCTTGAATTGGGCCATAGAGCAAAAGAGGGTGCTTTTTCTTTTTAGGAATCATGCTAGGAGGAGGGGGCAGCTGAAGCCAGCTGACATCTGCCACTCACGGGCTCTAAGAATGCATTGCTTTCCCCCACGTGGACATTTGCTCTCACTCTCACATCTTACCTCTATCCTAGCTTATTCTTCAAGAGAGCCCAGAGACCCTTGAACCAAAAAGGGACAAATGATTTTCAGTGTTTACAGCCCCTTTCTAATGTGCTTACCAGAATAAAGATTACAATCTCCTTTCACCTTGTAAATTTGGCATGGCTCTGAAAGTCACTTTTAATTTTGCTTCCTAAATTCTTCTTGAGTCTCACTATTCACATTTTGAGCTTAATAAACTTTGATATCTCCATGAGAAATTAATATATAAAATAAAATCAGTGGATTGTGTTGGTAAAAGCAGTAATCAAAACTAAGACTATCACTGGAAAACAGTGAAAAGACAGGTACGTTCTGAAAAGGATTGCTCTTGGAAAAATATTAAAATGTTTAATTTACATATTATACATGATAATAAGACCTGGGGCTAAATTTTAAAGGATCAAAACAAAAACTAGAAAAATAAATGGAAATAGAATATAAGAAAAATTAAGTGCTTAAAAGAAAACAATATCATTTTAAAATTAATAGTGAATGAAAGGTAAGTCAGAATAAAATATTCAAAATTAAAGCACAGAGAAACTTGATGGAAAGTACAGAAAAGCCATGTGGAAAGGAATGAGGAGCCTCTGACAGTTGTGCAATTAATTCCCAATTGGTGAGAAAAAATGAGGTAGGACAAAAGGTACAAAGAGTTACATTTTCTTAACTTTTCACAAATTGACAGGATATTTCAAACTTCAGATTCAAAAGCTACATATTTATATACATACAAATGTAATATTTTAAAAATTCTATATATGTATACACATATTTATTGAATATATATTCTGCATATACCTATATATGATTACATGACACACACACACACACACACATATGTGTGTGTGTGTGTGTGTGTGTGTGTGTGTATGTGTACATGACTAGGCAAATAATCTCATAGTAACCAAAAGTTAGAAGATGGTGTTATGGTCACCACAAATACTGTAAAATAACTTCAAAAATAAAGATACAAGGTATAAAGATGAATAAACAATAGTCCTGAGTTTTTAACATATAATATTCTTATTATGACAAAGAAAACATACTAATGTAAAATAAATATTTAGGCAAAGAAAAACTGAGAATCTGTCCCAACAAAAGTCATATGGTTGGACACATTGAAGACTATTATCACAAGGAAATAAATGACCCTTAGACCTAAGAAGAATAAGAGGCAAAGTGAAACAATGAAAGGAAGACAGATGTAGATAGTTCGATTTAAATACTGACTTGATAAAGTGATGTTATTCATGAGCATTGAAATACTAGAGACATAAGAGATTAAAATGTACACAGACATCTATCGAGTGTACATGGTTCATGACTTTGATGTTGAATCTTATGCTGTGTACAGAGTAGTTTAATATATTTAAATGGTTAACTTCTAAGCATACTATAAACTAGAATTTGATTGCAAAAAAATAATAATAAAGCCTAAAAAATTCTGTGTGTGTGTGAAGTCAAACAAATTAAGTTTCTAAATACCTCAAGGAAGGAATAAAATAAAAATGTTTCTAAGTGAATGACACTAAATATACTTCCATTTGAATCTCATTTTATGCAGCTAAAGCTTTCCTGTAAGGCCTATTCATAGCCTTAAATAGAAAATAAGAATGGACAAATGCTGCAATTAGATCATGATAAGAAAGGAATAATGCTGCTACAACGTATTCAAAAATCCCAGTTAAGGTGTTCAGCATGCATTGTACAGTGGTATGGAAGTGTCATTACATGATATGGTAGCATGAACAGTAAGTACACACAAAGGACTTTTTGGCCATTATTTGTTTATTTTATTTGTTTACAATTTATTCATTGTATATTACTATTGTAGCCCCCTCACTCAACTACTCCCAATCCCACCCTTCCCCCATTTGCCTCCCTATCTCCTTCTCCTAGTCCACTGAAAGAGGGAGTTCTCCTCCCTTGCCATCTGCCCCTAGTTTATCAAGTCTCATCAGGACTGCCTGGATCCTCTTCCTCTGTGGCCAGGGGCAAGTGATCAAAGAGCAGGCAACTAAGTTCATGACAGAAGCAGTCCCTGCTCCCTTTACTTGAGGATCCACATGGAAACTGAGCTGCCAGTCGGTCAGACACATCTGAGCAGGGATTCTAGGTCCTCTCCCTGCATGGTCCTTGTTTGGTACATCAGTATCTGCAGGACACCCTGGGCTCAGATTTTTAGTTTCATTGGTCTCCTTCTGGGGCTCCTGACACTCTCCATCCTTCTAATCGCCGCACCCTCTCTTCTTCCATAAGACTCCTGCATTCGGCCCAAAGTTTGCTTGTGAGTCTCAGCTTCTGCTTCAATCCCCTTCAGGGTGTAGCCTTTCAGAGGACCCTCTATAGTAGGCTCCCATCCTATTCCCTCTCTTCCACTGCTTCTAGTGTCTATCATGTTTATCATTCTGAATGAGATTTAAGCATCCTTCTTGCAGTTTAACATCTTTAGGTCTGTAGATTGTAGTATGTTTATCCTATATTGTATGGCTAATATCCACTAAAACTGAGTGTATACCATGCATGTCTTTCTGTTTCTGGGATATTTCACTCAGATGTATTCTAGTTCTATCCATTTGTCTACAAATTTCATGATTTCCTTGCTTTTAATAGCTGAGTAGTGTTCTGTTGTATAAATGTGTCACAATTTCTGTATCCATTCCTCTGTTGAGAAACATCTAAGTTATTTCTAGATGCCATTCCAAATAAAGCTGCTGTAAACACAATTGAACAAATGTTCTTGTTGAATGGTGGGACATCTTTTGGGTATATGCCCTGGAGTGGTATAGTGGTATTTTGAGGTAGCACTCTTCATAATTTTCTGAGACAGCACCAGATTGATTTCCAGAATGGTTGTAAAAGTTTCCACTCCCACCAGAAATGGAGGAGAGCTCCCTTTCTCCACAACCTTTCCACATCCTCACGTGTTTGTCAACGAGTTTTTTGATCTTAGCCATTCTGATAGATGTAAAATGGAATTTCAGAGTCATTTTGATTTGCATTTTCCTGATGACTAAGGTTGTTGAGCATTTCTTTAACTGTTTCTCCAACATTCAATATTCCTCTGTTGATAAGTTTCTGCTTAACTCTGTACCCGATTTTTAATTGGATTATTTGGTTGTTGGTGTCTAATTTCTTGAGTTCTTTATATATTCTGGATATTAACCCTCTGTCAGACGTAGGGTTGGTGAAGATCTTTTCCCAGTCTGTAATTTTGTCAAAATTCAGCAGTAATAAATATTCCAAAAGATAGAGAGGTGAAGAAGGGAATGGCCAAGGTTATGTGCTTATTATATGGGTTCTGTAGTCCTAGGGCAGGCTGCTGTAAATTGGAGGACCCAGGAAAACCATGTGAGGCCTTCAGAAGCCATCTCCATGGTATTCTCTGTTAACTAATTGCTTTGGAGATGTCACACCCTGCTATCTCATTCCTCTTGTAGTTTACATTTGCCAATCTTATTTTTTTTTCTTTATTCATCTTCATAGACATTTATCTGTTTTAGTAGTCTTCAGAAAATACCAATAGTTTACTCTGTTTATCACTAATGTTACTGTTTGTGATTCACTAAGTTATGTTGTTTTTATTTTTAACATTATTTTTATTAATTTCAGAACTGAACTATAGAGCTAATTTTGTTGCTACATATTGCACCATTTCATACTGAAAATTTAAACTTGATGCATCCTTTCAATGCATCAATTTTAACATTATCTCATTAGTTCGATCTGAAATACGACAAAACATGTTTCAAAATGTGTGATTATATCTTCTATAGTCATTTATTTATGGTTTCCAAAATTATCAACTACATTTAATTTCACTGTTAGCATTAATGCCTACCTCTGCATCATAGTTATGTTATATAACTATTCCATTGAAAGTAATTGACTTGTGCTACAGCCATCTAAATGGGCATTTTAAAAATATCTACCTATGCTTGAGAGCAATATGTGAAGTCTCAGTATATAATGTGATAATTTCAATATGGTTCAGGCATGTGAGCTATGTTGAAGTAAGTTTTTAGCTTTACTTTTTAATGTTGATCTTGTTTAAAATAGTTATTAAAAGAATGTTGAAATATTTCACTATGTCATGGTTTTCTCTATTTCTTTTTATGTTTTTTTTCCTGCTGTTTTTTTTTTCTTAGAATATTTAAGACCTCTGAAGCACAAGGCAAGTAAAATGATCAGCACTCACTCCCCCCGCCCCATAATGGATTCTGTATTTGAATCTAAATTACTTATTTCAGAGTAAGAAAGTTATACAGACTTGTTATTGCTTGGTATCAAACAAAAATTTTGCTTATCATTGTCTCCTTTCATATTTATATTTCTTATATTTTGTAAGCAACAAACTGCTCAGCTTTGATCATGTTTCAATATTCTAATTGCAAACACTTCTTTATCTTTCCCATGCTGTTGTTTCATTTTTGCTTTCTTCCTTGGAGCTTTCTTTACTCCCTACCCGTACTACTATACAATAACACATATGTTTTATCTACATTCTAGCTGCATATTAGAGCTCATCTTCCACCTGCTCCTTATAATGTTTTGCTTTAAATTCCACATGGCTCCATGGGGAGGTTCCTCTCTATCTACCAAAGCTCCTTTTGTTAGGTTGACAAGGCTTGAGCTACTGATTCCTGACCTCACACATTGAACTAGCATAATTGGACAGCCCGCCCACACTACCGAAACATCAGGGTAGACCCTGAATCATGGCATTTGGATGCAATTCTCATCATTAGGTCTCTGCCTTGAATTGTCTTTTGCTATTTATAGGAGAGGATCCTCTCTCTAATTAGCATCTTGACATTACTAAGCTTCTCAATACCAAGAGAGTTTTATGTCAGCTGGAGGACTTTTTTTTATGGTGTTGTGTAACATACCCCTATTATGTGGTATAATATGATATGTAGGAGTATAAATGTATATATATATATATATATATATTATATTATGCATAATATAGTAAACTGATATTCATCCCATAATTTGTAGAAACAAATATTATATATTATTTATAGACAAACATAGATATATATTTTTTTCCATCTTTTAGACTTTGTTAAACTTAATTTATTTACAGGGAACAAGCAAGATATATAAGCATTAATATTATATTTAAATAGACTAATGTCATCAGAAATGTTAGCCCTTGTTGCCATAATCTAGTTAAAATAAAATTCCCTAAAAGAAGAATTAAAATAATATACTTAAAAAATAAAGTGTGCAAAGTGTAAATTTAGGAAGAAATCACTAGAATGTAAATGAATGCAAAACTTTTCAGTGATCTCATTTTTGTTTGTGGAAAAGTTCAATTCAAACCAAGTTTGATAGTGTACACTTAGACCATGCACCCTTTGATAGATTTCCTGATTTTTTCAACTGACACAGTCTGGATAAAATTAGTAAACCGCACACTGAATGTAAATCTATGGAAAATTCTTCAGTTAGTATTAGGACAATGTGTAAAAAAGTTCTTCCAAGAAAATATCAAGAAAGTAGCAAAGTAATCTTTATAGAAACTTTTTTAGTTTGTATTCTTTTTCTTTCTTTTTTTTTTTCCTTTTCTGTTTTTCATAAACCCAGATTACAAGTTTTGTTCGAAAATTCAATTTGGCATTGTTACTTTGGCAGCTGACATGAATATTAATTTGTTTTGAGGTAGGATTAGACCAAGTTTTTTTTTTTTTGTTTGTTTGTTTTGTATTGTTTTCTGAAGAAGGAAAATAGTATTAGGAAAATATCTATGTGTTTAACCTTTGCAAAGGCTTTGCCCTTCAATCAATGTATCTAAAGTAAATCAAAATTAGCCAGCCAAACAAAGAAAACATCAAAGAGATAAAAAAAAAACAACAACAACAACAAAAAAAAAAAACAAGAAGCTCTGTTTGTTCACACAAATCCACCAACACTTGGCTTCTGATTCCCCTAATAGGGACTCTGCACAGGAAACATGGCTGTGCTTTTCTGACATCAGAGAGCCTTTGACAATGGCTTCACTGACTGAAAGATACAAGCTTACAGCTAATCTTTCTTACTTATTCTAAGTTTCCAATTAAAAAGACAAAACCATAAGACTGGTTGTGCAAATGCTAAGGCAAATCAAAAGTTCAGCTGCTGCATTGTGAAAATTAAAACACAGTTTGCTCTTTCTCTAGTAAAGGGAGTTTTAAATAACCAAGACCAAAAAAAATGTATATATATATATATATATATATATATATATATATAGAGAGAGAGAGAGAGAGAGAGAGAGAGAGAGAGAGAGAGAGAAAGCTACATAGAAATTTATTTATTCAATGATAATCAGTGTTAGTGTACTTTTTTCTTAAGTCTTCAACAGATTTGGACTCTATATGTGTGTATGTGTGTGTGTGTGTGTGTGTGTGTGTGTGTGTGTGTGTGTGTGTGTGTATGTAGGCACACATGCCATTGTACACATGTAAAGGTCACAGGACAAACTTGGGTAGCAGTTCTTGTCTTCCACCATCTCTGAGACAGGCTGTGTCATTTTGAGATGGGATCTGGCCCATAAGCTTCTGGGGACCCTTCTGCATCCTTCACCCATTTTGCCATAGGGGAGCTAGAGCCAGTGTGTCAGATGTTATGACTCCCTTCTTCTATGGGTTCTGGCCATCCGAACTCAGATCTTCAAGCTTGTGAGTCAATTCCTTATGCATGTAGCCACTCTTATCTTCTTCATACATGTTCTAGTAAGTGTTTATAGCTATAGACCTGAAAAGTCCCTTAGTTCTACAGGGGTAAAGGTCATACTCAGTCCCGATGTGCTTGATATGCTGTAGAGGAGGAAGAGGTTTCTGTTCTCCAAGGAGTAGAGGAGAGGTGTTAGGGGAAACAGAGAGGGAGGTGGGGCGTGGAGGAGAGGAAGGAGGGAGCTGTGACTTGGATGTAAATTGAATAATTTAACAAAGCTCCTTGGTTCATTGGAAAAGCATATCTAGTTGTTTCATGTTGACCCAATCAGCAGAATTCATGTGTCACTATGCAGGAATTTTCCCTTCTTGTCCTGGCAGTGATTAAATACTTGCTTTAATGCATGTTCTGGAATCAGCAGACCTGGTGTATAACATAGTGGATATCACGGCACCCTAACATGGTGGCCTTTGTTATTTAAGTTATAACTGGGCCCACCTGTTAGAATACAAATTTGCTACTTCATCGATTATGGTTTTTGAAAGAATAAAAGGTATTTAATTTGGACCACAGTAATGCATATTAAGTTTCATTAAACACTAAGATTATGTTTAAATCTGTATTCTTGCTCTCATTTTACTAATTTCAGTTACTTTGAAATATCACCTGAGTATAATGATTTGTTGTCCCCCCATCAGCCTTCTCTCTGAATTTTGAATTTTTTGGTATGCTCCAGTGAAGTTAAGCTTAGCATTTATTTTTAAGAAAGAGCAAGATATTGTCTGAGTCAAAATAAATTTTAATATATATTTTATCATTATCATTTAATCCATAAACATACAATTCTTTACTCCTATAATTAATACTTTTATCAGTATGCACAGACTACCTATCTATTTTTATCAGATTTCATCAAATCAATTGTTTATTATTAATCCCTTATAAATATTCACTATAGTAAATTTTTACTTAATTCATTTTTTAAATCTTTTATTTCTTCCACAGATACTGTATCATTCCCCAATGGAATGATTACTCCTTTATCTCACAAGTGTTTTTGCCTGTCTTCCTTTTAATTTAAAAAAAATGTTAATTTCTGTGTATGTAGGCTTGCACCTGTGTATGTCTGTTCATCATACATATGTTGGTGTTCAGGAATGCCAAAAGAGGGTATTGGATTCCTTGGAAAAGGAGGTACAGTTTGTTTTATGCCACCATTTGGGTTCTGGGTGTTGACCCACTATCCTCTGGGATAGCAGTAAGTGCTCTTACTCTCATCCATCTCTCAAGCCTTCTCCCTCACACACACACGGTTCTCTTTTCACACTCTCTTGCTGATATTCTTATTAGGTTTCTATTATCAATTATTTCTTGTCCTTAACGGTTCTCTAATAGAACCACGACACCACTTCTCCCATTGCATATCAAAGTATCGCACAGGCACAGGTTATTTCAGATACAAGAAGGAAGGAGAATGGGCAAGCCAAACCCCCAAAAGACAGAATTTGGGGCAAACCCTAAAAGGACTATACTCCCACTCCTCTTGGGTGCCAATTCACATTGGTGCATTAATTTGCTGCAGGACAAGGCACATCCTCTCTCATTGAGGGCAGAGAAGTCTCCCCAGCTAGGGAACAGGATTCAAAGGACTGAAGAGTTGTTTTGTTTGTTGTTGCTGTTTTTTAAGTTGGGCCTACGCTATTAGATGCTTAGCTCCTTTTTCATTTTTTTTTTTCTGTTTTAGCATTTTTGGAGTCTTTAATCTGTAAACTTCAAGATATTGTGTCTGCCTGGCAGCTTCATTCTAAGAATATCCAGCTACTCTGTGGATAAGGAAATGAGTGAGCTCATTTCCCTTAAGCCTTTCAGTACTTATTCCGTGATTGACTGGCTCTCGTGTTTTGCATCAGTAACTTAAAAAAAAAAAAAAAACAAGAAATTAAAGGAAAATGATATCTGTATTTCATACAAAAAAACTTTAGATTTTAATTTTTGGAGGACTAGTTGAAATCCAACATGAGAGTGGTTTAAGTCTTTATTAGCTCTTAAAATATGCTCTTTCTTTCTCAAAAAAAGCATTGAAAATGTCTTCTAATTTGCATGTCCCAACTCATATTAGCCCTTGTACAACCAGCCAATTCATATTACCTCAGCTGTCAAGTTAGGCAGACTTCAAAATAATGCCCAGTGAGAGAGCATCGCAGTTCTCATAATGCCATTTCCTAGCCTTTCAATCTTTTTATAACTAAGTCTCTCTAAAATGTTATCATCTTTTAACATGTAGACATAAGTTAATTGTCAGTGTACTATAAGGGAATGAAGAAAACATATGCTTTTTTTTGTAGTAGCTTCAATGAAACACCTAATGATAGCAACTTTATTTAATTACTTTATTAAAACTTTTGACTAGTGTTCAGTAAGCATTGAAAAAGACTTGTAATTTTGAGAACTTTTTTCCATTAGAACTAGTGTACAGTTAAAGAATTGTTTTTCAGAAACAGCAAGGCAAGAACTTAGATACTGACATCACAAACCAGACTGCACAAGCTCACACTAGATAAAACTCCAAGTGTTGAGGTGGGCGCAGCTCATATCTAGTCAAGAAGCCTTTTGCAAATAATAGCTGCCATGAGAAATAAAATAACTTTTCTTCACCGGAGTGAAACTGTGTATATTACCACTTTTTAGGGGAGTCCTCATGTTCAAAAGAAATAACATAAATCAGAATACATACATATTTTTAGTATTTTTGCTATTGTTTCCTTACTTTTTTTCCATTCTATTTTGTTTTGTTTTGTTTGTTTTTGAGAAGGAAAGAACATGAAACTTAGTACTTATAAAGAAGGGGAGAATCTTGGAAAAGTTGGGGACTGGGGAAATATGGTTAAAATATACTGTATAAAATTCTAAAAACACACATGCTGGAGAGGTTTTGGAGAAAGGGGAACCCTTCTCCACTGCTGGTGGGAATGTAAACTGGTACAACCACTCTGGAAATCAATCTGGCACTTTCTCAGACAACTAGGAATAGCGCTTCCTCAAGATCCAGCCATACCACTCCTAGGCATATACCCAAAAGAGGCTCAAGTACACAAAAAGGACATTTGCTCAACCATGTTTATAGCAGCTTTATTTGTAATAGCCAGAAGCTGGAAACAACCCAGATGCCCCTCAACTGAAGAATGGATGCAGAAACTGTGGTACATCTATACAATGGAGTATTACTCAGCAATGAAAAATAAGGAAATCATGAAATTTGCAGGTAAATGGTGGGACCTGGAAAGGATCATCCTGAGTGAGTTGTCCCAGAAGCAAAAAGACACACATGGTATATACTCACTCATATAAACATACAACATAGAATAAACCCACTAAAATCTGTACATCTAAACAAACTAAGCAAAAGAGAGGACCCTAACTAAAAATGCTCAGTCCCGATCCTGAAAGGCAAAGAGGATGGACATCAGAAGAAAAAGAAAACAGGAAACAACCTAGAAACCTGCTACAGAGGGTCTCTGAAAGCCAGAAGAAGAAAACAAGAAACATCCTAGGAACCTGCCACAGAGGGCTCTGAAAGCCTCTGCAGACTGTCAAAGCAGATGCTGAGCCTGATGACCAATTGATGGGCAGAGTGAATGGAATTTTATGTAAGAAGTGGGAAATAGTAAGAGCTGGAGAGGACAGGAACTCCACAAGGAGAGCAACAAAACAAGAAAATTTGAACACAGGGAACTTCCCAGAGACTCATACTCCAACCAAGGACTATCTGTGGAGATAACCTAGAACCCTGACAATGCAGCCACTTTTGATGAGAACTGATATACTAAGATCAGAAAGAAGGAGAGGAAGACCTCCCCTATCAGTGGACTTGGGGAGGGGCATGCATGCATGAAGGGGGGAGGGGAGAAGGAAGGGACTTATGAGGGGATACAAAATGAATAAAGTGTAATTAATAAAAGTTAAAAAAAGAAAGAAAGAAAGAAACATGACTTGATAAAGTGCTTTCATAAGATCTGGCCACAAGGAACTCTCTTACTTAGTGACTGAGAGAGGAAGATCCAGCCCACTGTGGCTGGCACCATCCTTGGGTAAATGGTCCTGGGTTCTATAAGAAAGCATTGTGAGCAACTATGATGAGCAAGCCAAAAAGCAGAACCCATCTGTGGCCTGTGCAACAGCTCCTGCCTCCAGGTTCCTGACCTGATTCAGATACTGTCCTAATTTTCTTTCATGTGGAAGTATAAGCCAAATAAAACACTTTCCTCAAAAAAAAAAAAATTCTAAAAGCACTTTAAATTATACTCTGCTCTGCAGTAACAAGTAGAATATACTTTCCTGACTAGGGCTAATAGAATTTCTGAAGTTCTAATTTTGCCTGTTGGATAGAGAATGGTGGAAACACAAAAAGAAAACTCAAGAAAATGCATAATTTAAAAGTAAATCACACTAATGTATTATTGCTTTGCAATAAACAAATTTTACAAAGCTTGTTTTACTTTTATGTATTCAACTAACATTCAAGTAACAAAGAAAGGAGGGAGAGCAATATCAGACATTTCAAAAATGGAGTATGTGATATTAATTTATTAAGTTTAGATAAAATTAGACATTTAATTATAAAGATTTGGAAAGTGAATACATTTGCATAGAATATAGTTCATATACAATGTGAAAAGAATCAATTTATTACATCTACAAAAGTTCTTTTCAATATATTCTCATTGATGATAATGTCAATCTTTTAGCGACAGTTATTTTGAATTGGTTGGAAATTATACACTAAAGTACACATATAACTGTGTAAAATTATGTTATATTTAAAGATGTTCTCTCAAGAGCCTCATTTTGAATTAATAATCTTTGTTTATTTTCAAGATTGTGTAACACAATATAGTTTCAAAAGTATAGGATTTCAATTTAAAAGTCAGTGTTCATCTAAATATGATACAAAATTTATAGCAAGCGGGATGTGCAGCCTCAACACTTACTAATAAATAAAGAAAACATATTTATAGGTTCTAAGAGGAATATAAAAAAAATGTATCCTTCTATTTAAGTGAAGATGGTCATTCCCATTCTAAGCTAGGTTAGGGATTTGTCGATATCTTTTTATTGTTTTGTTTCTTGTTTTATTTATTTATTTATTTATTTATTTATTTATTTATTTATTTATTT
>NW_026596149.1:13672189-13717127 GCF_907164565.1 Psammomys obesus | reverse complement strand
ATTTATTTATTTATTTATTTATTTATTTATTTATTTATTTATTTATTGTCTATCTATTTATTTATTTATAATCAGGACAGGCCTTCCCTCTGTAGCCTTGACTGTTCTGCACTCTGTAGATCTGCCATCTTTGCTTCCCCAAGGGATGAGATTAAGCGTGTGGGCCACAGAGCTTGAGCTTGGCTATCAACCCTGTTATAAAGGACGGTTCACGAAGATTTAGCAAGCATAACAAGAAAATACATTTAAAAGGCCAAAAAAAATCTAACGTTTCTACTCAGTGAAGACTTTTTAATATAATTGTGTAAAACTTATTAATTGTGAAAGGCTTTTTAATATAATTGTATAATATAATACAAGACTTTTTAATGTAATAAAATTGACTAGATATATTGGTCACTTGAATTACAGATTTTTGTTTAGTTTCAGATTGATCTTTTTAATGTAATAATGCCATTTACTAATTTTGTGTTGTTTGTTTCATCTAACACATAAGGACTTGTTTCTCAGTCTAATAAGAAAAAAATAGTCTTTACAAAAGCTATGAGAGAAAACTACAAGTGATTGAGTCCCTGTCTGAGCAAGCAAAACAAAACACACGTAACTAAAACAAACTAATGAAAAACAAAACACAAAGGTGGAAGAATAAAAACCTTGTAGTAAAAGTTTTGGTTTCTTTAAAAACTCAGTTACATTATGTATTTTTTTTTTTAAATTTTGTAATCCCAAGTGTGGGATGTGGGAATGCTTTTAGTTTATCAACAGCAGACAACAGCCTTGTTAGAGGGCACGTGGTTTTTGTCAGCTGAAAACTATTTCATGTGGGGGTAGGGGGATACGAATTTTGCCAGCTAGAAAATATCCTTGTGGGAGCTCTTAGAGGGTATACATAGGAGCTCAGGGAAGAGAGAGAGAGAGAGAGAGAGAGAGAGAGAGAGAGAGAGAAAGAGAGAATGCTTTGAGAAATTCCTAGAGAGAAACACTGTAGAGACCACTTTGAGGAGGCTGCTATTGAGTCTTGATTATTTCCCATGCTGGTTGCTGGTTGCTATTTGGCTGGACCAAAGAATGGAATAGCCCCAAGTAACTTAGTCTAAAGCAAAGCGGTCTGTATCTCCTGTCTCTAATAACTTTTTTTTCTCCTATTGAGGGCCAGGGGTTTGAAGGGAGGTAGACATTTGTAAGAACCCTAAATAAAGTAGGCTTAAAAAATCAAAGCCTAGAACTTATAATATCCATAATGCACCCTTATCATCATGTAGTATTTTTGTGTGAGTTTGGTTCTTCAGTTTTTGAAATGTAACTCCAAAAAGTGTGTGTTTATGCTCATGTGTGAGTTGAACAGGAATTTGTGCACATGAATGCTGATGTTCATGCATATGTACATGTGGAAATGTATAGTTTTCTCTTACTGTAAACATATAGGAAGGAACCTATAAGTGTGAACCGGTAAGTAAGTTACATACACACATTGACCTGGTTCATTGAGAAACCTGTACTCAGTACCAGCAAACTATTCTTTTATCCCCCTTGCAGCAACCCTCTCAGGAAAAGAAATTTGAGTACTATAAGGTCAATGCTTACATACACACACACACACATAAATATGTATTTTAGATTGGTCATTTCTTATTCTTTCTGAACATAAGATGGATCATTTATGATCTTCAGACTTTTCTTATTTTTTTCTCAGGACTCTGGAGTAGTTAACTTGACTTTTGAAGAGTGATATACATCTTGAAAGGAGAACTTATGTACATATGAAAGTACTTCAAATTCTTTAGCACCATGTATGGCAGAGAGGATATTTTTCTTCTTCTATGGTTCCATTTTCTAGGAGGGCAGTAGTCTCAACATTTCTTTTGGGAAATGCATGCATTATTTATGGACCCTTATTGGGTGTTGACACATATTACTTTAAGTTCATTGCTTACCAGAAGATCTAAAGAGTGCTGCGAACAGAATAACCGAGACTTGAGTTCTCCATTTCAGAACTTCAGCTTATTTACTTATGCTTCTAAAAATCACTTTCTGACCCGAGATAGAGGGGACAGGTTCAGATCTAGGAGACAAATTTGGCTTGTGTAAAAACTAGAATAATCTGGAGGATACAAGATGCCGGTGACCAGCACACACCCTATCCGAGGGGCACAGGTTCCAAAACTATAAAACCGGCGAGTGGAGGGACAGCTGAAGACAGAACATCAACACTGAGCCTTCCCGGGTGAGAGGGGTCAACCCATGAGTTGAGACCATTTGGATCCAGGTCACCCGCGGACATCTTAGGGAACAAGAGTGGTAAATATTCAATCCCTCTGCAGTTCCCTTTGACCAGCCTCCCACCTCTCTCCTTGGCAGAGGAGGCCTGCAGTGCCCTCTGCTCCAAGCCAGGCTCGGTAACTGAGACAGAAGAGGCAGGCGCCTCCCAGGTCTGCAGGCTGCTGTACAGGCTTCCCAGGACCAGCTTCCCAGTTCTGCGGCTTCAATGGGACTCTCAGCAGGCCCCTGTACTGCGGCTCCCAGGTCTGCGGATGGTTGTACAGGCTTTCCAGGGCCTCTCAATGGGCAACTGTACTGGCCTTCCAGGTCTGTGGCAGGAGCATCAGGGTGAAAGGTGGCTCTAACAGGAGCTCCCATACTCTATGATTGGGACAACAGAAGTGGCTACCCCAAGTCAGGTTCTCCCTGCCCAGAACGTCAACAGTGGACAACACTGAGCTGATATCTCCTACACTCTCATTTGCTCCTGTAGGCCCAAATCTGAGAGTAGAGAACAGGGGAAAGCCCTTTGCTTTCTGATTATTAGGCATGCTAGTTAGTGAGTGTACCCTTAAGTGAGTACAAGCATAGCCAAAAACCAAGGGTCCCTCTATGCTAGCAGTCAGATATTGGATTCCTCCCATCCATACTCCCACTGTGGGCAACATAGGAAGTTCCTGCTCTGTGAATCTACCAATGTTGTGTAGGAAAATAATTCCTGGAGCCCAGACAGATCTGAATATGAGGAGGACAGTACATCAGGCCTGTAGGCTACTGAGGTGCTCAGGAAAGCTGCACATGTGCATTGCGCCAGCGAACAGCACCAGCAGCTGCACCCTCTCCTGTACGTAAGCCGATATTTCCAAGCATCTACACTCTCTAACACCCTGTCCTTCAAGGTACACTTCCAAGCACACGCCCACTCTTGCTCACTTACCCTTGTGCAACTGTGCCTATGACCTTCCTGCCTTAGCTACAGCTGAAACAACTACACACACTCTCAAACCAGTGGACCTCTCTCATCTTCCCTGAAGAATACTCCAGACACCAGAGAATGATGGACCCAGTCTGAAGCACAGACTCCGGGAACAAACAGCAAAGGTTACAGATAAGCAGATGGCTAGAGGTCTGCGAAAGAGCACATCCAACAAAAATCAGAACATCATGGCTTCACCAGAAACCCCCAAGATCAACAGATATTTTAATTCATTGGAAGCACAGGAAAATGATTTTAAAGCTATGCTTAGCCAATTATTAGAGACACATAAAGAGGAAATGAACAAATATCTTAAATAAATAGTGACGCAAATGGAAGCAAATAAAGAGGAAGTGAACAAAGGTCTCAAAGAAATGCAGGCAAACATATAGAGGCACAAGTAGAGGCACAATTAGTGGTATATTGAGAGGAAACAAACAAACAAACAAAAAATAGAAGCCATCATGGAAAGACAGGAAACCACATTCAAACAGATGAAGGAAATGGTGCAAGACATAAAAACAAAATTAGAATCAATAAAGAAAACACAACAGAGAAAATCTGGAGCTGGAGAACTTAGAGGAAAGATCAGAAACCACAAAGGTAAGCATCACCAACATAATACAAAAGATGGAAGAGAGAATCTCAGGTGCTGAAGATACACTTGCAGAACTTGGTAAAACTCTCAAAAAAAAGCAAAATTGAAAAAATTCTAAATACAAAACATCCAAGAAATCAAGGATGCCAAGAAAAGACAAAGTTTAAGAATAATAGGAATAGATGAAAAAGAAAATTCCAGGCTCCAAGGTCCAGAAAATATTTTCAAGAAAATCATAGGGAGTGACAAGATGGTGGCGCTGGGAGGAGCAGGACAGCAGTGTTGGCACAGCAACCAGGAGACTGAACTCAGGGACCTAAAACACCAGCGTTTGTGATTGCCAGGTGAGAGGAAAGCCTACAGTGTGGAAATTAATTGGGACTGACCTCAGGTCACCCAGTCAATAGCTGGTAAAAGTCCTGGGGACAGGCAGGCGCACCCACAGCCCGAGATTGGCACACACAGCCTCCTGCGATGCCCCCAGCCGCCATCCAGGACTGGGACACACAGCCTCTGGCCCTGAGTGAGGTGCTCAGCCTCTAGACCAGAGCAGAGAACTCAATTGCTGGCCCAGAGCGGAGTGTATAGCCTCTGGCTTAAAGCTGGGCGCACAGCTGCCACCCAGATCGGCGCGCTCAGCCTCAGGCCCAGAATGACGACCCCAGCTACCATCTCAGATGGGGGAGCACAGCCTCTAGCCCAGAGTGAGGCACTAAGCCTCCGACCCAGAGCAGAGCCTTTAGTTGCCAGCCCAGAGAGGCGTGAACAGCCTCTAGCCAGAAGGGGACACACACTGCCAGCCCAGATCAGAGCACAGAGCCTTCGGACTAGAGCAGCACCCCCAGCCACCATCCCAGACAGGGACACACAGCTTCCGACCCAGAGTAAGGCGCCCAGCCTCCAGACCAGAGAGGAGCCCTCACTTGCCAGCCTAGAGAGGAGTGCACAGCCTCCAGACCAGAGCGGCACCTTCAGCCACCATCCCAGACCAGGGTGCACAGTCTCCGGACCAGAGCAGCGCCCCCAGCCACCACCTCAAACTTGGGGGCACAATCTCCCGGCCCAGAGTGGAGCACTCAGCCTCTGGCCCAGAGACTTGCTGGGTGCTCCTCTCACCTTCCCAGACAGAACAGAACTGTGCGCCCCAGGGTACCAGACTGAGTTTCCCTGTTGGGAGAAAACCCCCCAGCTAGGGAATCAGCAGGTTCTTCAAGAGGACTGTACCTGGAAAATAGTGTAACAACAGCAGCAGCTCACTAAATTCAGAACGAGAAACCCAGCAGTGGGGCAGCTGTCTTGAGGCCTTCTATGGGTGAGAGGACAGGCCCCCTGACTAACAAAGACAACAGCTACTACTCAGGTCTATACACCTGAGGTGAGCAGTGGCAATTCCTGAGAAACACTGGCCATACAGTGACCATACCCAAAAAGCAGAGGAGGCCTCCTTCAGGAAAAATCATCTTCCTGCCCAGGGGATTCTCCCTACCTCAAGATACCAGGAAGCACCAGAAACTAAGAGCCAACACCTAAAACAGCCCAATAGGTAGAGGTCAGTGTAAAAGCTCAACCAACAAAAGACAGAGCAATATGGAATCTCCAGAACTCAGTCATCCAGGGGCAAGCAACCCTGGACACCCGAGCAAAATAGAAATTCAAGAAGGTGACCTTACATCTATGCTGATGAAGAGGATAATAGAGGAAACAAATAAAATGTGTAAAGAATTAGAGGAAGATAAAATCAAACAGATAATGGCTATCCATAAAGAAATGGAGAAGTTAAAGACAAGCAGATTATGGACATCTGTGAAAAATTACAGGAAGATGCAGCCAAACAGTTTGTGGCCTTCAGAGGAGAAATAATTAAATCACTGAAAGAAATAAAAGAAACAGAGTTGAAGGAACTAAAAGAAAAACAGGAAAATACAATCAGACAGGTGAAGGAAATAAACAAAACAACTCAAGATCTGAAGATAGAATTGGAAAAACAAAGAAAACACAAATGGAGGAAATCATGAGAGGAAGAATTTAGGGAAGAAAATAGGAACTACAGAGGTAAGCATAACCAACAAACTACAAGAGAAGGAAGAAAGAATCCCAGGTGTAAAAGATACAATGGAAGAAATCGATGTATCCATCAAAGAAAATGTTAAATCCAAAAAATTTCTGACACAGACCATCCAAGAAATACAAGACAATATGAAAAGACAAAACCTAAGAATAATAGGAATAGAGGAAAAAGAAGATTCCCTGCTCGAAGGCACAGAAAATATATTCAACAAAATCATAGAAGAAAATTTCCCCAACTTAAAGGAGAGGCCTATAAGATTACAAGAGTCCTACCGAACACCTAATAAATTAGACCAGAAAAGAAAATCCTCCCGCCACATAATAATCAAAACTGTAAGTATACAGAACAAAGAAAAAATACTGAAAGCTGCAGGGGAAAAAGGCCAAGTAACATATAATGGCAAACCCATCAGAATCACACCTGACTTCTCAACAGAGACTATGAAAGCAAGAAGGGTCTGGACTGATATAATGCATACCCTAAGAGAACACAGATGTCGGCCCAGGCTAATATATCCAGCAAAAATCTCAGTCACCGTAGATGGAGAAAACAAGATATTCAATGACAAAAACAAAGTCAACAATACCTACCCACAAATCCAGCATTACAGAAGATACTAGAAGGAAAAATAGAACCCAGGAAAACTAACTACATTCAGGAAAACACAGGAAACAAATAACCTCACTACAGCAAAACCAAAAGTAGCCAAACACACAAACATACTACCATAGCCAACAGCAAAATCAAAGCATCTAATGGCCACTGGTCATTAATCTCCCTTAACATCAGTGGACTCAACTCTCCAATAAAAAAAAAAAAAACAGACTAACAGAATGGATGTGTAAACAAGACCCAACAATCTGTTGCATACAAGAAACACACCTAAGTCACAAAGATATAAATTACCTGAGAGTAAGGGCTGGAAGACAGTTTTCCAAGCAAATGGACACAAGAAGCAAGCAGGAGTAGCCATTATAATATCTGATAAAATAGACTTTCAACAAAAATTAATCAAAAGAGATGGGGAAGGTCATTTCATACTCATCAAAGGAAAACTTCACCAAGAAGACACCACAATTCTGAACATATATGCCCCAAACACAAGAGCACCCACATTTGTAAAAGAAACAGTAATGAAAATGAAACCACACATAGATCCTCACACATTAATAATGGGAGACTTCAACACCCCACTCTCAACAAAGGACAGGTCAACAAGCCAGAAGTTAAACAAAGAGAAAAAAATGACTCTAATAGAGGTCATGAATCAAATGGACCTAACAGATGTCTAAAGAAGCTTTCACCCAAACAAAAAAGAATTTACCTTCTTCTCAGCACCTCATGGAACCTTCTCCAAATTAGACCGTATAGTTGGTCACAAAACAAGTCTCAACAGATACAAAAAGATTGAAATAATCCCATGTATCCTATCTTACCACCATGGACTAAAACTGGATTTCAAAGACAACAGAAACAGCAAAAAGCCTACACATACATGGAAACTAAACAACTCGCTACTCAATGACAGTTGGATCAGGGAAGAAATAAAGAAAGAAAGTATTCCTAGAATTCAATGAAAATGAAGGCACAACATGCCCAAACTTGTGGGACAGAATGAAAGAACTGCTAAGAGGAAAGTTCATAGCACTAAGTGCCTACAAAAAGAAATTTGAAAACCTCTCATGCCAGAGACTTAATGGCTCACATAAAAGCCTTAGGGGGGGAAAAAAAAGAAGCAGACACACCAAAGAGGAGTAGACTGCTGGAAAAAATCAAACTCAGGGCTGAAATCAATCAATTAGAAATAAATAAAACAACTCAAAGAATCAATGAAACCAAGAGATGGTTCTTTGAGAAAATCAACAAGATAGACAAACCCTTAGACAAACTAACTAAATGGCAAAGAAACACTATCCAAATCAACAAAATCAGAAATAGAAAAGGGGATATAACAAAAGACACTGAGGAAATCCAAACAATCATTAGGACTTACTTCAAAAGTCTATATACCACAAAATTTGAAAATCTAAATAAAATGGACAATTTTCTTGATCAATTCCACTTATCAAAGCTGAATCAAGACCAGGTAAATCACTTAAATAGTCCTATATTCCCTAAGGAAATAGAAACAGTCATCAAAATTCTCCCATCCAAGAAAAGCCCAGGACCAGATAGTTTCAGTGCAGAATTCTAACAGACTTTCAACGAAGAGCTAACTCCAATGCTCTTCAAACTATTACACAAAATAGAAACGAAGGAACACTACCAAACTCATTCTATGAAGCCACAGTCACCTTGGTGCCTAAACCTCACAAAGGCCCAACAAAGAAAGAGAATTTCAGGCCAATCTCCCTTATTAACATTGATGCAAAAATACTCAACAAAATACTTGCAAACCGAATCCAAGAACACATCAAAGATATTATCCACTATGACCAAGTAGGCTTCATTCCAGGTATGCAGGGGTGGTTCAATATATGGAAATCCATCAATGTGAGCCACCATATTAACAAACTGAAAGAGAAAAACCACATGATAATCTCCTTAGATGCTGAAAAAGTATTTGACAAAATCCAACATCCATTCATATTTAAAGTCTTGGAGAGATCAGGGATACAAGGCACACATTTAAACATAGAAAAAAACGCAATATACAGCAAGCCTATAGCCAGCATTAAACTAAACGGAGAGAAACATAAAGCAATCTCACTGAAGTCAGGAACAAGGCAAGGCTGCCCACTCTTTCCATATCTCTTCAACATAGTGCTGGAAGTCCTTGATAGAGCAATAAGACAATTGAAGGATATCAAGGAGATACAATTTAGAAAGGAAGAAGTGAAAGTATCACTATTTGCAGAGGATATGATAGTATACCTGACTGACCCCAAAAATTCTACAAGGGAACTCCTACACCTGATAAACACCTTCAGCAAAGTGGCCGGATACAAAATTAATTCCAAAAAATCAGTAGCCCTCCTACATACAAAAGACAAAAAGGCTGAGAAAGAAATTGAGGAAATGACACCCTTCAAAATAGCCACAAAAGACATAAAGTACTTTGGTGTAACCCTAACCAAGCAAGTCAAAGACTTGTATGAAAAAAAAATTTCAAGTCTCTGAAGAAAGAATTAGAAGAAATCAGAAGATCAAAAGATCTCCCATGCTCATGGCTTGGCAGGATTAACATAGTAAAAAGGGCCATCTTACCAAAAGCAATCTACAGATTCAATGCAATTCCCATCAAATTACCAACACAATTCTTTACATACATTGAAAGAAAAATTCTCAACTTCATATGGAATAATAAGGAACCCAGAATTGCTAAAACAATCCTCTACAATAAAAGGTCTTCTGGAGGTATCTCTATCCCTGACCTCAAGCTGTACTATAGAGCAACAGTAATAAAAACTGCATGGTACTGGCATAGAAACAGACTGGTGGATCAATGGAACCGAATAGAAGACCCAGAAATAAACCCACACACTTACAGACACCTGATCTTTGACAAAGATGCCAAAACCATACAATGGAAAAAAAGATAGATTCTTCAACAAATGGTGATGCTCTAACTGGATGTCTACATGTAGCAAAATGCAAATAGATCGATATGTATCATCCTGCACAAAACTAAAGTCCAAGTGGATCAAAGACCTCAACATAAAACCAGACATATTAAATTGCATAGAAGAAAAAATGGGGAAGACCCTAGAACTCATTGGTACAGGAGAAAACTTCCTGAACAGAACACCAACAGCACAGGCTCTAAAAGCAACAATCAATATAAGGAACCTCATGAAACTGAAAAGCTTCTGTAAAGCAAAGAACACTATCCTCAAAACAAAATGACTGCCTACAGATTGGGAAAGAATCTTCACCAACCCTCTATCTGACAGAGGGCTAATATCCAGTATATATAAAGAACTAAAGAAGTTGAAAAGGAACAAATCAAGTAATCCAATTAAAAAACGGGGAACAGAGCTAAACAGAGAATTCTCTGTAGAGGAATATCAAATGGCAGAGAAACTCGTAAAGAAATGCTCAAAGTCATTAGCCATCAGGGATATGCAAATCAAAACAACCCTGCCATTTCACCTTACACACATCAAAATGGCCAAGATAAAAAACTCAATTGAAAACACATGCTGGAGAGGTTGTGGTGAAAGGGGAACCCTCCTCCAATGCTGGTGTGAATGTAAACTGGTACAACCACTCTGGAAAACAATCTGGTGCTTTCCCAGACAACAAGGAATAGTGCTTCCTCAAGATCCAGCTATACCACTCCTAGGCATATATCCAAAAGACGCTCAAGTACACAATAAGCACATTTGCTCAACCATGTTTGTAGCAGTTTTATTTGTAATAGCCAGAAGCTGGAAAGAGCTCAGATGTCCCTCAACTGAAAAATGGATACAGAAATTGTGGTACATCTAATCAATGGAATTCTACTCAGCAATGAAAAACAAGGAAATCATGAAATTTGCAGGTAAATGGTGGAATATGGAAAGGATCATCCTGAGTGATCTATCCCAGAAGCAGAAAGATACACATGGTATATACTCACTTATATAGACATATAATATAGGATAAACCTACTAAAATCTGTACACCTAAAGAAACTAATCAAGAGGGAGGACTCTGGCTAAAATGCTCAATCCCCACTCCAAAAGGCAAAGAAATATGGACACCAGAAGAAGAAGAAAACAGGAAACAATTTAGGAGCCTCCCACAGAGGGCCTCTGAAAGGCTCTGCCTTGCAGACTCTCAAAGCAGATATTGAGACTTATGGCCAAACTTTGGGCAGAATGTAAGGAATCTTATGAAAGAAGTAGAAAATAATATTAAGAGCTGGAGTGGACCCGAGGTCCTCAAGGAGAGCAACAGAACCAGAAAATTTGCGCACAGGGGTCTTTCCTGAGACTCATACTCCAGCCAAGGACTATGCATGGAGATAACCTGGAACCCCTGCACAGATGTAGCCCATGGCAGTTCAGTGTCCAAGTGGGTTCCATACTAATGGGAACAGGGATTGCTTCTGAAATTAACTGATTGGCCTGTTCTTTGATCACTTTCACCTGATGGGGGAGCAGCCTTACCAGGCCACAGAGGAAGACAATGCAGCCTCTCCTGATGAGACCTAACAGACTAGGTTCACAGGGAAGAAAATGAAACCCTCCCCTACCAGTGGACTTGGGGAGGGGAGTGTGTGGAGAATGGGGAGAAAGGGAGGGGTTGGAAAGGGAGGAGGGAGGGAACTAGAGGGGGGATACAAACTAAATAATGTATAATTGAAAATAAAAATTAAAAAAAAGAAAATCAGAGAAGAAAATTTTCCCAACTTAAAAAAAGAGATGTCCATAAACATACTAGAGGCCACAGAACACCAAATAGACTAGACCAGAAAAGAAACATCTCATGTCACAAAATACTCAAAACACTAAATCTACAGAACAAATTAAAAAATATTAAAAGCAGCAAAGAAAAAAGCCAAATAACATATAAAGGTAGACTTAGTAGAATCACACCAGACTTCTCAACAGAAACTATGAAAGGCAGAAGTGCCAGGGCAGATGTCATGCAGACTTTAAGAGACCACAGATGCCAACCCAGACTATTATACCCCGCAAAGCTTTCAATGGAGACAACAAAATATCCCATGACAAAACTAAATCTAAGCAATATCTACACAGCAAACCAGCAGTACAGAAAATACTAGAAGGAAAACCCTAATCCAACCCTACACCGAAGAAAACGGAGGATATAGATAACTCTCATAACAAAAACTAAAAGAAAACAGCATTGAAACTCTGTAACACAACCAAATCAACAATAAAAGGATCTAACAGTCATTGGTCACTATTAACTATCAACATCAATGGACTCAGCTCTCCAATAAAAAGACACAGAATAACAGAATGGTTGCGGAAACAGGATTCAACATTCTGCTGCATCCAAGAAACACACCTTTGCAATAAAGATAAAGATAAACACTACCTCACAGTAAAGGGCTAAAAAAATGGTTTTCAAGTAATCAGACCCAAAAAACAAGCTGGATAGTCATTTTAATACATAATAATATAGACTTTCAACCAAAATTAATCAAAAAAGATGAGGAGGGTCACTTCATTCTCATCAAAGGAAAAATCCACCAGGAGAACATCACAATCCTGAACATCTATGCCCCAAATACAAGAGTACCTACATTTGTAAATGAAACCTTATTGAAGCTTAAATCATACATCAATCTCAACAACTAAATAGTGGGAAACTTCAACACTCTGCTCTCACCTAGGGACAGATCATCTAGACAGAAACTAAATAAGGAAATAATGACACCTACAGAGATCCTAAATCAAATGGACCTAATAGAGGTCTACAGAACTTTTCACCCAAACTCAAAAGAGTATACCTTCTTTTCAGCACCTCATGGAACCTTCTTAAAAATTGACCATATAGTTGGGCACAAAGCAAGCCTCAGCAAATACAAGAAGATTGAAATTATCCCTTGTACCCCATCAGACCACCATGGTCTAAAAATAGACCTCAATAACAACAGAAAGAACAAAAGCCTACATATTCATGGAAACTAAACAACTCTCTACTCAATGACAACCTGGTCAGGGAAGTAATGAAAAAAGAAATTAGAGACTTCCTAAAATTCAATGAAAATGAAGGAACAACTTACACAAACTTATGGGACACAATGAAAACAGTGCTAAGAGGAAAGTTCATAGCAGTAAGTGACTCCAGAAAGAAGTTGGAGACATTTCTTACAAGCAACTTAAAAGCCATAGAAAAAAAGATGCAGACACACCCAAGAGGAGTTAAGGATCAGAAATAATCAAACTCTGAGATCAAAGCAATGAAATGGAAACAAAGAAAACAACACAAAGAATTAATTAGACCAAGAGCTGGTTCTTTGAGAAAATCAACAAGATAGACAAACCCTTAGCCAAGCTAACTAAAAGGCAGAGAAAAACAATCTAAATCAGCAAAATTAGAAACAAAAATGGGGACATAACAACAGACACTGAGGAAATTCAAACAATCATTAGATCTTACTACAAAAGCCTATATGCCACAAAATTTGAAAATCTAAATAATATGGACAATTTTATTGATAGATTCCATCTACCAAAATTAAATCAAGATCAGGTAAACAGATTGCATAATCCTATATCCCCCAAAGAAATAGAAGCAGCCATCAAAACTGTTTCTTCCAAAAAAAAAAAAAAAAAAAAAGGACCAGGGCCAGATGGTTTCAGCCTAGAATTCTACTAGACCTTCAAAGAAGAGCTAGCTTCAATTCTCTTCAAACTATTCCACAAAATAAAACAGACAAAACATTTCCAAACTCATTCTATGAAACCACAGTCACCTTGATACCTAAACCACACAAAGATGCAACAAAAAAGAGAACTTCAGACCTATTTCTCTTATGAACATTGATGCAAAATTTATTCAATAAAATACTTGCAAACGGAATACATACAAGAGAACACATACAAGACAGCATCCACCATGACCATGTAGGCTTCATCCCAGGCATGCAGGATGGTTCACTACTGAAATCCATCAATGTAATCTACCATATAAACAAACTAAAGGAGAAAAAAACACATGATCATTTCCTTAAATGCCAAAAAGTCATTTGAGAATATCCAACACCCAATCATGTTTAATATCTTGGTGAGATCAGAGATACAAACCACAAACCTAAACATAAAAAAGATGGTATACAACAAGCCTATAGCCAATATCAAACTAAATTAAGAAAAACTAAAATCAATTCCACTGAAATCAGGACCAGGCAAGGCTGCCCACTGTCTCCATATCTTTTCAACATAGTACTTAATGTCCTAGCTAGAGCAATAAGGCAACTAAAGTATATCAACAGGATACAAATCAGAAAGAAAGAAGTCAAAGTATCACTATTTGCAGATGATATGATTGTATACATGAGTGATTCCAAAAATTCAAACAGAGAACTCCTTCAGCTGATAAACACCTTCAGCAAAGTGATGGGATATAAAATTAACTCAAAAAATAAAAACCAGTAGTCCTCTTGTATACGAAAGATAAAAGGGCTCAGAAAGAAACTAGGGAAAGTATATCCAACACAATAGCCACAAATAACATAAAGTACTTTGGTGTGACTCTAATCAAGCAAGTGACAGAACTGTTTGAAAAAAAAAAATAACTTCAAGTCTCTGAAGAAAGAAATTGAATAAGATATCAGAAGATGGAAAGATCTTCCATGTTCATGGAAGGATCAGTAAGATTACCATAGTGAAAATGGCCATCCTGCCAAAAGCAATCTTCAGATTTAATACAGTTCCCAACACAATTCTTTACAGACCTTCAAAGAACAATTCTCAACTTCATATGGAAAAACAAAAACCCAGAATCACCAGAAAAATCTTGTACAACAGATCATCTGGAGGTATCTCAATCCCTGATCTCAAGCTGTATTACAGAGCAATAGTAATAAAAACTGCATGGTACTGGCATAGAAACAGAATGGTAGATCAATGGAATTGAAAAGAAAACCCAGAAACAAACCCCCACACCTATGGACACTTGATTTTTTGACAAAGAAAGCAAAAACCATACAATGGAAAAAAAAGACATATCTCCAAAAATGGTGCTGGTCTAACTGGATATCTACATGTAGAAAAATGCAAATACATCCATACTTACCACCTTACACAAAACTAAAGTCCAAGAAGATTAAAGACCTCAACATAAAACCAGATACACTAAAGCTTCTAGAAGAAAAATTGGGGAAGGGCCTTGAACTCAGGAGACAACTTCCCAAACAGAACACCAACAGCACAGTCTCTAAGATTAGTAATCAATAAATGAGATCTCATGAAACTGAAAACCTTCTGTAAAGCAAAAGACACTGTTGTCAGAACAATGTGACAGGTTACAGATTGGGAAAGAATCTTCACCAACCCTATGACTGACAGAGATCTAATATCCAGAACATATAAAGAACTCAAGAAGTTAAAAAACAACAAATCAAGTAATCCAACTAAAAATGGGGTACAGAACCTCGGGGTAACTTTAACCAAGTAAGTGAAAGGCCTGTTTGAAAAAAAACTTTAAGTCTCTGAAGAAAGAAATTGAAGAAGATATCAGAAGATAGAGAGATCTCCCATGCTCATGGATTGGTAGGATTAACATTGTGAAAATGGTCATCCTGCCAAAAGCAATGTACAGATTCAACACAATTCACATCAAAATACCAACTCAATTATTTACAGACCTTGAAAGAAAGATTATCAGCTTCATATGGGGAAACAAAAACAAACAAACAAACAAACAAAAACCCCACAATCTCTAAAACTATCCTTTACAACAACAGATCATCAGGAGGTATCTCCATCCCCGATCTCAAGCTGTACTGCAGAGTAATAGCAACAAAACCTGCATGGTATTGGCATATAAAAAGAAAGGAAGATTAATAGAACCAAATAGAAGACCCAGAAATAAGCACACACACCTATGAATACTTGATTTTTGACAAAGCCAAAACCATTCAATGGAAAAAGACAACATCTTCAACAAATGGTGCTGGTCCAACTGGATGTCTACATGCAGAAAAATAAAAATAGATCCATATTTATCACCCTGCACAAACCTAAAGTCCAAGTGGATCGAAGACCTCAACATAAAACCAGACACATTAAATCAATTAGAAGAAAAAATGGGGAAGAGCCTAGAACTTATCGGCACAGGAGACAGCTTCCTGAACAGAACACCAACAGCACAGGCTCTAAAAGCAACAATTAATAAATAGGACCTCATGAAACTGAAAAGCTTCTGTAAAGCAAAAGACACTGTCTTCAGAACAAAATGACAGCCTACAGACTGGGAAAGGATCTTTATCAACCCTATATCTGACAGAGGGCTGATATCCAGAATATATAAAGAACTAAAGAAGTTAAAAAGCATTAAATCAAGTAATCCAATTTAAAAAATGGGGTACAGAGCTAAACAGGGAATTCTCTGTAGAGGAATATCGAATGGCAGAGAAACACTTAAAGAGATGCTCAACATCTTTGACCATCAGAGAGATGCAAATCAAAATGACCCTGAGATTTCACCTTACACCCATCAAAATGGCTAAAATAAAAAACTCAAATGACAATCATTCTGGAGAGATTGTGGAGAAAGGGGAATCCTACTTCACTGCTGGTGGGAATGTAAACTGGTTCAACCACTTTAAAAAACAATCTGGCACTTTCTCAGACAATTAGGAATAATGCTTCCTCAAGACCTAGCTATACCACTCCTAGGCATATACCGAAAATTTGCTCAAGTACACAACTGGGACATTTGCTCAACCATGTCTGTAGCAGCTTTATTTGTTATAGCCAGAACCTGGAAACAACCAAATGTCTATCAAAAGAGGGATGGATACAGAAATGGTGGTATTTTTACACAATGGAATATTACTCAGCAATGAAAAATCAGGAAATCATGAAATTTGCAGGCAAATGGTGGGATGTAGAACAGATCATTCTCAATGAGGTATCCCAAAAGGAGAAAGACATACATGGTATATACTCACTTATGTAGACCTATAAGATATGATAAACAGAATGAAATCTATACACCTAAAAAAGATAAACAAGAAAGAAGACCCAGAGTAAGATGATCAATCCTCACTTAGAAAGACAAATGGGAGGTGCATTAGATGTAGGAGAAAATAAGTAACAGGACAGGAGCCTACCACAGAGGGCCCCTGAAAGACTCTACCTAGCAGTGTATCAAAGCAGATACTAAGACTCATACCCAAACCTTCGGCAGTGTGCAGGGTATCATATGAAAGAAGGGAGAGTTAGAATGACATGGAGAGGATAGGAGCTCCACAAGAACCAAATATATCTGGGCACAGGGTCTTTTCTGAGACTGATACTCTAGCAAGGACCATGTATGAATATAACCTAGAACCTTTGTTTGAATGTAGCCTGTGGTAGCTCAGTTAACCAAGTGGGTACCCTAGTAAGGGGAACAGGGATTATTTCTGACATGAACTCAATGGCAGGCTCTTTGACCTCCCCACCCCCCAAGGGAGGAGAGCAGTCATGCTAGGCCACAGAGGAGGACTTTGCAGCCAGTCCTAAAGATACCTGATAAAACAAGGTCAGATAAAATGGGAGGAGGTCCTCCCCAATCAGTGGACTTGGAAAGGGGTAGGGAGAATATGATGGAGGGAGGGTGGGATTGAGAGGAAATGAGGGAGTGGGATACAGCTGGGATACGGAGTTAATAAAATGTAACTAATAAAAATAAATATATATATTAAATAAAAAATGTGGTATAGAGCTAAATAGAATTCTCAATAGAGAAATATTAAATGGCAGAGAAACAGTTAAAATATGCTCAACATCCTTAGTCATCAGGGAAATGCAAATCAAAACAACCCTGAGATTTCACTTCAAACCCATCAGAATAGCTAAGAACAAAAACTCAAGTGACAACACATGCTGGAGAGGTTGTGAAGAAAGGAGAACCCTACTCCACTTGTGGGGATGTAAACTTGTACAACCACATTGGAAATCAATCTGGCGCTTTCTCAGACAATTAAGAATACTGCTTCCTCGAGATGCAGCTATACTACTCTTAGGCATGTATCTAAAAGATGCTCAAGTATACAACAAAGACATTTGCTCAACCATGTTTGTAGTAGTTTTATTTGTTTTAGCCAGAAGCTGGAAACAACCCAGATTCCCTTCAACTGAGGAATGGATACAGAAATTCTGGTGCATCTACACAATGGAATATTACTCAGCAATAAAAACAAGGAAATCATGGATTTGCAGGTAAATGGTGGGAACTGGAAAAGATCATCCTGAGTGAGCTATCCCAGAAGCAGAAAACACACAGGGTATATACTCACTCATTAGTGGATATTAGACATAGAATATAGGATAAATCTACTAAAATCTATACACCTAAAGAAACTAATCAAGAAGGAGGACTCTGGATAAAATGCTCAATCTCCATTTAGAAATACAAAGAGGATGAACATCAGAAGAAGGAGAAAACAGGAAACAAGTCAGGAGGCTGCCACTAAGGGGCCTCTGAAAGGCTCTACCCTGCAGAATATTAAAGCAGATGCTGAGACTTATGGCCAATCTTTGAGCAGAGTGCAGGGAATCTTATGAAAGACATGGGAAATAGTAAGACCTGGAGAGGACATGAGCTTCACAAGGAGTGGAACTGAACCAAAAAATCTGTGCACAGGGGTCTTTTCTGAGACTGATACTCCAACCAAGTATTCATGGAGATAACCTAGAATCCCTGCACTTGTGTAGCTCATGGCAGCTCTGTATCTGAGTGGATTTCCTAGTAACTTGAACAGGGGCTGTCTCTGACATGAACTCAGTGGCTGGCTCTTTGATCACTTCCCCCTGAGGGGGGAGCAGCCTTACCAGGCCACATAGGAAGACAATACATCTAGTCCTGATGAAACCTGATAGACTTCGGTCAGATGGAAGGGGAGGAGGACCTCCTCTATCAGTGGAGAGGGACATGGGAGGAGTTGAGGGAGGGAGGGTGGGAATGGGAGGGAATGAGGGAGAGGGCTACAGCTGGCCTACAATGTGAATAAATCGTAATTAATACAAAAATAAAAAAATAAAAAAAACTAGAATGATCAAATGCATGCATTTAAAAAACAGTACTAAAGTGGATTTTGTTATAGAATGAATACTTTTTTTCTTTCAGAACTCATCTGTAAAGTAGATGACTCTTGAAACGATGGTGTTTGGAGGGGAATCCGTTTGGGAGATAATTAGGTTTAAATGAGTCAATAAGGTTGGACCCTTTGCAGATGAATTTGACACTAAGTGGATTTTTGAGACATTACACAAAGACAGGCTGTCAGGAATGCAGACAGTCCATCCTCACGCGGAACCAAATTGGTGAGCACACTGGTGAGAGAATTATGAAAAATAGTTGTTATTTTTTTCACTCAAATTGTGGCCTCTATTGTCAGGGTACCTACAAAGACATTTCTGTGTCATAGAAACAAGAAAAGAAAAAAAAATACTGCCATTGCTCTTTATGGGTGACTCACATGAGTTCTCACAAAAATGTGAGAATTTTCTGATTCTCGTTTTGTGCTATGAGTGGGAGGAACCCTATGTGGCAATAAAGGTGTCTACTTGGGATGTCTGCTGAAGAGTGACTAAGGCCCTGTTTAGGGAAACAGGACAGGCAGAACAAGGCTGGTATGGGTTGTGACAGCTGACAGAGTTGAGGTCTTGGTGATTGTGTTGGTCAACAGTACCAAGAATTAGGTGGTGAGCGTTTGAGGGCCTCTCTTAATTTCACCCAAACCACGGCCTTTAGAAAAGTCAACTTCATGTCTGTTCTTGTCTGGTTATTTTATCACTCACACATTTATCTTTGGTCTTCTCTTCCCTGGTGTATTTGCCAGAGCTGATATGTCCCAGAACTTTCTCCCACCTAAGTTCACTAAGCAAACCTCCTCCTTCCACATTCTTAAAGCTCTCTGAAGTGAAAAATCAAAACAATCATTTGGTGATATTGTGAAAATAAAGAGCAAGTTTGGGGGTTATAATAATTTCTTTTTCATTTATAGTTTATAGACCTCAAGTGTGCCCTTTTTATGTCTTTAAAGTTTTATATGTCCTTAGTAAAGATTAATAATTGTCATATTAATAAATGTCATAAACCTATACATTTACCTTTTTAGTTTTGAACAGAAAAAGTATTTTCTTTATAGATAGGTAGAAGGATACATATGTGTTAGCTGCATAGGTAGATAAGTGGGTAGATAGATGAATGACAAATAGATGATAGAATAATAGTAAGATTGACAGACCAACTTCAAAGTTGCAAAGCTTTAGTTTTTTCTTCTGTAGATCAATATATTGGTTGATGTTTTTTTTCATCCTGAAGAGAAAGGGATGTTTATAAACTTCATACAACAGCACTTCAAAAGCTTCAGAAAAGAATAATAAAATCCATAGCTTTGTGTTGTAGAACTAAGGCATCTGAATTGTTCAGATAAAGTTCAGATAAGCATCTGAATGTCAAGTGCATCTTCCAACCTGTTGCAATTCACGAGTCTCTTCTGCATACGTGATGTGATGTGTGGTTTGCTTTCAGCACTGAATAATTTCTTTGCACTGTGTTCTTCATCGCTGACAAGTTATTTCTTCTCTGGCTTGTTCATATGAAGGATGCTTTGACATAAAGAAAGCCTAGAAACATCTAGAAAAAGAACATAAATTATGCTGTAAATTCAAGACAGAACAGATTTTCATTAGCACCCCCTGCCTATAAATAATTCCTTATACAATGAGAAGGGGTGTGTGATATATTTAACTATGTAAGTTGGTTCGCTTTAATTAAAGTGAATGTACCCTTTTGATCTATGGAATAAACAATCTAACAATAGGAGAAATGCAATCTGTCCAGACATATTTGAGTTATTTTTCAGTAATTGGCTTGGCAGCGGCTTCAGTCACAGATTTCTGTTTCACAGACTGCCCCCAAATGAATAAAGGTTTGCTTTGAAATGTAATTAATATTGCGTTCAGCTGCAAGATATTCTCAGGTTGTCAAAGGAATTTGAAGGAGGTAGTTACCAAAAAAATGAAAGAAAAATATAAGCAAAACTGAAAGTAAATCTAGTCACATTAATGCATACAAAGTAAACTGGACTGATACAAAATGCCCCTGGCATAAACTAGATTTTATCCTCAGTTCAGTCTCATAGGATCATTAAATTTATGCATTTGCTGAATAATTTACGAGGTATATATTTATTGACAATGATTGCCTTGTTTTATCATTTAAACATGAGTGAGTGTGGGGAATGTAAGTGTTGTTTTGTTTTTTAATAAAATGGAACTCATCTGTTTTTGTGGAGGCAAGATCCCCAAATTTAATACCCTTTGACCACAACCGAGGTCCTTTACATGCTAGGTAAGCACTATTTACATGCTAGGTAAGCACTCTATGAGGGAAGTATCTCCCTGGCCTTTTTACTTGGCATTTTGTGATAGTCTCTCACTAATTTGTCCAGTTGGTTCTCTGTAACGCTTTTAAACTTAAAATCGACTTACCTCCATCTCTCTTTTTTTAATTCTT
This sequence comes from Psammomys obesus, assembly GCF_907164565.1. Taxonomy (NCBI): domain Eukaryota; kingdom Metazoa; phylum Chordata; class Mammalia; order Rodentia; family Muridae; genus Psammomys; species Psammomys obesus. The sequence goes on along the minus strand of NW_026596149.1, from coordinate 13,696,091 downwards.
TATTAATTACAATTTATTCACTTTGTATCCCCCCTGTGGTTCCTTCCTTCCTCCTGTCCCAATTCCTCCCTTCCTCCACCCTCTGCATGCATGCTCCTCCCCAAGTCCACTGATAGGGAGATCTTCTTTTCCTTCCTTCTGATCCTAGTCAATTAGGTCTCATCAGGAGTGGCTGCATTGTCTTCTGTGGCCTGGTAATGCTGCTTCACCCTCAAGGGGAGGTAATTAAAGAGCAGGCCAATCAGTTCATGTGAGAGACAGTCCCTGTTCCTATTACAATGGAAACCACTTGGATACTGAACTGCCATGGGCTACATCTGTGCAGGGGTCTTAGGTTATCTCCATGCATAGTCCTTGGTTAGAGTAACAGTCTCAGGAAAGACCCTTGTGCTCAGATTTTTTAGTTCTGTCGCTCTCCTTGTGGAGTTCCTGTCTTTTCCAGATCTTACTGTTTCCCACTTCTTTCCTAAGATTCCCTGCACTCTACCCAAAGTTTGCCCATACATCTCAGCATCGGCATTGATAGTCTGCAGGACAGAGCCTTTCAGAGGTCCTCTGTGTCAGGCTCCTGACTTGTTCCCTCTTTTCTTTTTCTTCTGGGAGGGAATTGCAAATCAAAACGACCCTGAGATTTCACCTTACACCCATCAGAATGGCTAAGATCAAAAACTCAAGAGACAACACATGCTGGAGAGGTTGTGGAGAAAGGGGAACCTTCCTCCACTGCTGGTGGGAATGTAAACTTGTACAACCACTCTGGAAAGCAATCTGGCACTTTCTCAGACAACTAGGAATAGCGCTTCCTCAAGATCCAAGTATACCACTCCTAGGCATATACCCAAAAGAGTCTCAAGTACACAATAAGGACATTAGCTCAACCATGTTTGTAGCAGCCTTATTTGTAATAGCCAGAAGCTGGAAACAGCCCAGATGCCCCTCAGTAGAGGAATGGATGCACAAATTGTGGTACATCTACCCAATGGAATATCACTCAGCAATAAAAAACAAGGAAATCATGAAATTTGCAGGTAAATGGTGGGATCTTGAAAAGATCATCCTGAGTGAGCTATCCCAGAAGCAGAAAGATGCACACGGTATATACTCACTCATATACACATATAATATAGGATAAACCTACTAAAATCTGTACACCTAAAGAAACTAATCAAGAGGGAGAACTCTTGCTAAAATGCTCTATTACCTCCATCTCTTAAGCAGCTAGGATTTCAGATCTGCACAAGAAACCCTGGCTTCAGAATTGCTTCTTCCCCTTTGATTATCAATTAGCTGGTGTTACAAACTTTTGAAGAATTTTAATTAGATTTAAATTTTAATTTTATGTGTAAACACATGCATGCACACGTGTGTATGTTTGTATGTGTATGTATGTATATGTGTACATACACATATATGACAAGAAGTACAATTGGCCGTCTGAGAACAACCAGATGGAATCCATTCTCTTTTTCCACCATAAGGTCCCAGGAATAGACTTCAAGCCTCAGGCTAAAGACAAGAACTTTTTCCACTGAGCCACCTCAGCTTACCATTTGTGGTATTTTAGTAGGTAACAGGCCCATAGAAGACCATAGGGAAAAAGAAAAAGAATCTAAATTAGTTGTCCTCTAAGGTCTCAAAATGTCTTGTCTATATAAAATATGTGACTCATGATATCTTGCAATTAAATAAGATTAATCTTAATTGTACATAGTGAAAACTTCAAAATTTTTGTCTTCCATTTAATTGGAGCTTTTAAAAGCTTTATTCACCTTTATTAACTTTAACATAGTTGACTATGGTATTTAAAATAGAGTAAGATAAATTGTTATTCACAATAACATATGCTGTGTTACAGAGTAAACTTGGTGGATTTATTTTGCATCTGGCCTACCTGCATGGCAGACACAGGAGGTATATATATATATATATATATATATATATATATATATATATATATATATATATGTATATATATATATTTTTTTTTCCTCCAAATGTCTTTTTAACAGTCTAATTCAAAAATAAGTAGAGAGTTCTTCTCTTGAAGAGGAAGTGTGCTGAAAAGGTATATCATTACAACATTCCAAAATCTACCTTGTTTGTTCTCTACAATTAGTCCTATTATTCAGTGACATTTGTTGATATCAGTATGTAACCTTCAATTAGCTTGAACCTATGATATCTGAGAATTTTGATAATCAGCACAGAGACATTAGAGAAAGATATTTTTAAGGTAAATAGAGGGACAACACTGAAAATGTACCTTCCTTTATATCCCAAGTCTGCTTGGAAGACCAGCTTTTGAACAAGCTGTTATTTTTTTCACATGGGAGTGGCCTTGCTACAGTAAAATGCCAGCTTTCATCCATCATAATGTCAGGGCTCATATTAAAATGTCTTCAGGGACCTAAGGGAGGGATGGGCAAAAGACATCAAATCAATTTTCAGGCAATTGCTACACTTTTTAGAAACTAAGTCCTCTGTGATAGTGTGATGGCTATATAGAAAGAGCTTAGAAATAAGGCCCATACATCAAGGAGGGAAGTAATTTAGGGAAAGGAAGCTTATTTGACTTCTGTGTGAGCTTGAATGTGTGGTTAGGACACAGCTGGGTTATCATTCTATACAGGCTTATAGAAGAACCAAATAAACAATGTGGAGAAATGAACTCATGAGGGAGCTCTGACCCTGACAGCTCTGAAGCCATTCATCCCTCTTGATCAGACAAGAAAGACCCAAGGTTATTTTGCATTGAAGTTAGTATCTAATCACAAGAAAATCTTGTCGTGCATCATTATTTGGTGACCTTGTTAGCCCAGAACTAATCTCTGGATGGAGATGTGTTTTATACAGGGCAAAACAAGACAGATTCAGGAAGAGACCTGGAAAGTAAATAGTGTTTCAGTCCTAAAATTCCTTCTTGCTGAAGGAGTTCACTGCTCATTTTATGAGACAAAGGGCTGCAGTCTATATTTGTTCGTTAGTGCCTCCTTCGTTCTGAAAGCAGACTGTCTTCTAAGAACATAACCACTAGCAAATGAGCATGTTAAAATTTGTGAGGAACACATAGACAAGAAACAGAGGGTAATGTTGCACTCATACACCTGGAGCACGAGTTTCAGAAATGTGGGTTGACTAACCAAACACAATAAAAATTTTAAATGCAATTATTTCTGATGTTTGCATCTTCTGTTTAGACTATAGTAAAAATATAAGGAAGTCACATTTTCCTATAAACTGTAGTCACAATAAGTCAACATAGACCACAAGGAATATACTTCATGGGTGCTGGTATTTCAGTTAGTATAAAACTTTGTGTGCAAGAATAAAGACCTAAGTTCAATCCCTGGAAACCCTAGTAAAAAGCCAGGCACTGGACACACACTTGTAAACTCGGTTTTGGTGAGGGGGAGACAGGTAGATCACTGAGGCTTGCTTTATAAGTTAGGTTTTCCAAACTTTCGAGTTCCGGGTAAAAGCAGGAAACTCTCTCTCAAAAGACAAGACAACTAATATTCTGAGTAATGACAACTGAGGATAAAATCTGATTTCTGTATACCTAAACCACTCACACACATACACACTTACACCCATATTCTAGTGATGTATAGCATTTACCATCTAATTTGAAGAAATAAAACACTGAAGAGAAAGAAAAAAAAGGTCACGTGTTTCCAACGTTAGTGTTCCTCAAAGTGTCACCCATTGAAAGGAAGACAGACGTATTTTCATTTACTGATCAACAAAGCAAGTCAGTCCATACTCCTTGCTGAACTGAATAGATTTGCCTCGAGACTGTATTAGTAGACCCAACATCACCCAACACTTTTGGAAGGAGTGCCCGTTAGGAAACCAAATGACATTAATGTTTTGCAATATAAAATTCAGGTGGAAGGTGTGCTAGTACTCAGCTGTACTGAGAAAACAAGGTTCCTGTTGGCTTCTCCTTTATGCTTTGTTCCTATTCAAACTAAGAATTAAGAATGATAAAACCCTAAGACAGAAGTTCTCAACCCCCCGAATGCTGCAACCCTTTAATACACTTCCTCATGTGGCTGATCCCCAACTATAACATTATTTTGTTTCTACTTCACAACCATAATTTCGCTACTATTATGAATCATAATGTAAACATCTGGTATCCAGGTTATCTGATATGCCAACCCCCAAGGAGGGCATGACCCACAGATTGAAACTTCTAAGAGTGACCTCTTAGAGGTCAATCAATCAATCAATCAGCAAGTGACAATAGATTTGAGTTGAGGTATAGAACTAGATAAATTTAATGAGATAAAATGGTATTATTTATCAAAAATGAATACTGCGTGTAGTATTAAATTGAAGTTATTTTATTATGTTTAATTATTTAGCCTTTTATGACTTGATTATTAATTGTAGTTGATTGATGCAATATAATTTTAGTATTCTGAGCAACATAATACTTTTAGTCAGAATGAATTCCCTATACATATCTTAGTTAGTTGCACAATATACTGAATTAACTAAGTCTATGCCTAGTTACTGTTTTATGAAGAGGGTTAGCAAAAACCAAATTATTTTGCAAACCCTTTGATAAACATCATTTGAACAGATGAAAATGACTGAATCCAAAGGCTCTACTTTTGGTTAATAATTTGGTTAGAATATCCACTCGTTTGAAACTCTTTGTAGGTGGAAGGAAACATATTGACTGCTTAAGTTACTAACATTTTATGTATTTACTTTGTACCTTCGTTTTAAACAACGAAGCAATAAGCCAAGTATCATGACAAATTGGTTTGTCGGTGTTTTCCAAAAGTGAGGAACCCTCAAATTAGTATAAAATATTGGTTTTGATCTTATAGTATAAGGTAATTTTGTGTGTATGTTTACATATCAGTATGTGTCTGTTTGTGTGTGTGTTCATTTATGTAGATGCTTATTGAAGACAGAGGTTAACATTGAGTGTCTTCCTGACTTGCTTTCCCATACCTTGTTTCTCTGAGTCAGAATCTCTCACTATAGTTGGAGCTTGCTGATTTGACTTGCCTGGGTATCAGTCACTTAGTCCCTGTCTCAGGTTTCCCAGGGTTGCAATTACAGATGCTTAACACATGCCTGGTATTTACATTGGCACAAGGGCTACATTTTGGCCTTCATGCTGTGCAAGAAGCGGGTTTACTGACTAAGCCTTGTCTCCAGCCTCTATTTTCTTTTTTTTTAGTTTAAAGAATACATTTTCATATACTAATTTTGAGCATTTCAATGCATAATATTATAACAGTTGCTGGGGCTACTAATAAAAATACTAATTTTCACTCTGTAGCTGCAATAATTCACAAAAGCAAACATTTTACCTACCAGGCTAAGTGAGTATTTAAACAATGCAGGCCAGCAACTATTCCTCTCCCTTTTATAAATTATAAAAGTTTAAGAGTTTAAAGAATGTTTGTGGTGTTACAAAATTAAGAAGTGGGAAATGGAATTAAAGTTTCTTTGAGTGCATTGCCAGCTGGCCCAGCTCTTATGAAGCAAGTGTAATGGGATAAAGGTCATACAAAGAATGCGTGTTTATCATGACATTGGGGAATCTTAGAAGACATTGAAAATTGAAAATGTGTCATGAACTATGAGCAAAGCTTCTACCACATTGTCACCAATAAATATCTTTGCGCATTCTCAAGAATTCTGCTTGTTTCCCTTTTATCTGAGATGGGAAATTATTTGTTCAATCTTAGCATTTAGAAGAATGTTCAGTGGTTGAAAAATACTTAAGTTAGGTTTATTTGTAATAAAATATGAGACAACTATAATTCCTGACTCAATAATTTGTATGTGTATGTTTGTATATCTGTGATGATACTTGTTTAATACACGCGTGGGGATTCTAGCTGTCAGTTTGGGATACCTTTCTCAGGAGTTCTCTATCTTATTTTGTTTGTTTGTTTGTTTGTTTGTTTGAAACAGGGTCTCTCACTGTGATTTGGGGATCACATAGTATGCAGTCTGGCCTGTGAGGCCCTATTAATCCTTTGTCTCTCAATGGTAGGATTACACATGCATTTCACCAGGCCCCTCATTTTACATAGTCATAGGAACATGAGTCAAGTCCTCATGCATTCCAGGTAACTGTGACTGAACAATCTTCACTGGCCCAAGGTACTATATAATCCCTGTGCCCTCATAAAGATACCCACCCACTTGAAAGCCTGCTGGCACTTGCACGGGTTTAGATATGACTGTATCTGAGAGCCTAAAGTAATACTTCCTGGTGGCACCAGGACAGGATTTTATTGTTGCAAGAGTTACATGAGATGATATAGAGAAACCATTTGTATCTGGCAAGGGAAGTAAGTGAACCACTAAAATGGAAAGAAAACAAACTATTTACCATATCGAGGAAACTGAGACTAAATGCATGTCTCTAGACTCATCTGATTGCTCATATTTACCAGGCTTGCATCTGGAAGTAGTACAGGAGTGGCTACAAACTTCCATCATTTGTGTCATTTAAGAGTGTAAAGATTAACTATTTTTTTTTTCTTTACTGGGATTTCCTTCTTCAATCATTCTCAATCGTTGAGCCATCATTTCTGCTGGGAATTAAACTCAGAACCTCTGAAAGAGCAGACAGTACTCTAACCGCTAAGCCATCTCTTCAGCCCCAAGCTACCATTTCTTGAAGTTCCTTTCTGAAAACTTCTCAGCTTAGTCTATTTCTGAACTCTTTCTACCTACTGTTGTATTATGTTCTCTCTGAAACCATCATTCTTGACATTTTCTGATCACTTTCCTTGGTTTCCATCTTTTTCTTCTTTTTATTCTTCTTTAAAGAACTTTTTCTTATAAAACTCTTTTTGTACATCTAAACCTTTTAATTTTTGAAGTACTCACAAATGCAATTAACTTTGGCACTTGATGTGGCAGAGTCATAATTTTGTAGTGTCAACTATAGGTAGTATCTGAATAGCCCTATATTCACTTATATCTGAATTGTTTTCTTCCCCAAATAGAGTGCAAAAATATAAATGTAACAGGCTGTTAGGTCCAAATGGATAGAAATAATGCCAATTGAAGAAGAGACTGACATATACAGTCTTTCTAGTTTCTTACAAGAAGCGCAATGCTGGAGAAGAAGAGCAATAGCTAGAGAAGAAGCAAGAACATTGTGTAATAATGTTGGAGACTCAGAGAGCTCTGCTATTCACCCATATTTGGATCTTTTAGGGCACTGAAAAAAAGGTCAGAGGCTCTGTAATTTATGTGGACCAAAGAACTAATGAGAGGACAGTTGTTCTCTAGTTGGGAAACTTGGAGGCCACAGCTTGAGGTGCCCTACTATAGAATATCATGTCTGTTAAAAGCAAGTAATCACTGTATGAAGTGTCACACTCTTATAACCCCAGCACTCAGGGGAGCAGAGGCAGGCAGATCTCAATGTGTTCGAGGGCTGCTAGGTCTACAGTTGAGTCTACAATAACCAAAGCTACACAGAAAAACCTGGTCTTAAAAACAAAAGTTAGTAAGTGCAGTGCATCACTTTCTGGAATTGAGAGACATAAGAAAAGCAGGAGAGAAAATAAAAGGACATAGGAAGGAACCAGGAATCAAAGGAGTAAGGAGTCTTTGAAGAGAGTGTGCCATGAAGTGAGTTTTCCATGCAGTGAGCATAGAGGGACTTGAGAATCTGAGAAAACACACTTATCAGTGCTGGTTACCTAAGGTCTTAAAGGAATAGAACATCTCAGCTAATGCTGCTGTAGGGACAATGTTTCCCTGGGATGACTTCTCACTATAGGAGCCCATGAGACTAGAATTAATTAAGGAGGGGTAGACATTAGGAAGAACATTGTTGAATTTGATCAAACATTTAGAAGTGTCTGCATTAAGTATCTAACCAACATGCTGAAGGGCTGTAACAGGAACAAAAACGATCAGAATCTTTACTTTGGGAACAGTTTGTTATCTATTCTCCCTGTCATTCACTACATTGGTGGCATGGAAGTTACAGCGTTTTACCATATTCATTCCTTTAACATGGGCTTTAAGTCAGATAGGCCTGGTTTCAAATTGACAAAATTCTAGAGAATCACTGACTTTAGACCACTTAATGATTTATTTCAAGCTCATCCTTCCATCTTTATAAAATCCTAACAGTAACATTTAGTTTCAGCTTGCAATAGGGCAGGGCATGGCAATCTACAAGATTCGTCCTTAAAAATGTTAATTCTGATAAAAACTTCAAGCAAAGTGGCTGGATACAAAATTAACTCAAAAAAAAAAATCTGAAGCCCTCAGGCTGAGAAAGAAAATAGGAAAACTACACGCTTCACAGTAACCACAAATAACGTAAAGTAACTTGGTGTGACTCTAACCTAGCAAGTAAAAGACCTGTTTGAAAAAACTTCTAGTCTCAGAAGAAAGAAATTAAAGAAGATAACAGAAAATGGAAAGATCCCCCATGCTCATGGATTGGTAGAATTAATATAGTGAAAATGGCCATCCTACCAAAAGCAATCTACAGTTTCAATTCAATTCCCATCAAAATACCAACACAATTTTTACAGACTTTGAAAGAACAATTATCAATTTTGTATGGAAAAAACAAAATGGCTAAAACTTTCCTGTACAATAAAAGATCTTCTGGAGGTATCACCATCATAGATCTTACGCTCTACAGTAGAGCATCAGTAATAAAAACTACAGGGCACTGGCACAGAAACAGACTGGTGGATCAATGGAAACAAATCAAAGAGTAGAAATAAACCCACACACGTACAGATACTTGATTACCGACGAAGAAGCCAAAATCATACAATGGAAAAAGATAGCATCTTCAACAAACAGTGCTGGTCTAACGGGATGTCTACATGTAGAAAAATGAAAGTAGATCCATATTTATCATCTGGCACAAAACTATAGTCCCAGTGGATCAAAGACCTCAACATAAAACCAGATACACTAAATCTGTTAGAAGAAAAATTGGGGAAGAGCTTTGAACCCATTGGCACAGGAGACACCTTCCTGAACAGAACACCAACAGCACAGGCTCTAAGATCAACAATCAATAAATGGGACCTCATGAAACTGAAGAGCTTCTGTAAAGCAAAGGACAGTGTCATCAAAATAAAACAACAGGCTACAGACTGAGAAATGATCTTCACCAACCTTACATCTGACAGAAGGCTAATATCCAGAATACATTAAAAAAAAAAAAAACTGAAGAAGTTAAACACCAAAAATCTAAGTAATGCAATTAAAAATGGGACACAGAGCTAAAAAGAGAATTCTCAATATAGGAATATTGAATGCTGGAGAAACAATTAAAGAAATATTCAATGTGTTTAGTCATTTGGGAAATGCAAATCAAAACAACCCTAAAATTCTACTTCACACCTATCAGAATAGCTAAAATAAAAAACTCACAGGATGATGCATGTTGGAAAGGTTGTGGAGAAAGAGTAACCCTCCTCTATTTTTGGTGGGAATATAACCTTGTACAACCACTTTGGAATCAATCTGGCCCTTTTTCAGAAAAAATAGGATTAGTGCTACCACAAGATCCAACTATACCACTCCTAGGCATACACTCAAAAGGTGCCCCACAATTCAATAAGGACTTTTGCTCAACTATGTTCATAGCAGCTTTATTTGTAATAGCCAGAATCTGGAAATAACCCAGATGTCCCTCAATGGAGGAATGGATACAGAAATCGTGGTACATTTACACAATGGTATACTACCCAGCAATTGAAAAAAGGAAATCATGAAATTTTCAGGTAAATGGACGGAACTAGAAAAGATCATCCCGAGTGAAGTAACCCAGAAGCAGAAAGATACATGTGGTGTATACTAACTTATAATTGGATATTAGCCACATAATATAGGATAAACATACTAAAATCTATAGTCCTAGAGAAGTTAAACAACAAGGAGAACGCTAGGGAAGAGGCTGAAACCTCACTCAGAAGGGCAAACAGGATAGACATTGGAATTATGAACCAGAGTTCTAATTGATAAGAATTGGTCATTGAACCAGCAAGCTTCTACTTAGCTTTGGTGACATTTTTTTTTTAAGAAATACAACGCCCTTAATAAAAAGAAAGAATCCAGAATTACATCAGGGCAACTGAAGCTTCCCGAGTGCACTATGCTGTATGCTCACCCTGTTCAGAAAATAATCATATTATAAAAAATGTATGAAGACAGCATAGGTATGTGGACAGTGACCTACTTATAGAAAAAAATAAAAATTCAATCTTCCATAGAACATTTTCTATCTATCTATCTATCTATCTATCTATCTATCTATCTATCATCTATCTATCTATCTATCTATCTATCTATCTATCTATCTATCTATCTATCTATTTAATATTTACAATTTCTTTCACTTTGCATCCCAGTTGTAACCCCTCCCTCATCTCATCTGAGTCCCACCCTCTCTCTCTCTTCTTCTCGTATAGGGGAAGTCCTCCTTCCCCACTGTCTGACCTTAGCCTAGCAGGTCTTCTCAGGTCTGCCTGGATCCTCCTCCTCTGTGGCCTGGCTAGGTCAGCCCACCAGGGAGAAGTAATCAAGAAGCAGGCAACTGAGTTCATTTCAGAGACTGTCTCTTCTTCCAGTAGTAGGGAAACTCATATCTATCATTCAGAAAGGAAAACAGGACAGACACTGGAATTAGTAGAAGTGAGGGACTAGGATGGGAGTCTATCACAGATGTCCTCTAAAAAACTCTACCCAAAAGAGTATCAAAGCAGATACAGAGACTCACAGCCAAACTTTGGATAGAGCACAGGGTATCTTATGGAAGGAGGGGGATACAAAAGAACCTGGAGGGGACAGGAGTCTAACAAGCAGACCAACAAAGCCAAAAATAAAAATAAAAATAAAAAATAAAAAAAGTTGGGCCCAGGGGGGACTGCAGAAACTGACGCATCTTGTAAAGACTGTGCATAGAGAAGACCTAGACACCTGTCCAGATGTAGACCACAGATAGCTTATAAGAACATTTTAGAATATCTTGTATTACGTTTGTTCTCTATTCTCTTAATTTTACTACTTTAATGTTTTCAATGTTCGTGGGCCCTTTTCATTCATTCTGCATATTATGGGTCCTTTTATAGCCAGGCTACTGCTCCATTACTGAGCTATAAAACCAACCTAAAACCTAGAACCCCTTCACAGATGTAGCCCATGGCAGGTCAGTGTCCAAGTGGGTTACATAGTAATGGGAAGAGGGACTGCCTCTGACATAATCTGATTGGCCTGTTCTTTGATCACCTCCCCCTGAGGGGGGGCAGCCACAGAAGAGGACAATGCACCCACTTTTGTTGAGAACTGATAGTCTAAGATCAGAAAGGAGAGGAGAACCTCCCCTATCAGTGGACTTGGTGAGGGACATGCATGCAGAAAGGGGAGGGAGGGTGGGATCCGGAGGGGAGGAGGGAGTGGCTTATGGGGGGATACAAAATGAATAAAGTGTAATTAATAAAAAATAAAAAAGTTAAAAAAAAGATGGAAAAAAACCAACCTAAAAATAGTTAAAAGAATTTATTTTGTGTATGAGACATAATTTTTTAATGTGTGAGAGTGATATGTTATTAAAAATTTTTAAAAACAATATATAGAGATTTTTTTTCTATGCTCGTATACTTTTTAAATTATATACATAAAATGTTTCTGCTGGGTGTACTCCTATCTGAGTTTAGGATGTGCATTTGAATGAACTTGTCTGCAGAGGCCAAAAGAGGCCAATGGATCCACTGGAGCTGACCTTACAGACAGTTGTGAAACATATCAAATGAATGCTGGGAACCAAACTGAGTCCTCTGGATGAACATAAGATGGCTCTTAACCACTGAGCCATCTCTCTTGCTGCAACTCCAAAAGAGTATTTCTCTTGTTGGTACATAAATATTTCATATACTTGTCTAAAACAAGAAGCTTCTGATTTTTATTGCCTAATTCATTGTAGGTTTAAAATAAATTGTTGCACCTCAATCTTAATATTTTGCCATTTGAAATATACTGAAAATTTCATGGTAGGTTTATATCTCTAATATAGTACAAATGTTGAGAAAATTTGTGCTAGCTTAGCATCAAATGCTGTTGGAGACTTAAACACTTTCCCATTCCATTGGAGTAGTTGAGCACGCTCATCAGAATTTTCACATATATATTGTAAAAGTTTTCTATTTTCACAATCATGAAATCTGTAACTATGAGCCAAAAGTAGAAAAGATAAATTCATGTTGTATTTAAGAGTGTTTTTTTCTCAATATTAGCTATGTAATATTGGTTACTGTAATAATATGCATTGAGGAGAAGTTGTTTTATCACTGAGAATGTAACAGCTTTTCTCACTGCACTAAAGGTCCCCCTTAACAGGCAATTTAATATCTTACAGTATAATATTCTGAAAATGCATATACTCATGCGGAGGCACATGCCACAATCTACAGAGAACACTCAGAGATTCTTCTTTCTATAGAGACTTCACGACAGCCTTTAGCAGAGGCTGTGTTGTCACAATGAGTGGTTGTTTAGGTTTGGTTCAGATGGAAGTGGTACAGGTCTGTATTTACTTCTCGATTTTTATATAAGAGCTGATGTTAGGAGTAAGTCTAATATATGGAAATGTGATCACACCAGGAAGTCTCATTGGGAACTGCACGTTAAGATCGGTACATTCTTTCCTCCCAGAGAACTGCGCAGTCTCTTTGTTCTCCACAGCTTGATAGCCACACTATCTTAGCATCTCACTGTTAGCCAGCTCTTACCTTTTTGTTGTTAGACAAGGGGATTTTTAGCTCTTCTTTGATTGCACCGTTTGCTTCTCCCTGCGGGTTTCTTCCCACATAATTTTTATTTATTTCTCTTCCACTGTTCCTTCACATTCACGGTTTAGACCTTTACCCGACTGTCTAGTTTGAAAAGAATTCTGAATTCTATTATCTTTAGCATTATGTAACATGTATAATCAGGACAGCACTGTTTCTATTTTGTTTTACCATTCTTTTTTTTTTAAGCATGAGTTGGAGTGAAGAACAAAATACAGTTTTGGTATGTGTTCATTTTATGTTTGAAAACATTGCTTGGGGGCTGCTGGTACAATGGCTCATTTGGTAGCCTTTCCCATGTAAGTATGAGGACCTAGGATTAGATGCCTAGCACCCGGGTGAAATGTTGGTCCTGGCATCAATTGGTTATAATCCCAGTAGAAGAGAACTGGGACAGGAAGATTCCTGGGGAACTTAGCAACCCTTTCTAGCCAGATCCAATAAGAGACCTAGTTTAACAATTAAGATGGGAAAAAAAAGCATAAATAATATCAAGAAACATCGACCACTGACCTTCATATGCAATCACCCAGGTATACATACATACACAAAAAGGAAATGTTGACTGTTTACTCTTACACAGACAACTTTTGTCCTATTAACCTTTTTACTAGAGCAATCTGTGCAGCAACTTCAAGTGCGAGTTAAAACTCACAGAAGATTTCTCATCTCTCCATCTTCATCCCCATCAAGTGTAATTTCTCTAATTTTATCATCCATATCCATTACCTTTACCTGGTTCTTTGTAATAGCAATATGCATTTTGACAAGAAGTTAGTCTTGAGATAAGCTTTACATGTAGCTTTTCAACAGCATGTTGCATTAGAGCATAGAACTAGGCTTTTACTAGAACATGAACTCCCAAGGGCAAGTTTTAGTGTCTGCTTTGTTTTTCTATCTCAAGTGCCTGCCAGATGCTAGTTTTCCACAGAGATTTTTTAAACAAATAAACTACTTTAATAAGCTGCCCAGCTGAAATCAAAATATGGCAAGAAGTTTAATTTATTCTGCTTTTCAAAATGCCAATAAATAATATATTCACAAACATATATTTTGGAGATCATGAAAATCAGACATAGGTTTATGCTACTTGTTTACTATTTATAATTCATAGCCACACAAAGAAAGAGTAGAAAATTAAGAACACAGAGAGTGCACATGTATTTCTTGGGAAGTTGGTTAAAACATTTTCCAAACATAAAGCCAAAATTTAACATTTGATATAAAAGAACAGGTCTTCTGTGCCCTTGTCCACACAGGGGAAGTGATGATGTCCCTCACACTTTGCCTAATGCTGACTTTATATGAAAAACAAACCAAAGAGAGAGACAGGTCTCTTCTTTACCATTCAGAACAGTGTCAAAATTCACTTTATATTAAGCAGAATTAAATTCCTGCAATCAAGTAGATCCGTGCTTTGAAGGTACTGAGAGGAGGAAACTTAGTTGGGGGGGGGTGGGTGTCACTATATTCAACTTTACTCTCTAGACTAGTTTTTCATAAGTTAACAGCGATTCCCTATTCGTAGAAAAGAGTAAAATTAGCTGACAAGAAAACCACAGGAAGATAGTTGAACAGTGGGGAGAGAACTGTGCCCCTCAGAGCACACGGTGATGTGGCTGCTGTAATAGTCAATACATGGAGGGGAACCTAGGGCTTGCTGAGAGGAGGACAGCCCTTTTTTTTTCTCTTCTTCAAAAGCCTGGTCCTTATTTAGTTGGCCTTTCTTATTTTGAAATGCATGTCCATTTTTTTCACAGCTTTATGTACTTATGATCAGCATTAGTACAGATACATTAAATGCAAATTTCATAAACAAACAATCATTAGTTTAAGTTTTCCTGGTCTTCTGAATACTACCATGGGATTTTGTACAATTCTTGCTCCATCCTCCCAGAATGTGAGTCATCCAGGGTATCCATGCTGTATATACTACCTACCCATTAGTCATTCAGTAAGTGTCTCTATAGTCATTATATCTACTATGTACATGTGTATATGTGCATATATTTGTCTGTCCACATGTGCACACATGTATGCGTTCAAGAAACACCTGCTTTGCTTAATTATGACTCCAATAGGACAGTAAAATTGAAAATTTGAATATGCCAAAGAGAATTCATAAAGTAAGCTAATCTGTTTTCAATTTTAAAAGAAACATGGATTTGTAGATAGAGGAAACATCAGTACATAAGGACTTGGTGCTCTGCAGTTTCAGATAGCCACTGTGGTTTTGGGCTGTATCCCTTACTGATAAAAGGGAGAATTGGGGAATTACATTCCTTATTGTGAACTTGATTTTGTGTACATATTAAATCTTATGTCTACAAACCTGGTCCCTGCTATGACAACTAATTCTTGCTCAGGGTGCCTTTCAGGAGTTACTTGTGACTCAAATCTATTCTTGAATTTTGCCAGGATCCTGCTAGAGGCAACTAGGAAGGAATGAAGTCTTTCAAATATGTGGGTTTAATTTCTTATTAAACTTTCCATTATCTGTGTTTTGTGAATTATTTCCTTTTTTTCCTCAGAACTACTTGTGTGTCTTTAAAGAACTCATTGGTGACCTCTTATGTGTTTTACCATGTGTTTTATGCCTCTACTCAATGTGTCCATTTTATGAAAAGGCTGAGCTACAGCAGTTACTTCACATTCAAGAATATTTGAAAAATGAAACTAGAAATAGAGGCCTACTATGAGAAAATGCATCTATTTCCAGTGGCAGCAAATCTTCTGCCACACTAAAGTCAAATTCAGATGAAAGAAACATTAGCTTGGTATTTTTTGATCCTGATGTAAAATTATTTTTGCATTTTTTGTTTGTTTACAAAAGTCTTAGTTCCCAACTCCACCTGCATCCAATTAAATTAGAATCTCTGATTGTGGAATTCCAGAAACAGAATTTTTAGAAAATTTAAAAACAATAATTAAAAAAAAAAAAAACAAAAAACGAAAACAAACCCTTCTTGGTAGTGCTAAGCTGTGACCTGAGAACCGATAATTAGACTTCAGACTTTTCGATAGAATTGCATTCAGAAAGTTGGTTGGCTGAGTTTGCATTGGGGAATCTATTCTCTCAAATGAGTGGTGTTATATGTGGTGGATAATTCCCCAGGCCTTTCTATAAAAGCTTAATTAAGCCCAATGTATTTGAAGCTTAGTAGTCTGCTAATGGAATTATAGAACTTAATCACCATGTATTACAATGCTCCCTGCAAAAAAACAGCCTCCAAATTGTAATGGGAAGGAGAATTAGGGAAAAGAACACTGGGCTTCAGCTCAGCCATTGAATTCATGCTCTGCTCACCCTTTCTGTATTCTCTTCCAACTCTGGTAACTGTATCAACTTAACAAGAAATTGTAGTCCTCTGGGTGCAGAGACAGGGCCTAGTTCAATTTGTACTCTCTCTTCCTGTGTCCCTCTGTCCAAGCATTGAGTACTGCTGCTGTTCCACCCATAAGCTTCTATACTCCCTTCAATGGTTTACAGCTAGCAATGCACACCATGGTTGAAATTACATTGCCTGTCCCCTTTTCCCCCATTAATATTGTCATCTCTTACATCCTAGAAGCACAAAGCCATTTGTCTTTCCAAATTGTATGCTTCTGCAAATGAAATGGGGGTGGGCAAAATGCTCATAATAAGGCAACATAAATAAATTATAACAGTCCTAGAGAAAAGAGAATGTCTGTCTCCCCTAAAAGTAGTCTTTTGAGTACTGCCAATATTGAGCCAGTATTAAATAGCTTTTCATTGGGGTGGTAAATATGGAAAGAATTTTCACAAGCTAGAGATTGTGTATCAGTAGGAGACTAGAGCTCCAGCAATGATAGTTGAGGTTGTTTGCAAAGACCAGCTGGGAAAGGTTGTCCTGGACAAATGTAACACCCAGGAAGCAATCAGGAAATTTAAAAAACTGATACCAGCTCAAACTGGCACCCGTTGGAATAATATCATCTTAAAAAGTGATGCGCATTTTCGGGGATCACACTTCTCTGGGAGTTTATGAAATCGACATTAGGAACCCAGAGCATAATTACCAATAGATGAGAATTTCTTTCTTTGTTCTGCCCTGCTTTCCTCTCCAACCTGGTATAAGATATCATTTTTTTAAACAATTCAGTTGAATAAACATCTGGCTGGTGAAAAAAAGAAAAGTTTTCACATACATAATCACAGGAAGGTCTTTTACTGTGATCAGTGATTATAATACACTGGAGACCAAGAAAGGGAACATATTTATAATAAAGTCATCTTTTCCACCTTAATACCTAACAAGTGCAGCATCACAAGACTGGAGTGATATTCAATAATGAAGTGAATTGGGCAGGAAATACACAGAAGCCTGTGTGAATGGGAATGAGGGAGACCTTGCCCAAGATTAATGGAATGAGGAAGCAAAAAGAAGAAAACTTCCAGAGGAGACCTCAGAAATAAGAAGAGAACATTTTTTCCTTTTTATTTATTTACTTTTTATATATTAGAATTTACTCGCTTTGTAACCCAGCTGTGGCCCCCTCCTTTGTCCCTTCCCAAGCCTAGCCTCCCTCCCTCTTCTTCCCCCATGCCCCTCCCCAGTTCACTACCAGGGGGGTTCTCCTCCCCTTCCCTCTTACCCTAGCCTATCAAGTCTCATCAGGACTGGCTGCATTGTCTTCCTCTGTGGTGTGGTAAGGCTGCCCCTCCCCCATTAAGGGGGAGGTGATCAAAGTGTCTGCCACTGAGTTCATGTTAGAGACAGCCCCATTCACTTTACTAGGGAACTCACATGGACACTGAGAGGCTATGAGTTACATCTCTGCAGGGGTTTTAGGTTATCTCCATTCATGGTCTTTGGTTGGAGTATCAGTCTCAGTTAAGACTCCTGGGCCCAGATTTTTGGTTCTGTTGCTTTCTTTGTGGAGCTCCTGTCCCCTCCGGGTCTTTCTCTCTCTCCCTTCTTTCATAAAACTCCTTGGACTCTGCCCAAAGTTTGGCTATGAGTCTCAGTATCTGCTCTGACACCCTGCTGGGTAAAGTCTTTCAGAGGCCCTCTGTGGTAGGTTCCTGCCCTGTTCCCTGTTTTTCCCTCTTTCGATGTCTATCCAGTTTGCCTTTCTGAATGGACTGGGCATCTTACACAGGGTCCTCCTTTGAGAAGACAACTTTCAGTCACCAAGTTGTTGGAAAATGAAACAGCTTTTTAAACAAAAGGAGAAGTTGTTTTTTGTTTTGTTTTGTAAATGATAGGAGTAGGTCAGGTAAATGAAAACGAGACTGTCCATTTAATCCCAGAGTTTAAAAGTAAATATATCAAACTGATTTCTGGGAGCTCAAAAGTTGTCTTAACTTTTTATATAAAGAGTCGAAGATTTAGTCAGTAATTCCTTCCTGTTCCTTGTTACCCAGCTGTCTTCCTTTGTCCTCTCCTTCCAATTGTATGCATATGGTTGGCATCTAGTTATTCAAACCAAGATGGCAACAGTGAGTATCCTCTTTCCAGCTGGCAGAGATTCCATGTCTGTTCATGTGGACATCTGTTGGAGGACATTTCTATCCATTTTTACATTATAAAAAAAAGAGATGGGAACAAGAAGATGGGAAATCAGTATGTGAAATGTCAGCCCCATGACTCATTGCAATTTTGGATTTATTTATTTGTGCCTCTGGGGACTCTCACTCACAGTATACTTGGCATGATCATTCACTTGACTTTATGTGTAGGGATTTTGTATGTTTCCTGATTGTGAGCAAACTTACAATGTGCCCCATGTCATGGATTATATCATTATTTTCTTCTGGTTTGAATATGTGATCTAAAGATCAATTTGCTCCCAAGGGAACATTTGAAACTGAGCTGATACCTTGCTTTTTTTTCCTCCTGGTCTCATTTCTGTCACAATGTTCACAGTTTTCTAAGATACCTGACAACCAAACCAAACTTGTGGCTTGCAAAATATTATTAATATTTGAAGTGACTACACACACTTACTTGACAGTATTTGAAATAGCATGTCTTAAATTTTCAAAAGAATTTTCACAATGTTATATCAGCTTATTAAATTCCTACTAAAAGTGTGCCAGCTTATTCCAAGTTTCCGATTTACAACAATACATGAAAAATAACATTTAATTATTAAATGATATTAAGCCTATACAACTTGATAGACACTTCAAACACTGTAAATTTTCTAAATGATCTTTGTCTTTGATAGTTTTGGGGAAATGTAGCCCCAAGCCATGAACAATTGTTATCCAAGCAGGTGCCAAAAGCAAGAAAGTCTCTTTCATAAAACTAGGAAAGATTTTGAGACCCATTGAATATCATTAAGTCATCACAGGAAAGATGATTTTCTCCCCACAATTTGATAAAACAATGTTGCCAATAGCAACCTGAGGAACAGGCTTTGCTAAGCTCCTCCAGTTTCCTATCATGAAGCCACACCCTCTCATCATTCTTTCTTCTCCAGGGTTATCAAGATTTCTTCAACCTTAACCAAAAAAAAAAAAAAAAAAAAATCAAGTTTACCTATAGCATTGAGTCTTTGTTTCCTTGTGAAAAAGTTCAGTTCGTGTCATATAAAACATATCCTCCATAAGTTATCATGTTTTCTCTTGGTAATATGCTTTTCATAATAGAGACCTCTGTTTTAAACTATAAGATGCATAAAAAATAAATTTTATTTCTCTATAATTGTAAATTCTAAAAATAACACTATTTTGCAGGAAAAAAAACAACCAAATCTGAAATGGTTTCAAAAGCTATTTCAAATATTAATAATTGCACAATTATATATAAGTGGCAGAATTTAGGTTTTTCAATTACTGTTACTCTCATTTTTTCTGACTCTAGAATCATGGTCTTATATACTACACTCTTTTCTTGACTGCTGACATATTTTATACTTTTAGTACCTGGACTTCTGTCTCTCATTGATTTGGAGAGCACTAAGCACATGTCTACCCTGTATATAGATGATGATGGAAAACTTGTTGTGATCACTTGATTTACTATTGTTCTAGAGTTTTGATGGGTAGACTCAATGTTCCTGAATTCTCAGTCTTCCTGCCTCAGTTTCCCAAATATTGTGCCAGATTTCCCCAAACTGTGGCTCTTTTAAAGTATTCATTCTCTATTTGTGCTACCAGGGAGAACTTCCTAGAACATATTTCTGAGTATGCTATTTGATTCTCCACTATGGCTTGAGGATGCTTAATCATCTTGGAAAGGCTTCCAAGATGTCAGTAAACATGCTCCATTGTCAGTAAACAAGGACCTCTTGCTTCTTGAGGAGATAGACCGGAACATGGTACTACACAAATTCTGTTAATTGCTTCTTATAACTCTGTGACAGAATAGACAACAGTAAGAATTTAAGGGAATACATTCTAGTTTTGGCTCACAGTTTCAAAGGGATTTTAGCTCATGTGGGTGTAGAGACATGACTAGTGTTGATGTTTGCGGGACCTTGATAGAGTTGTTCACATGGCAACCACAGCATATAGTAGAGAACAGGGTCAGAAGCAAGGTCAGCTGTGAGCTTCAGGGGCCTCCTCCCTAGAGATCTATCCAGGTTCAAGCACCTCTTATACCAGCACCACAAGCTGGGGACCAGTATGTAAACCCACGAGAATGTAAGAGACAGTTCAGGTACAAAGGATACCACATAAAGCAGAGCAAGTATCAGTGGCATATTTTCATCTAAATTCTGTCATAAACCACTTAAATATACTCAATAAGATATATCTGACATAATCAGACCAATATAAGTGAGTCAAGGTGGTAACGATGAAGATATTTAAGAAAGTATAACTATAGTTCAGGTGAGATAAGTCAACCAGTTAAAGCATCACCTAGACCATTTAACAGACTATGCAAAGGAGTGTGGACAAATTTGAGACGTTTCTTTTCTAATATTCTTTTAAGGTTTTTCTTTTTTTTATGTGCATGGGTGTTTTGCCTGCATGTATGTATGCATGCATGGTACCTAAGGAGACCAGAAGAGGAGATTCGGTCTGGGAAAACGGTTGCTGAAGACTTCACTGTTGGATCTGGGAATGAGATACAAGTCCTCTGGAAGAGCAGCCAGTGTGTACAACTTTCCAGGGACCTCTCCAGCCACAGTGTGACATTTCACCAGTGACAATGAATGTTACTGTATTGTACTTGTTAATGAAAATGAACTTAGTGTTAGAAAGAATGATATCAATTGCATTTTGTAATAAGTGAATGGACTGAAGTTCCATTAAGAGAAAGGAATCTCTGAAAGAGAACCAGATTGTGACCAGTTTGAAATGGTGACTCAGAGAGTAATAATGTATCTCATTTCCGATATGTCAAGTTTGGAGTGTTTTTTAAATAACCAAGAGTACCACCGCTACAATATTGAACATATGGTCTCAGCATAAATGGGAGGACTGGGATGAAAAATATGAACATAAGAGGCATCTGTGTATAGATAGTAATTGAATCCAATGATGTAAAAAGGCCTCAAGGTGGAGAATAAAAAGAGAAGATGAGAAGACCGGGACCATGGATGGAAGCATGCAAATATTGAATTGGTGAGGAAAAGATGAAGGTTTACAAAGAAAATTTTACATAAATGTTCAAAATCTTTAGATTAACTTAAAGATAAAACATGTTGAGTAAGAAGCAAAATAATGGGTTAATTTCAAGGAATAATTCAAAGTGTCTCTTGCTCTTTTTACGCCAAGCAAAATGAACAATGAAATTTACCTTCTTGGGTAGAAGGAAGTTGGAAAATGGGATTGCATGCACCATGTTTTATAATATGCATTTCCTTTGCATGAAACACTTGTGGAAAAATGTCCTTGTGGTTAAATATTTTTCTGGTGTAGTTTTAGAGTGATTTATAAAATATACTCCATAGTGATAACCACTAAGTTTGACTCCAATTTTTTATATTGCCTTGTAAACAAGCCTATAATGAGCACTATTGTAGCCTTGTCTTTGTGAATGTTATGATGCCCTGGGTTATATTTCTAAAAGTGTAATTGCTAGGTTAAAAGTTGTGCTGTTTTTCCAATATAGTTCTATACTAGAGTTTTATTTCCAGTCTTGTCTGTGGCTAAATATGCCACAATATCTCTGGGTTATAAAGCAAGCTAAAGGCATTAATTTTTCCTTCTTAATGACACATACCCAGTTTAATCCATATCTGCCTATGCAACTGGTTAAACTTGGGCCATGGCATAAATTATTACACTAAGAAAACCAACCAAAAAGCATTAAAATTCAATCAGCACAAGATATATGTCAGGATATATTTTAGAAAGATACAGCATAGACATACATACATACATACTTACATACATAGATATGTAAACACAGAAAAATGATAGATGAATAGGTAGGTCGATGCATAAGAGAAACATTTAATTAAGTCTTGTAAGCATCTTTTTCTCTCAACAGTTCTCCCTTGATATTCAAAAGACACTAAGAATTAAACTACGTTTTCACAGTTGGCTGGGTGAAATTTCGTGCTTAATTTCAAGGGGAAATTCTCAGTGGCGTAGGTCATAGCTAAGCTTACATACTGTATGGATGAGATTAAGCAAAAGTAGGGAAGATGAGTTCCAAAGAAGTTCTGAACTCACATGATAAATGCCCAGATACCCCCAGTAAAATACAAATAGCAGAAGAAAGTGTGAAAAAAATTTTAAGCTTCAATTCTAATCATCAAGGAACTACTGGAAAATAAAAACTGCAATTTTCTCCAAGAAGGAGTAAAAATATTAAGAGTAGGACAAAGAAAAGATGAATAAGAAAAATGGAAGAAAGTGAAATAGAAAAGTTGAAAGTAACTAGATTTATTTTAACTAAATTACTATATAATTAATTAACTATACTGAAATGGAGTACAAAATAAGACAGCATTTTTTTTTTTAATTGGGGAGTTTATTTAGATTTTGAAAGTTTCTTCTGAAGATGTATTTCCTTTTCTTGGTGGATATCACAGTAAAAAAGAAAACAAATGACTCCAGATTATCTGCAACTAGACTTTTTCCAACCTGGTAGTTATGGCTATGATAATTAGCAAGAAGGCAATTAGGAGAATTTAATGAAAAAAGAAAAACAGTTATGAAAAGTTTGTTTTTGGTTGTTTTTTTTTTTTGGTAACCATTTAAAAGTGGATTTTTGTGATACACCTTTTCTAAAACGAAAATTGAGAAAATTTGCTTTAAATATTACTGGGATAAATTAGATTTCCAGACCTTTAGATAATCGTCGTACGAAGATTCTGACGCTAGCTGCTCAGAGGTAGGTCTGGGTGATTAATGGTGCCGCTGCTGCACGCACATCTCATTTTGATATATTCAAAACTACCTTGGATACACAGTCACGTCCTCCTCTTGTCAGGTCTCAGAGATAGGAAAAGATTGAATGAGCGTACTGAATTCCAGAAGATCATGCCATCCTTGTTTTTCACAGCCACCCCAGAACACACTGTTTATCTTGTGTGTCTGTGTGGGTTACTTTTGGTGTAGTGCCTTCCCATAGTTGTTATCCCTTATTGGGGTTTATAGAGGGCATTTAGAAGGCAGAGTGACTCCAAGCTGTTTTCACTTAGGACCTTTAAAAGTTGCTTGTAAAATAAGATAAAAATCAAATGTTCTGATTGGATATTTTCTAAATTCATTTCAAGCTTGACAATGTTAGAATTCTTATCCCCAACTCTTTTGTGTTTTATATTGGTTTTTAGACTTTCACCAAAAGAAATAACTATGTGGTCTAGAGGGATGGCTCAATGGGTATATAAACTCTTTTCTGAACAACCATGAGGACCAGAGTCAGATTTCAAAAACCCACATAAAATGATGTCAATCATGGCAGCATGAGTTTGTCACACAAGCACTGAAAAGGCAGAAACAAGTGGATCCCTGAGGCTTGCTGCTGAGCCAGAAGTCTATTCAAATCAGTGAACTCTATGTTCAGTGAAGAAGTTTTTCTCAGAAAAAAAAAAAAAAGTGGAAATTGAGAAAGACAATCCATTGGTGCCTAGCCTCCAGGCACACACAGGGCATGCATGAGCACACACACACACACACACACACACACACACACACACACACACACACA
>NW_026596149.1:13660825-13672179 GCF_907164565.1 Psammomys obesus | reverse complement strand
ACACACACACACACACACACACACACACACACACACACACACACACAAAGATAAGCATGCTATATAGTTCCATGTTGAAAAGGTAAGCTCATTGATGAATTTCCACGTGTGACTCGCCCTATCCATTACAGAATTTAGAAGGCAGATCATGCATGGCTTCTGAATACATGCATGTGTGTGTTTTACACACTACTAGTAACCTTATGGGGAAAAGTGATCAGTGTGCTTTTCCCATAACTCAAAACTGGCCAGATTAGTATTTATATTATGTATCCATGTATTATCATAGTTATAAAGATATTTGATTTACAATTTGCAATTCTATCAAAGGACACATTTATTGAAGTTTAAATTGCCATGCTTGGATGGATTCAAGAATAAAACAAATGACTTGTCTTTGGTCCGTGCATTTGTCTTGTGAGCATTTGCTAGCTGAGGGAGTCTTCTTTATATAGCAAACGGGCTTGATTTGCTTCCAAATAATATTCTGTGACACTGAATTTGGTTTCATAATTTCAAACGCAACAGAAATAAGTTGAATCTTATCTTCCTATTCCAAGAAAACTATATTTGTTAATCTTCTGTGCAGCAGAGTTAAATCAAAAGATTCAGAGTTAAAGAAATCATAATTTTGGTGCCTGGGAGAACGTACACTCTGATTCCTTCTCATTTATATTACCGGCATTTCAAGTGACCCAAAGTAAGTAACACAAATGCATCATTTCCCTTTAGTAAACAGGTAATCTACTGTCCAATGGGTATTGCCACTAAGCCTCTCAACGGTTTGTATAAGTTGTTAAATTTTCAGCACTTTCTGCTTGAAGGGTGCTTTAAAAAAATTAGATTCATTTTAAAGTCAGTTTTGAATAACACTCAAGAATTAGACATATGGGGAATTTCATGGCACTATTTTATACGAACAACATTTCCATATTTTCTTCCCACCTACTACCTCATAACTTACCACTAGGGATTATTTTACAGGAAGACTTTTGCATGAGTGTTAACTCCTAAGTATGGTTCAATTACAAAAGGAACGTCAATCATGGAATCTGAAAATAAAATTAGTAATCTGGGGAGAAGTTCTCCCTTAAATATGTTTCTTGTACTGAGGATGTGTAGCATAGTTGGTAAATCCTATTAAATATGCATGAATTCCTGGGTCCCATCCTCAACAACGCATAAGGCTGTATGTGCTTGCTCATGCCCGAGACATCAGCACTTGGGAGGTGGAAGTTCAATAACCTTTTCAACTACAAAAGTACAAGAACAACTTCTGATCATTGAAATCCTCGAGGAAGGGAGGAGGATATAAAGGTATTATCAGTTTCTCCTTTGAAAAATATGCCTTTGGAATGGAAAGGGTTATCATTGGTATGTATGTGTTGAACAGTCATATATAAGCATATTTTTGTCTCTTCCTTTGAGACAGTCGCTTCCTGAATCTGAAGCTAATCTGGCTTACAACAAGCCACAGATATTTTTCCTCCAGCTTCATACAGAGCTTGGCTTACAGGCATGTACTTCCAAGATCACTGGGCTTTTTATATGGGAGCTGGGAAGTCACACTCAAGTCGTATGCTTGTAGACCAAGGAGATACAATGATATTTAGAAATGACACAATGAATTAATAAACGTCAGGAATGTTTTGCCTCACTGTGCCATCTCTACAATATCCAAAATCATTTTTAGAAATTTCTGACCTCATTATTCAATGATATTAGATCATAAGGATTTTGGATATTGCACTAGCATCTACGAAAGTCAAAGCATAATGACATTGAATCAAGTCCAGGAGGTACCCAATAAGGAGAACACCAAAGGCGACGGATGTAGTAGACAGCACATTGGTAGAACATGCAGTATCCAGAGACAATCAAGTAGCTCCTTTAACCCTTCCTACATTTTGGTATAACAACTATGTTGATGCTTTCGTTGGTTTTCTGATCATGAGGGACCATTTCCTTTGCTAATTTTGAAAACACATTCTTGATGCTTACTAATTGTGTTACTTCTAAAGTCCCCTATACCTTCTTACTCTGTTTGTTTGTCTTACACATCATCTGAGCCTAATGCATTCTCAAGTGCATAATGCAAGACTGATGCTCAGTTTTCAGATTTAGATCTGTAAGTCCATATATTCAAGTATTGCATCTAATCTTCGCCTCACGGCCCAGGCTCTTTCCTTCCTAAGGCTCTCTTTCCTTCCTAAGGCTCTCTTTCCTTCCTAAGGCTCTCTTTCCTTCCTAAGGCTCTTTCCTTCCTAAGGCTCTTTCCTTCCTAAGGCTTCTACCAATCAGCTGCAGTGGATTCCTCCTCAAACTTGAACTTAAATCAAATCGAAGACCCTGGAATATTAAAACTTTTTTAGCTTTATATTCTAACATTTTAGTTACAGAAACACAATATAGTTCATTCTGTGTGGAGGGGGAGGAGAAGCTTCTTAGTAGTTAAGAACATGCAATGTTCTTCAACCAATGGCAGAAAACAGCTGGCTGTATCTCCAGCTCCAGGGGAACAGACATCACGTTCTCATCCTCATGAGCTCCTATGTTGCATTCACCTCACATACTCCTCTTCCAAGTGTATATATAATTTTTA
The DNA here is from genome assembly GCF_907164565.1 of Psammomys obesus. Classification (NCBI taxonomy): domain Eukaryota; kingdom Metazoa; phylum Chordata; class Mammalia; order Rodentia; family Muridae; genus Psammomys; species Psammomys obesus. The sequence continues at coordinate 13,669,577 of NW_026596149.1, read as the reverse complement.
AAAGTCAGTTTGAAAAACATGTCGTAAGCACTCAGTATATGTGAAGTACAAACCACCACAAACCCCTATGCTGTCATATTCTCCACCATTGCTGTCCTCCATGCATACAAAAGTCCATGGAGTCACTGAGCTCTTGCTTTAAATATTTTTAGAATACAACCCTGAAGTCAGAGTGAAGGCAGGGGCTGGGCTGTGAAATCAAGGAATACTTGTGCCCTTTCTTGCTCACCACCTTTCGTCTTTCAGATGCAGTTTGTTTCTTCAGAGCATAGGAACATAGGTGACCATTCTCTTGCCTTCAGCCTCAACTATATCCCCATCTATTTTGGTTTGACTGTTTCAGCTATACAAAAATCTGTGTTTATATTTTGCCATGTCTTTTCTTTCCAAACTATAGGGGTGCTCTTCTCTGTGTAACGAACACTCTCTTCATGTTTTCACTCACCTGGGCAAACCCAGCATCTTTCTCTTAATCATTTTTCCTTCTTCAAAATAAATGCACCTGTTTTGTGCTCCCATTGTGCTGACACTTATCACTTAAGTTATCTTGTGGTTCTGGAAATAAAAAAATAAAAAAACAGTACCTCTTTAGAGACTTCTCTGTTCAGAATCTACTTCCTGTGTCTTACCTATGTCTTACACAAAGAACATTTTCTTATGTGGAATAAGTGGCCTCCAGAGGTAATGTAACATGTCTGCAGCCTTGTTCCCTTCACTCAGGTCTCCAAGATAGAATTTCCAAAAACAAGTGTCACCAGCATACTTAGGAGCATTTGTGGGCTGGCTACCCTCAATTTAGAAATCTTATCGTTGTTTTACCTGTATAGTATTTTTTAATCATTTTTTTTCTCTTTTGAAAATGAAAAAATAAAGTACCAGAAGACCTATGAACGGCCTGAGTCACTCTTCCTTCAAGAAGATGGATGCCTCAGTGTTAGGTCATGTTCTTTAGTGAAGAGAGACAGAGGTTTCAAGAGATACAAGAGGCTTAGTGTTATGAAGCAGTGCTGACATTTTTTCAGTAGCAGCACACTCAGCCCTGAGTGCCTTCTTTAGGTTTTAAGTCTGAACAGTTAAAGAAACTCCCCTCCCCTGCCCACAGTGATCTGGGTTAGAGACAAGAACAATGGTGCCAGTGCAGCAAGTATTCGGAACAAAACCCCCAACACATGAAGTTGCCTTATAAGAAATCACCACAGGCAAATACAGCAAGCCTTGTAGGAGATGTTGGGAGCATAAGGATCTGAACCTTCTCTAGTTCCCACCATTTGCCTACAAATTTCATGATTTCCAGTTGTTGTTGCTGTTGTTGTTTTGTTTTGTTTTGTTTTGTTTATTGCTGAGTAGTATTCCATTGTGTAAATGTACCACAAATTCTGTATCCATTCCTCTGTTGAGGGACATCTGGGTTGTTTTCAGATTCTGGCTATTATGAATAAAGCTGCTATGAACATGGTTGAGCAAATGTCCTTGTTATGTGCTTGACCATATTTTGGATATATGCCTAGGAGTGGTATAGCTGGATCTTGAGGTAGCACTATTTGCAATTGTCTGAGAAAGCACCAGATTGGTTTCCAAAGTGGTTGTAAAAGTTACATACCCAGCAGCAATGGAGGAGGGTTCTCCTTTCTCCACATCCTTTCCAGCACGTGCTGTTATTTGAGTTTTTTATCTTAGCCACTCTGATGGGTGTAAGGTGAAATCTCAGGGGTTTTTTGTTTGTTTGTTTGGTTGGTTGGTTTTTTGTTTTGTTTTGTTTTGTTTTGTTTTTGATGTGAGTTTCCCTGATGATTACGGATATTGAGCATTTCTTTAAGTGTTTCTCTTTCATTTGATATTCCTGAGTTTGGTATCACAGAAGCAAAAAGACACACATAATATATACTCAATTGAAAGTGGATATTAGAAATATAATATAGGATAAACATACTAAAGTCTGTACACCTAAGGAAGCTAAGCAAGAAGGAGAATCCTGGGTAAGATGATCAATCCTCATTCAGAAAGGCAAATGGGATGGACATTGGAAGAAGGAGAAAACAGGGAACAAAATAGGAGCCTACCAGAGAGGGCCTCCGAAAGACTCTACTCAGCAGGGTATTAAAGCAGATGCTGAGACTCATAGCCAAAATTTCATCATAATGCAGGGAATCTTATGAAAGAAGGGGAAATAGAAAAACCTAGAGGGGACATGAGCTCCACAAGGAGAGCAACAGAACCAAGAAATCTGGACCCAGGGGTCTTTTCTGAGACTATTGCTCCAACCCAGGACATTCATGGATATAACCTAGAACTTCTTCACAGATGTAGCCCATGACAGCTCAGTATCCAAGCAGGTTCACTAGTAAAGGGAACGGGAAATGTCTCTGTCATGAACTCAGTAGCTGACTCTTTGATCACCTCCCACTGAGGGAAGAGCAGTCTTACCAGGCCACAGAGGAAGACAATACAGCCAATCCTCTTGAGACTTGATAGGCTAGGGTCAGATGTAAGGGAAGGAGGAGCTCCCCTACCAGTGATCTGGGAGAGGGACATGGGAGGAGAAGAGGGAAGAAGGGTGGGGTTGAGAGAGAACAAGGGAGGGAGCTACAGCTGGGATACAAAATGAATAAATTGTAATTAATAAAAATTAATTAATTAAAAGGGATCTGAACCGTTTTTCCTCAAGAGAATACTTTTACATGCTTAAAGTCCCAAGTGTAAAAGGAAAGTTTTCTTTGAACTACACAGATTTTTCTTTTCCTTAAAATCTCTCAAATTTGATTTGAGGACAAACTCAGCATTTTTTATTATTATTACTTATGTAGAAGAGGTTATTTTAGATGTTTTTCAGCTCGGTTAAACATCAGCTCTGACTGGAAAAAAAAAGTGTACGCCTAGGTGGGTGTTGATTAATGGTGCTAAGAACACTTTGTGTAGGATTTTATGCTAATTACCCTTTATACCCTCACCCGTGTCAATTTTAACAATCTAAATTAGCATTTTCTCCGAGGACTCAGAAATGTGAGAATTGGGAAATTGGCTCAGTAAGCTGAGTTAGCAGTGAGAAAATTGAGATGTTCTATATTTCTGTATTAACATCTGCTGCTTGTTCAAAGCGTGATTCTTTCAAAATGATGAAGATATTGGGGAGAAAATGAAAAACAATGGAACAAGTAACTCATATTTCATATTTTTTTAAAAAAATGGAGTATTTGACATTGCCATCAACTATTCTAAGTAATAATGTCAGGAATAATGGAATTTTAGATACACAATGTTTGAAATTGATCACGTTTTTGGTGTAAATATTTTAGCTTCACTGTGATTTCAGCACCTGTATAATAGAACAAGTTCTCAGAGGTACTTGTTTATGAAAAATATCAAGCAAAATCCCAATAAAATTAACTTCCATTTTGCTTATTTCTGAAGTAAAATCAAATGGGAAACTCATGTATTTCCAGGTGATCCTTTGTAAAATAAAATGCAAACTGTCTTCAAGAAGAAAGATTTATGGTAGATGCCAAGCTCACAAAGTAGGGTTGAGACTCCACAACATTAAAAACAAACAAACAAAACAGATCTGGGGGACTGGAGAGATGGTTGAATGATTAAGAACACTTCTTGCTCATCTAGAGGATTCAAATTCACTTTCCAGTACCCATGTCAATGATTTGCATCCACAATATAGGCATCCAGTGAATCCAGTGATCTCTTCTGGCCTTCTGGACACCTGCACACATGAGGCATACACTCAGACACACACACACACACACACACACACACACACACACACACACACACTAGTATCAGATGTAGCAGTTATTTCCAAGCATAGAGACACATGGCTGTAATCCTATGTTAAGGATTACTATAAGGAGATTGCAAGCTGGCTGCTTGTTGGAGTTGCTAAATAAGACTATTTCCCACAAAAACTGAGCACTGAGGAGTGAGCTAAAGAGTAGGGTCTATGCAACATGTGAAAAAAAAAAAAAAGCTCTAAATTCCGGCCTCAGCAACACACACACACAAAGAAAGTGGATATGGTATTTATAAACTCCACAGAGAACTATATTTTGGATATTTTTTGTGTCTGTGTACCTATGTTCATATGGTAGGTACGCATATACATGAAGCCTCAAGAACAACGTTGAGTGTATTTTTGAGATGTTATCTACCATAATTTTTTTGAAACAGGGTCTCTCGGTGGCCTGAAACTTTGCGGGTAAGCTTGATGAACTAGAAAGCAAGTACCAGGGATCTATGTGTCTCTCCCTTCCCAGGACTAGATTGCATATTTATGTAGCCTCTAAGCTTGGTCATGAGGACTTGGGTGATGACCCAGTGGTTAAAGTTCTTATCATGCAAGGAGAACTGGGCTTTAAAACTCTAGAACTTAAGAGCTATATAGGTGTGGTGGCCACTTACAACGCCACCACTCAAGAAGCAAAACAGGATGCCTAGTAAGCTAGGCTAGTTAAAATTGGCAAGGGCTAGGTTGAGAGACTATGCTCTAGTACATAAGGAAGAGAGCCATCCAAGAAGATGCCTGGAGCAGTACACTTGGCGCCATGCTTGGCTTTCTGAAATATGGGTTCTCATGTCCACTCAGCACTCATGCTTACAGTGCAAGGACTTCACTTAGTCATTTCCCCTCATTTGTGCCATTTACAATTCCTTCTAGATTGGAGAGATGTCCAGTTTCTTGTCAGCATGCACCCAGAGTGCTAAGATGTATACAGTGCTACTACGTACTTTACTTAATAAAAGAAATTCAACGTCAGATAAAATCTCAGCTGCTGTCCAGCCGATGTGCAGCCATGTGCAACTTTTTCATGTAACCATTTCAGTAAAATATGAGCATCTTAATTAATGACTATGGGTTCACAGTTGTACAGTGTCAAAGACTTGGAATTCTTCCCCAAATCTAGAAGTTATCCCTGCTGACTGTTTGGAGCAGAAACCAGGGGATAGGTCTACTCAGATATTATTAATTAGTTTTTCTATTTTCTCAGCATTCTACTGATGACATCGCTAGAAACAACACTTCTCTCCATCCCTTCAATAACAAGCGAAAGATATAAACAGAAGAAAAACTGCTTCCATAGAAACTAAAGTAGTATGCTGCAGAGGGCCCTGAAAATGCAGGACTAGGTCGCAGGGAACTTCTTGGAGCATCCATTGGCTGTTTGGAAGATGGGCTCTGCAAGCAAATGACGTCCTTGAGGCAAGGCCAGTGTGCAGCATTCTATAGCTAATGCTGCAGCCTCTTCTCGCAAGAACCACTTCCTACTCTGTTCTTAGTAGAATCCTCAGTGTTTGCAGCAGCTTTCCTCCTGCCAACCACAGCAGGTTTTATTATAAGGCAGCTGGCACTGGAAAAAACTTTGGTTGGTCATGTCAAAACAGTTAATTCAATAACTTTATTTACGTACTTTTCCATGTGGGGTGTGTATGTGTGTGTGTGTGTGTGTTTGTGTGTGTGTGTGTGTACTCCTATTTGCCCGTGTGCACACGTACCCGTGGAGGCTGAAGTTGACAGTAGGCATCTTCTCTGATTTACATCCTAGGGCAGAGTCTCACCTTGTACCCACCGTGACAATCCTAAGTGGCCTAGCTAACCAGGCATCTTCTGCCTTTTCTCCTTGGGTTGTGGGACTATAGGTGACCACCAATCTACACATTGGTTTCTAAAGTTCTGAAGCCCAGTCCTTCTCCTTGCATGGCAAGACCTTTATCTATTGAGTCACCTCTCTAGTCCTCATGACCAAGTTTACAGGCTGTGTAAGTGTGTAAGAGTGTGGAAGCAGCCGGAACATTGAGGACCAGAGTTCTGTGATACTATAATCCATGAGCTTTGGCCCTAATCTCGTTTCCATTATTTTTGCCTAGATGTACAAAGACCTTTGTAAACTTAAAGCTCATTCGTTCAAATAATAGCAGTTTCCCCAAAGTTGTCTCTATATTTCAGAGGGTCTCAGAAAGTTGCCAGTCTCTGGTGGTACTTTGAGGTCACCCTTATAGTAGCATTATTTCATTGATTTTATGTTTTAGAGACCTTATTTTTAGATTTCATGTTTATTTCAAAGTTCACCACCAAATAAATGTTCAGAAGACATTGTTACCAGGTCTTTTAAAAATTACAACACTAACAAAATATTATACAGCATCATTAACACACCAAGTTTCTCTCACAACACTTCTGATGGAATTAGTAAATTTAATGATTTTTCTGACCACATGTATTACTTACTTCAGTGTTCCTATTTATCAACCAATGTAGAGTGACCTTGTCTATGCAATTTGAAATCAAACTGAAAGTTAGGAAAATCTTAGTTTTTCCACAGTGATAGTATTCACACTGCATATTTGCCCATAAAGATAATTATTTGGATGAATTACACTATATTGTGGCAATTTTTATAATTAAAACGTTTACATTTAATGCTCATAATATGCCCTATTATAAAGTCATAGGTCACTTTTACTACATTTACGAGTGGAAAAACGTACATAATTTATTGAATTTTATTCTTAAAGATCTAAGAACTTTGAAATCAGAAAAATATGGGTCCAAATCCAGACTATTCAGTTGAGTAGTAACACCCCCATGGAGACCCAGTCTCTTCTAACTTCATTGTCATCCTGTGTAGCCTTTTGTTGTGATGAGTACATGGAACAGGGGGAATGTAAAGAGACCCAGAATCTAATGCTGTACTCACCACAGTGGAGGTGCCCACACATTCATTCTCTTCTCTGAGTCTCTCTTCAATCTCCATGCACACCTGACTTCCTCTCTAGTGACACTTTCTTTTTTTAACTTTATTATTATTATTATTATTATTATTATTATTATTATTATTATTATTATTATTACAATTTATTCAATTTGTATCCTGGCTGTGGCCCCCTCTCTCATCTCCACCCAATCCCACCTTCCCTCTCTCATTTCCACCTATGCCCTTCTCCTTGTCCACTGAAAGGGGAGGTCCTCCTCCCCTTTTATTTGACCCTAGCCTATCAAGTCTCATCAGGACTGGTTGCATTGTCTCCCTCTGTGGACTGGCAAGGCTGCATCCCTCTGAGAGAGTTGATCACAGGGCCTGCCACTGAGTTCATGCCAGAGAAAGTCCTTGCTCCCCTTACTAGAGACCACACTTGAAGATTGAGTCTATTGGCTATATCTGTGCCTGGGTTTTATGTCCTCCCTCGCATTGTCCTTGGTTGGTGTATCATTCTCTTCATCGCCCCCAGGGCTCTGTTTTTATGACTCTGTTGGTCTCTCTTTGGAGCTTCTGTCCCCTCCAGGTCTCTCTGTCTCCCCCTTCTTTCATAAGATTCTCTGCACTCTGCCCAAAGTTTGGCTAAGTAGAGTCTCAGCCTCTACTTAGATACCTTGATCAGTAGAGTCTTTCAGAGGCCATCTGTGGTAGGTTTTTGTCCTGTTCCTTGTTTTCTCCTGCTTCCCACGTCTATCACATTTGTCCTTCTGAATGAATTTGAGCATTTTCCCTATGGTCTTCCTTGTTGTTTAGCTTTTTTAGGTGTACAGATTTTAGTATATTTATCCTATATTATATGTCTAATAACCACTTATGTGTGAATATATACCATGTGTGTCTTTCTGTTTCTGGGTTACCTTACTCAGGATGATTTTTTTTTTCTAATTACCACTATTTACCTACAAATTTTCTGATTTTCTTGTTTTTAATAGCTGAGCAGTATTCCATTATGTAAATGTACCACAATTTCTGCATCCATCCCTGTGGAAACAAGATCTAGTGACATTTTCTAAGTTTGGCAAACAAATCTTGGCTTCTGCATTTTAGGAGGTAGTCCGTTTTTCTATACTGTACCCACTTCAGGTACTTCACTAGTCCATTCTTTCAGTACATTTACTGTACTGATGTGTTCTGGCACAGTTTTCGATTGGAAAAAATATTTTCCACTCTGGCCATGATTTCTGAAGCCTCCTGCATTCTTGCCACCTTTCTTTCAGCAAGTCAGTTCCAAGTATTTAACTGGAATAGTGTAGTGATAGTGAATATGTTTATTTCCCCTACATCTAATTAAAAATGGATCCTATGAACCACATTTGCAAATATCACATCCATGCATTTCTGTTGTCTTCGTAGTTACTGTCTTAATCAATACAAAGGGCTTCTTGGCTTCACCAGCTGCCACCATGACTCTGCAACAGTCCAGCCCCTGCCATTTTAAGAATAGTCCAGTCAAGCTGACCTTTGTATGAAACAAGCACAGCTATGTTCCTCCTCAGCTTTAAGTAATTTATAAATAATATTTGTATTTGTTTACTTTATGTGTGAATGTGTGTGTGTGTGTTGTCAGAGCCTTCATGAAGAGGCTTCAGGACAATTTTGGGGAGATGTTTCTCTCTTCCAACATTCTAATTTGTGTTTTTGAGTCACAGTCTCTCTTGTTACATAGGTTGTTATACCGTAAACTCCTGACTAGAGGGTTGGGTACTGCAGCCAATTCTTCTGTATCCACATTCCTTCTCAGAGTAGGAGTTGCAGAGGTTACAGAGTCACATCTCTGTATCCAACATTTATATGGTTTCTGGTTTCTGGGAATGAAACACATTGACATGCTTTCCCAGAGAGCGCTTTTACCTACTGAGCTATTTCTTTGGACTTTAATTCATTCTTTAAAAGTCTGGGATGGGGAGTGGGCTATAGCTGGGACACAAAGTGAATAAACTATAACTAAGATAGATAGATAGATAGATAGATAGATAGATAGATAGATAGATAGA
>NW_026596149.1:13624573-13660815 GCF_907164565.1 Psammomys obesus | reverse complement strand
AGATAGATAGATAGATAGATAGATAGATAGATAGATAGATAGATAGATAGACAGATAGATAAACAAAAAAAGTCTGCATTGTTTGGGCTAGAACTGTATCCTCTGAGATCTTTTATTCACACTCCACACTGCATTTTGTTCATGATTTTTGCTTTGTGAGGTAAGTGAATTCTCCCTGCTCACCCTTTTGAATTCTTATATGTGTTTAAAGATAGCTTAGATCCTCTTCAGAGGATGCTACTCTTTGGAATCTTTTGCACCCCGTAATGATAACATTTAGTCATTAGGAATAAATTCCACTGTGAGGAATGAGAGCATTTCCAAGGAAACACCTGCTCTTAACTCAGTGTACAAGTAGGTTTCTTAGTAAGAGTATCAGGTACTGTTTCTCACATTTACTCAGTGGCTGGCTCTTTGACAACCTCCTTTTAAGGGGGAAGCAGCCTTACCAGGCCACAGAGGAAGACAATGCAGCCAGAACTGATGAGACCTGATAGACTAGGGTCAGATGGAATGGGAGGAGGACCTCCAAGATCAGTAGACTGGGAGAGGGGGATGGGAGAAGAAGAAGGAGGAAATGTGTAGAAGGGGATAAGGGAGGGGGCTACAGCTGGGATACAAAAAGAATAAATTGTAATTAACAAAAATAATTAAAGCCATCTCAGTTTCTCAGAATCTTTCACAAAGTAGGGACTGTGATTTCAAAGAAGGGAAGAATGGAAAAATGAATGAATGAACTCTGTCCCCTTCTGTCCTGGTCTTAGGGAAGCAAAACTCAGGTGGCATCATCCATCTTTCTTTGTTTCTTAGGGGCTGTTAGGTATTCCAATAGTAATGAGCCTGGCCCCTGTCCATTTTTTCATTAAAATAAAGCAGGTTTCCAGCCAAATCTGACTTTAATCTTTAAAATCTCTGCCTTCAGAATAAACTTTTGACCTCTTCCTAAGTCAGAAAGACTCCAATCATCTTGCTTTTGTTTTGAGAAAGAATCGTTCCATCATTTTTCATATGTAAAGATTTCAAAAGCGCAAGGATTTTATTAAAAATTAGATCACAGACTTAAGGGGGAATTTACTAAAAAAAAAAATCCTTAAGTAAATGACAAAATAAAAGTGGATGCTGTACCCCATTTTAGCCATCAGAAATTAATTCTGTTAGATACATAAGAGACTGATGCCTGTTTTGTGTTTAATGACCTGAAAAGATGCTGAGGAATGGCCGTGTTGCTTAGCATGCCACATACCTTTAATGAGGAAAAGTTGCACATATCCAAACCACACATCCCGTCACTTCAGATTAATTTAAACTCTATTCAGAACGGCACAAAATGTTGCCTTCATTGCCTTCATTGAAACGTTAACACATCTGAAGTCAAAGCTATTTCCTGCAAGCTCAATCTTTATTAAATATATCTGATTTATGTTCTGCAGGCTTGAAAAAGGTCAAATTAATTTCATCGTAGTTTCTCTTCACAGTGGCATCTGTTATGCAGCATGGTGCTGCTGTTATGAGTAAGGCCTCCCCCCAAGTAACAACATGGTGTCTTAAATTATATTCAGCGTCGTAAAAGATTCCAGATCACCCTAATCAGCTTCTTGGCTCTGCTACGCTGCATATGCCCCCTTGTGAAATTTGTTCTAATATGTCTTTATAATTCAAAGGCTTGTGCATCTGAAGTTGATTTGCAACAAATAATTCATAGGAAAGCAGAGGAAACCATATATTCATTATGGACAAGGACAAGATGCTCAGAACATACTAGGAACATGAACATGTTTATAAAACTGGTGGCTTTGTAAAATCCCTTCACAGCTGCCTGTACCTATTTATATAACCTACCAGTTTTACCTAAAATCACTGTAATAAAAATAAATAAATAAATAGAAAAATCAAATGATACTAAAGGGAAGACACCCACAGATGAAGGGAATTGAAAACTTGGAAAAGTCACTCCTGAACCAGAGATTAGGATGAAGGGGAGAGAAGGGACAAGGAGTTCATAAGAAAGAGGAGGAAGGCCAGAAAGAAGAATTAGACCACACTGTGTTCTGAATAATTTTCTTATTCTCAATGGCTTTTTATTATTGTATTGTCATCTTTGCATTATATTTTTCTGCTAGGCATTTCATTAATGTATGTAAATATGGAAGTAATATACAAAAACTTCCTCATCTCTTAGCAGTTTCTTAATTATCCTACAAAGGTTTTAGAACTTCTGTTTTTTTTTTCTTTTCTTGCTTTTTTTTTTTTGTTTCAGAAAATTGCTTTTGTCCTGTCTCAAGATATCCCTTGGGAATATGCTCAAATTTAATATTTTCCTTCATATTCTATTATCAAATTTATTTATTTGTATGTTTGTGTGACATGTGTACATGTCACTGTGTATTTTGGGGTCAGAGACTAATTTGCAGGTGTCAATACTCTCCAACCACTCTGTGATTCCTGGGGATGAAATTCAAGTTGTCAGTCAGACCTGATTGTAAGGACCCTTGTCCACTAAGCCACACTGCAAAGCCGCTTTCCTACTGTTTGAGGTATACTAGCTAAAGTGATCAAAAAGATAAATGATACTATTAACTATAGATATTTAGTTATAATTCCTAACTAATAAAATGATGATATCAGCATGTATGCTCTATATTGTTTACTCTTGACAGATTTATATTTATCTGTTTCTTCAGTACAAGCCTCATTCTGTAACTAGGCTCCTATGAAATTTACATCATGCATGGCTCAGGCTGGTCAGCCCTTTGTTGTCTCCCAGAGTGTCAGCGTTACAGCCATAAGCTATCAGGGCTGGCTTCTTTCTTTTTTTTAATCTTTTTTAAAATTTTTATTTTATTTTATTAATTACACTTTGTATCCACCCATAAGCTCCTTCTTCCTCCCATCCCGGTCCCACCCTCCCTCGTCCTTCTTCATGCATGGCCCTCCCCAAGTCCACTGAGAAGGGAGGGCCTCCTCTCCTTCCTTCTGATCTTAGTCTATCAGATCTCATCAGGAGTGGCTGCATTGTCATCTTCTGTGGCCTGGTAAGGTCGCTCCCCCCTCAAGGGGAGGTGATCAAAGAGCAGGCCAATCAGATTATGTCAGAGGCAGTCCTCTTCCCATTACTATGGAACCCACTTGGACACTAAACTACCGTGGGCTACATCTGTGCAGGGGTTCAGTTATCTCCCTGCATGATACTTGGTTGGAGTATGAGTCTCTGGGAAGACCCTTGTGTTCAAATTTCTGGTTCTGTTGCTTTTCTTGTGGAGTTCCTGTCCTCTCCAGATCTTACTATTTCCCACTTCTTACACAAGATTCCATGCACTCTGCCCAACAGTTGGCCATAAGTCTCAGTGTCTGCTTTGATAGTCTGCAGGGAAGAGCCTTTCAGAGACCCTCTATGGCAGATTTCTAGGTTGTTTCCTGTTTTCTTCTTCTTCTGATGTCCATCCTCTTTGCCTTTTAGGATGGGGATTGAGCATTTTAGTCAGGGTCCCCTCTCTTGATTAGTTCCTTTAGATGTACAGATTTTAGTAGGTTTATTCTATGTTATATGTCTATATGAGTGAGCATATACCATATACCGTGTGTGTCTTTCTGCTTCTGGGACAGCTCACTCAGGATGATCCTTTCCGGGTCCCACCATTTACCTGCAAATTAGAGGATTTCCTTATTTTTCATTGCAGAGTAATACTCCATTGTGTAGATGTACCACAGTCTCTGCATTCTTCAGTTGAGGGGCATCTGGGCTGTATCCAGCTTCTGGCTATTAAAAATAAAGCTGCTACAAACATGGTTGAGCAAATGTCCTTATTGTGTACTTGAGCCTCTTTTGAAATATACCTAGGAGTGGTATGGCTGGATCTTGAGGAAGCGCTATTCCTAGTTGTCTGAGAAAGCACCAGATTAATTTCCAGAGTGGTTGTACAAGTTTGCATTCCCACCAGCAGTGGAGGAGGGTTCCCCTTTCTCCACAACCTCTCCAGCATGTATTGTCACTTGAGTTTTTCATCTTGGCCATTCTGATGGGTGTAAGGTGAAATCTCAGAGTTGTTTTGATTTGCATTTCCCTGATGGCTAATGAGGTTGAGAATTTCTTTAAGTGTTTCTCTGCCATTCGATATTCCTCTACAGAGAGTTTTATGTTTAGCTCTGTTCCTCATTTTTTAAGTGGATTACTTGGTTTGCTGCTTTTCAGCTTCTTTAGTTCTTTATATATACTGGATATTAGTCCTCTGTCAAATAAAGGGTTGGTGATGAAGATTCTTTCCCAATCTGTAGGCAGTCGTTTTGTTTTGATGATGGTGTTCTTTGCTTTACAGAAGCTTTTTCAGTTTCATGAGGTCCCATTTATTGATTTTTTGCTCCTAGAGCCTGTGCTGTTGGTGTTCTGTTTAGGAAGTTGTCTTCTGTGCCAATGAGTTCTAGGGTTTTTCCCAGGGCTGGCTTCTTGATGAGGATTTAAGAAATAGTTTTAAAATCCATTGTTTCTGTGCCCATATACAAATTAATTAATTAAAAATGTCTTGCAAAATTTATCAAATAGCTTTCTATAATCACGGTAACAGCATATTATTTTCCCACTGATAAAAGACAGTAGTATATTATCAGTATGTAAACTTATAAAAAGAAAGAGGAGAAAGAAATTAGTAACACATAAAGAGGTCCAATGAACTCTGCCACTGAATGCATAAAGAAATGATGGTGGACATGAAGACTTCCTGGTAATGAGTTGCTCAGTGATTAACTAGATATCATCATCTTCTTCATAATCATAGACTATTGGAAGGAGTTAATCCTTTAATTTGTTATGAGAAAATTAGAAAAAAGGTAATATACTAGACAATCAATGGTGTGCAAATGAAGATGAAGCTTTTTTCATCATATATATATATATATATATATATATATCAAGATATAGTACTTTGGAAAGAGAGTAAAGAGAAGGTGTGAGAGATGATTCATGGGTAAAGCATCTTGGCCCAAAGCCTGATGACCAATGTTTGATCCCCAGGTCCTATATGGTAGAAAAAGAAAACCAACTGACATAACGTGTCCTCTGACGACCACATACATCCCTTGGTGCACTCGTGTGCATGTACGCACACATACATGCACACACACACACATATAAATTTTAAAATATTAAAATAATTAAAAATAAAGATTCAATAGATAATTCAAATTTATCATGAATTACTTTAACCTGAGTGAAAAGGAAAATTATTGAATTTATGGCTGCAAATTAACCACAGCATTATCTAACTTTCTTGGACATGTTCCTCATTATGTTTCCAGTGAAGTGGTGGGAGAATTAAGAGTAAAGAGTGAAAGTCATGAAAGCTTTGAAAAATAAGATTTGCATTAATGTATAAAACTCAACCAGATGTGAAATGTATAAATGCTAGTGGACGATACCCAGAATGCCCTGTGTTTCAGTCTATCATCACAGCAATGCTGTGAACACTGGATATTTTGGAGGTGAAATTTTGCTTGGAATGGGATTTTAGCCTTAAGAATATGTTGTAACTAGAATGATAAGTGAGCCTCTGAGAAGGAAACTTCCTCATTGTGTTGGGCACTTTGAGGCATTCCCAATTATTTTCATGTCCAACAGACACTACAAACCAGACAAGGTGATTTTCCCTGCCACTTGTCTAAAGCCTCATAAAATTTGCTCCCACTGCCTAAGCCTCCATTTCCTCCTAATAATGGGGCCTTAATCCTGCCCTTTGCAGGAACAGCACAAGTTATTTCTGATACTTAAAGCACCACTTCGGAGAAGATTCTAGAAAGAAAGAATCACTGCAAAGGTCCTTGGGTGCTTTTCACATGACACTGTGCACGTTTTCCTTGCCCGGTTCTACAGGATGCTGCAGTTTGGGAGAGTGTTTTTCAAACCTTCTTTCTGTTCAACTTTGTCTGAAATGTGCTTTTCTGTTTATAAGTATACACTGCCTACCTCACGAATCTAGAAAAAGGATATGTGAACACCGATTTGGAGGCAAATGACGAATAATATTAAGAAGGCAGTGATGGCAAAGCTAGTTGAGTCTAAGGCTTGGCTTTGAACACACAAGCGGAGGTGGCTGAATCTCAGTCTACAAAGTAAGGTATTCTCAAAACAAGTCACTTCTTGAATTAATTTCACTTCAGCAGCAATCCTCTTAGTATCCAAGGGCATTATATTGTCTTCTAGTGTTGATCATGGCTTCTTGTTCTTAGCAATGGCCAGATTCTAGGAAGACAACACAGAACCTAGACATGGGAAGTAGGCAGAATTTCCAGTTGATTGGGCTTTTTATTGAACCATTTTCTTGGGCTTTTTTCTTTAAACAGCTGACCTTAGAAGGCATTACATATGGCTTTCAAAGGTACATCACGGATGCTTGGAGTAGCAGGTCTTCTAACTCTTGATAGAAATCCCAGCACTAAGTAACTGGGTAGATGACCTTAAAGCATGTACTCCATTTACATTCTTTTTGGTTCCAATGGCACAAATAATATATTATAAAAACTTTGAAAATGGCCATCCCATGGGTATATCAGGCATATAACTTGTCAAATGGAGCAAGGGCTGCATTTCCTTGCAGAAAATGCTAGTGGAAACCTCACCAATGATGTTCATCCATGAAAAACCTCATCAGCGATGTTGAGTTGGAGACAGCCATAATGAGAAAAGAGACTAAAGGAAAGTCACTTCAGGCCAACAGAAGAGAACATAGCCAGCCTTCATTTGGCACAGGACTTAGAGTAGAAGGAATCTAAAAGTGCTCAGAGTTAGTGAGAAGAACCAGGATGGCAGATTATGGGGTCCAGGGAGGTGGTTAGAAGGATTGTTTTGTATTTATGTAGTGTATGAGAGGAGGAAGTTTTTATAGGAGAGTGGCCCTAGCATAATGTTCATGAAATGATAGCATTTCTGTAGAAAAACTGAAAGAAGGCTATCATGGAGAAGATGGGAAGCAATTCCAGCAGAGATAGTGCATGGCTGGGTAAAAACTGTGAAGAGCACAAAGCTGACAGGATATAATTCGGTGGTCGGCAGAATGGGATTTCCTTTAGGCTAGAACATGAGCAGGTTCGTGGGATAAGGAAGCAAGAAATCACAGACGAGTCCCAGATGATCAGGGGTTTTCCCGAGCTATAGATAACATTGGTGATGTCTGGGAAATGTTTTCTTCTTGCAGCAGAGTTGGGAGAGTAAGAGTTCCAAACAAAACCTCTTCGCTGTCAAGACCTGTGTTGTCCTCCTGTAGCTTAGTGACTTCAGCTTCTGTGAACTTCTGAGACATGGATATCTCTGGTGGGCCTGAGGACTCTACCTCCACAGAACGATGTCCAGAGGTCCCTCATTTCAGCCCTGAAGGGAGCAGAAGCAGGGTGCTAGGCCTGTGGGCTCAGGGTCAAGACTTACATGCTTTGCCATAGTTAAGCAAAAAATAACCCCTTTCTTCATATTTAACTCAGGTATTCACTTTATCTTCACATTTCATGTGACTCAAAAGGATTTTTGAAACACAAGCCCAAGAAGTGTTATAAAAATTTTTTTGATTTGGCATCTGTTATATGGACATAGCAAGTACACAGCACAAATTTTCTTTCGCATTACTGTTGCCTCCATATCAGGAAGAGAATAGATGAGAAAAAGCACAGAAAATGTTGACACAAACTCCTCTTTCAAAAATTATCCAGCTTTTTCCTAGTTTTCTTAACACTCAAATTTCTGCATTTAGTATTTTTTTATCTATAAAACAACAATGATGCTGATGCAAAATTTCAAGACCGTCTTATGTTCTTAGAGGTTCTTGGGAGTGTTAGCCGTAGCTTCACATGCACAGATGTATACACATGTACGTACACGTAGCCATACTCTAGCGCATGCTTCTTCCCATGTGTGGCGTCTGTAAGTCAAATGACATGATCTGAAATAGGACTTTCAGAGGGCTCAATAAAATGAAGAGAGAACACCAGAGAGGATGGTGAGAACGGATATGAATACATTGTATAAATGTAGGAAAATATAATAAAATCAATTACACAAATTATATATGCAAATAAGTATATTACATACCAAAAGTAGCTATAAAATCTGTTTAATCAGGAGCCAGCACTTATTGTAGCTGATTTGTAGAAGATGCAGAAGAATTTTTAAATGAATCTAGGGCATTGAATCCACATATGTGATGTAAAATTTGAATAACTTCATATTTTTCATTTGTATTTTTAAACCTCCACATTTTTTATTGAAATCTATGAATGTAAAGTAAAAATGACTTTCCAAAAGTCTTTTACTTTGCTTGCCCTTTGTGCTGTTCAGACTTGTGTCTCTGTAACAAAGTATCTGAGAAAATAACATAACGGGGAAAAGATGTATGTTGCCATGGTTTCGGAGGGTATAGCCTATAGCTTCATAAAGCATGTGGCAGGAACCCTTCTTTACTTCAGACTGAAGAAGACACATACCCAGTGACCTGTTTTCTGCAGCTAGCCTCTGCCCACCCCAGTGGGTCCCCAGAATGTCCTCCATCAGCACAACCTTCCAAGAAACAGCCGCCTAATACACCAGTCGTTTCGAAGAACACTTCATGTCTTGAGTCCTAACACTGGTTACTGCATAATAAGAGCTATAAAAGAATGCAGTGGTCTATTAGCTACTTGTCATTTTTTTCTGTGACAAAATAACTGAAAGTTAGCTTAATCGGAGTAGTCTTTATTTTGGCTTAAGTTCTAGGGCTCCCTTAGCCATGGTGGAGTTGGGATGTGGGCGTGGCGGAGCCATGGCGACAGGAGCTTGAGGCAGCAGGCTACACTGCATCCTAGTCAGGAAGCAAAGAATGGTGGGTACCTGTTCTCCGTGTCTCTTTTTCACTCAGTCTGGGGCCCTAGCTCATGGAGTGTAGCCACGCACATCCGGGATGGGTCCTCCCCCCTCAAAACCCTAATCTAGATAATCCTTCATAGTCCTGGTGGTGACTTGTCCCTTAAGAAATTCTAGAATTTCATCAAACTGACAATCAAAGTGGTGATTACATTTTGTTTACTTAACAAGGGCATGGTCCTTTTAAAATACTTACCTGGTATCTACACATTTTTCACCCATTTTTTAAGGATTTAATTTTTCCTAAAAAGAGCTGAGGTTGGGTTTGATGACTGAATGAGGGTTAGGCACCAGGCACAGGTAGAGTAAATCCAACCCCACCCCATTTGTTGAGGTTATTGAACATGCCTCTTCCCACAAAGGCCTGAGACCTTTCATTTCGTTTTCAAATTCCCAGCAGAATAACCGCTCTACTCTGCACATATTTGCCTGACAAATGTCCTCACACATATTCTTGCTTATTTACTTTAATAGACCAGAGTTAACAACCATGGCTAATAGGACATCAAGCCAATAAAGGAAGGAATAAAACACTTTGACTCTTTTTCAAGTGAGAGCATATCAGTAAGTGAGCATTGATATTTTTTGAAATGCCCTGTGTCAGAGAGGGGCTCTAAGTTTGTTATTGCTGCTAATTCCTGAATACCCACACGTAAGAAAACCTCATCTATTTCATGGTGAGCTTGCAATAATCCTCTTAAGAGAGTTCCTCCTCTGAACCAGTTGCACAGATATTTCCAGGCTTAGGTTTTTGTTTGTTTGTTCTTGTATTCAGCTGATTTTTAAAATAGTAACAGAAAGTGACACATTTTCATAAAGTTCTGTAAAAGCCATCAGGGACATCATGCCATGGATACTGAACATTCTCTCTCCTTCTCCAACAAGTCAAATCAAAGCATAGAAGAGGAGAGCAGGCAACCCAGCTTGTATTTCTCACGTGGAACACTTCAATTCAGCCAAGACTGTGTAGTTAGAACTTTTTTAAAATGCAAAATATACCTTAAAGAATTAAATATGATACCTACGGATGGTTTTTTACCACAATTTGTAGTTTGAAAAGGTAAATTCCGTGTGAAGTATATTTGCTTATTTCTGAAGCTAGACAAGTAGATAGAAATTCTGTGGTTTATCTGCTCCCATTTTCTGCAAATTTAGCTGGAACATGGGCTGCGGTGGTTCTAAGAAAATAGGAGGCTGTCTGCATTCCCCTACGATGTACTCAAAGTCTTCGTTTGTAGCACATGTCGGGACACTCGCCGCTTTTGTGTTCTCTTCACTACGTAGAGGTTAAAACGAGGTTGCCTCCTTGAACGACCTGCCATCACCCTGTAACCATGTAAAAATGATGAGTGGGACCCCTTTCTTCCAAAGTTTCCAAAGTGCCTGAAAGAACTGCTCCCCATTTCCGTTCTACTTCGGGATCCAGATGCAGCGTGGGCTTTAGAAAGAGCAGGCAGTGAATCACAGGGGGCCGCGGGAGAGAAATCTCAACGTTCTTTTAAAGGGCGTTTTAAAAATGAAGGTATAATTTGTATCCATAGAAATGCGCTCCTATTAAGTGCGGTGTTTGATTAGTTTTGACAAATGCATGTACTTGCGGAATCCACACACTACCCAAGGTGTCCATTAATCCCATCGCTCTAGAAAGCTCCCTGGTGCCCATTTCCCGTCAAGCGGGACCCCCTCCCGTGCAAACACTTCTGCAACTTATATAACCAGAGAAATTTTTGTTCTTAGTTCAAATTCCAAAGATATGGACTCAAAAGCTATGTGTCCATGATTCTTCCATTTCTTTTGACACGGCAGAATCCTTTTCTGATTTGTCACTGTGATTTTTGTACTGTAAAAGTTGTACTGGATGGTGTTGAATGACAATCTCACATGGCCCATTTGTGTGTGTGTGTGTGTGTGTGTGTGTGTGTCCTCCTTTGCTGTATTTGTATTTAACATGTCCGTTTTATGATTTTAGATTTTTCCTTCTGTAATTTGTTCCTGTTTTCTCCCTTAGGTTCTTCTATGAGAGAACTGAATATTTATTGCTACTGTTAATTTTCTCTATAATTTTCCATCTCAATAATTTTGTGTGATTTAAGTCAAAGTAAGAAGTTTTCTGTTTGCTGTTTTTTACTCGCTTTACATCCTCATTATAGCCTTATCCTTCCTGCCCTTCCAGTCCCACCCTCCCTTCACTTTTTCTGTCACTCCCTACCTCTCCCCTCTTCCTTTGGTCAAAACAAGGGAGCTCCCTTTCCCATCCACCCCAGTTCATCTGATTGCCTCAGAACTGAGCATGTCCTCTTCCCCCGTGGCCTGGCAAGGCAGTTTTGCCACGGAAAAGTCATCAAAAAGCTAGTAACTGAGTAATTTTCCTATGCAGCCCCCACTTCCCTTACTAGAGGACCCACATGAGGCCTAAGCTGCCCACCTGCTGCTTCTTTGTAAGGGGCCTTGGTTTGTGCTTCAGTCTTCTTGTGGAGTTCTTGTCAAATCCAGGTCCTTTTCTCTTTCCTCCCACTTTTCCACAAGACTCCCTACTCATCGACCTAAGTTTGGCTGTGAGTCTGGGCATTTGTTTTGAGTTGCTGCTGGGTAGAGTCTCTCAGAGGGCAAATATGTCAGGCCCCGGTCTACAAGTTTAGCATAGTATTATTCACAGTGTCAGGGGTTGGCACTCCTGATAGGCTGGGCCTTTTGTTAGGCCAGGCATTGGTTGGGCATTCCCTCAATCTCTGCTCTATTTGCTCTATCTTTATCCCTGCACATCATAAAAGAAATATTAATAAAGCTTAAATCATAGAAGCACAGTTTTTTAAGTTTGATTTTTAAATGTTATTTAATCCCTTAATATCTACCTATACTGCGATGTTGTCAGTAGTCAAATTGGATAGTGTTCCACAGTTTGTGAGTATTTCAGTCCCTTTGTGCATTCATTCATAGAATATAGTCTCTCATCTCAGGTCTCCTGAAATCACAAACCTCCTTGCTCTCTTTGTTCAACATTGCACAAACCTTCTCTGCATGTTCCCTCTTTTACAATAAGCCTTTTGAAAGACAATTAGGAATAGTGCTTCCTCAAGACCCAGCTATACCACTGCTAGGTATATACCCAAAGTTTGCTCAAGTACACAAAAGGGATATTTGCTCAACCATGTTTATAGCAGCTTTATTTGTAATAGCCAGAACCTGGAAACAACCTAGATGTCCATCAACGGAGGAATGGGTACAGAAATTGTGGTATTTTTACACAATGGAATACTACTCAGCAATCAAAAAAGAAAATCATGAAATTTGCAGGCAAATGGTGGGATCTAGAAAAGATGATTCTGAGTGAAATATCCCAGAAAGAGAAAGACAAACACGGTATATACTCACTTATATAGACCTATAAGATATGATAAACATAATGAAATCTATACACCTAAAAAAGATAATCAAGAGAGCGGACATGGGGTAAGATGATCAATCCTCATTTAGAAAGACAGATGGGATGTGCATTGAACGTATGACAGGAGTCTACTGAGCGCATCTGAAAGTCTCTAACTAGCAGTTTTTTCAAAGCAGATACGAAGACTCATAACCAAACCTTCGGCAGAGTACAGGGAATCATATGAAAAAAGGGGAGTTAGTATTATGGGGAAAGGATAGGAGCTCCACAAGGACCAAATATATCTGGGCACAGGGTCTTTTCAGAGACTGACATTCAACCAAGGACCATGAATGAATATAAGCTACCTCTGCTCAGATGTAGCCTGTGGTAGCACAGTAACAATTGGTTTCCCATAGTGAGGGGAACAAGGACTATTTCTAACAGGAACTCAATGGCTGGCTCTTAGACTTCCCCACCCCCCATGGGAGGAGCAGTCCTGTTAGGCCACAGAGGAGGACTTTGCAGCCAGTCCTGAAGATACCTGATAAAACAGGATCAGATGAATGGGGAGGAGCCCCCCCCCATCAGTGGACTTGGAAAGGGGAAGGGTGGAGATTAGGGAGGAAGGGTGGGATTGGGAGGGAATGAGGGAGCAGGATACAGCTGGGATACAGAGTTAATAAAATGTAACTGATAAGAAAAAGAAAAAAATTATTAAAAAAAAAAAAAAAAAGAAACTCTTAGTAGAAAGAACAGCCTGAGATGGGCCTTTTTCAGTTTGGTTACTGAATGTAACCAAAATGACTCTATTGTTTTGTTTTTGTTTGTGTTTTCTCTTATACCCTTCCTGTTAATTTTAATGGTTTCTTTAGAGATAGTAAGTTGCCCTTTTAATGTATTATGGTTTATCTTCACAGAAACTTTTACTAAATTAAAAGATAGGAATCTTGGTGTATGTTTCCCATTACAAATTCCCCCAGTCCTTGTACTCTTTTCCAAATAAAGCAGCCTTTCCTAATAAATCCAGTTGGAACTGTCCATGTTTTCCGTTCATCACAGCTAAGACTGTCCTGAGAGTACCCTCTCATACACTGTTTTCAGAAAGTGCCCAAGAGAGTTAAGTCACGTTGCTTTTACGATAGCAAATTACTAAAGTTTAATGAATTTGTTACTTTCGTTTTTCTGTTACTGTGCCAACTTGAAAAATTAAACGTTATCACAGATATGTATTGAAAAAATATAGTATAAAAGAGTTCATGAGTGTTCTTGTTTTCAAAAGTAAGAGTCTAGAACTATCTCCCATTCACATACACTACACTAGGACTCGATGTAAACATTATGGCATATGCAATGTGTTGTATTGACTTTACTTTAGTCAGTTTGCTTTCTAAGGAATTTTAAATGTATAGGCTAATATAAATTTGTTTGCATATGGATGAAGAGATATGCATGGATAGTGAAATGTTTTAGTTCTCTGTTGTTTTCCAGATATTTACTTATCCTTCTGTTTCCATTCCAAGAATTACCCTGCTACTGTTTCGGTGAAGTCATAAAGAATTATGTTACGATCTTGTGTATTTGGCATCCATGGGAAATAAATTCAAGTTTTTCTGTTTGAGCGTGTCATTGTGTTGTCTTTAGTTATTGAGAACAGTGTTTTGTTTGTTTGTGTTTGCAGAATCTACAATATATAGAATTCCACATCAAAACCTCTCCTTTCTCTAATATGTGTGTTTATTATTGTCTTCTGACCTATCGATTCTGGTGAGAAGCAAGCTGTCAATTTTATTGCAGTTTTCCCGGATGAACCTGCATTGAAGATCATTGTCTTCAGGTATCAGCAATTTGGTGATGGGCTGTCTGGTTACATTCTCTTTGTATTTTACTCACTTAGATTTTTTATTTATTTATTTATTTATTTATTTATTCATTTATTCATTTATTTTTTAGAAATTAAAATATTCTAGTTATTTTTGATTAGCTGCAATAAATTATCGGTTGTTTTCTTTTCAAATACTATTTTTACTATATTTTCTATTTCTTCTCTAGCACTTTAATGAGAAACTGAAAAAAAAATTGAATTTTTTCCCACAAATTTGGAATGTCTTTAACCTTGTAATATTTCTTTTTCCTTTTTTATGTTTAAGTTGTACTGCCTCCTAATCCAGTTAAAACCCATTGTTACTATATTAGAGTTGGGTATAGATACAAACAAATAGGAGATATAATAACAATGTCAATGAGAAGCACAACCTACTCTAGTGGTAAAAAAGAGATTATTCTGAGCCAAAATGAGTGGCCAAGACCTGGAAACAACTTCCAATGAATCATATGCTCACTGGAGAGTTATTTACATGAGTTTTTAATAACCAGCAAATAACTCAAGTCACAAATCAATGCATTTACAAAAAACATTTGTGGCATCAGGTTAGGTAGGTTACAGTGATGTTGGGAACTCTTTTCTATAGATTTCAAGTATTGTGACAGTCTAAGTTAGTACATTACAAATGATTTTTTTTTTTTTTTTAGTTAGGTCATACATATGTGTTGCTGATAAATAGCTATTAAAGAGATGCAAAATTCTCCAAGATACTTTGTCTTAACTTGCAATATTCTAGCTCTCTATAATCACAAAGTAAGCAGTCAGTCTACAGAATCTTCAATACACGTGTGGCTTACTTTTAGGGAGCTTCACTAGACAAGATGTAAAAGAAACTTAATGTGGGAATTGGCTCATTTAAGTCCAAGACCCCCGTAAATCTTGTGTGTGGTACCTACAAACTAAATGTGATCCATTCTGAAAATAAACTCTGAGAAACAGAGCTGGAAATGATAATGGAGGTAACTTGTATAAATTCAAAGTTCAAAAGCCCAAAGTCAGGAGCATGGTGTCTAGAGGCCCCTAGAGAAAAGCAAGCCCAACCACAAGGAGTCAGAGAATACATAGCCTTAACTAGCTTGTCTTCTAGAAGAAGCCCTTCATTTTCTAGAATTTATGTATGTGAAATGTTTACTTTTCTGATGTGTTAATACGTGACTGTATACTGTCTGATATGTTGTCATTGCTATATTGGTACTGGTAGTGTCATTATACTTCCAGCATGTCATGGTGCCAAGTTTTATAATGTATAATCAAATTTGTACTGATGTCAAATCAATCTTCTTTGGATTTGTAGAATGTTTACCACGGAAATTTGTAGACAGTATTAGCTATAGAGTGAGCAATCAGAGGTGAAGAGTGAACTATAATTTCTTAATGATTTCATGGGATGAAGGCATATAGTTGACTGACACATAATATTGTTTAGGGGTGGAGTGGATTTTTTTCAATAACCTAAAATGATGAACTTTGTACATTCTGTACTACAGAGGAAGAGATAGTTTAGTGTTAAGTCCTATTTTTAAGTATACAAGCCTCAGACATGCTCATATCTTTTTCACCTACACTGCTTTGGTCAGACATCAGTCATGGAAACTTGAATCTGATAGGAAAAGTAAGGTGTTTTGTTATGCCTGGAAAGAGAGTATCACAAGGTGTAAAACGTTTTCTGTGTCCAATATCAATAATTTAAAAAAGGATATTATCTTTAACAATGAAATGATGTGGATTACACTAGTTTTTACTACTTCAGAACCTAAAGGTTGTTTTCAAATGCTCATTTCTACTCCCTTTTGCCCTCTTATCTGTGTTTGAACATGCTTTGTACAATTGGTGTCCCATGTTGTCATATACTGTCTCAATCACATGATCAATAAAGCAGTTCTGTAATTGGGCATTGTAAAAATGGTTTTGCTTCTTGTTATTGGAGTCCTAAGCCACAGAAGATCTGATTTGAGGGAAAATAAATCAAATCTGGGTACTCACTCCTGAAATCAAAAGCAAAAGTAATAATGACAGGCAAGAAAGTGATTTAATCAATATAAACATGTCTTTAAAAAAGAAGGGTCAACTGTCCCATCCCTGTCTCTGGAGGGATTAGCAGGAACTCCAAAATTATATAAGAAGCAGAGGAGAGAAAGAAAAAAAAAAAGCCATATGATCGACCATCTTTGGTGACATTGTGGTCAGGTTTGTAATTATTTCAGCTCCAGACACAAGGGAACTTATCAATAACAATACAATCACCACTGCTCAGGAATAGGAGTGATTTCTATTTGGTGGCAATGAAATTGCCACTTCTCAGGTGGAAGTCTCCATTTGACTTTAGCATGGTTTACCAGATCTGTGATCCTAGTTAATTCGTGAAATGATCCTTCTTGCTTAAGAAGGCACTCTTACAAGGACCCAGTATTCCTGGAAGTTTTAAAGCAATAACTGAAAACTCTGGTTACCATTCCAATTATCTGAAGTAGGACATTGTAACTTCTGTCAGTTGTACTTAGGTTAACTCTTACCTTGTATCTTCAGCCTTCAAGAGTGCAGTCAATTCCCATTCATTGCTCACTACACCCTAGATGATGAAGATGCCTGTATACAGAATTGAACCGGCATTTGATACAACAATTAGGGTAAAGACACAAATACAAACTGAAGCAAGAGATGTCAAGCCATTATCCTGTTCTGAGCTTCCAACTGGTATATGTGGACTCAATGAAATATCTCAGTAAAATGCACTAAGATCGACCCAATTTATTGTCATTCAATCAGTTGAAATTTTCTCATGTGTTATTTCTATCTATTTTATTATTTACTACATTAAGAAAACTCTGATTACTTTAGAAGCCAAGTGAATCTTATGGTTCAGGCCAGCTCATGCTTTGGGAATGGTTCACTCACCATGTTTTGTAAAGATAAAGTTACTCCTGCTACATCCTTCCTTGTATCACAGATATGTAATTCAGAATAACCTGCTGCAGAAGGATCCCCATGATAGATGCACGGAATGAGGGGTCTCCTGCAGTTGCTTTGTAGATTAGTTAGAAGATGATTAATGCAGTTTTCCTTCAAGAGCGAACAAAGTGTAAGTTCCTAGAACACAGGAACTTGCAGTTTAGATTTGTTGAGTCAATTACAGCATGTCTGGAATGTGCTATGATTAAATATTGCATGTATTCATAAATAAGAAGAATGACATAGAAACCAAGAAAAGAGTGGACATGGCTCCAAAGTCAAATCCCTTAAAGAAGATGAGAGAAGGTACTACAGGTGATTACATAGCAAAGGGAAACTGTGCCATTGGGAGAGGAATACAGTGAAGGGGATGTTTCCAGCCAGGTCGGATCTCAGCCAGATTCTGCAGGAGGGTTTGGGAAATAAACATTGCTTTAAAACATTTTATAATTAACCAGAGGTGCTGGAATTCAAGATGTTAAGCTGCTTATTCTAACTGTGCTGTTCTGTACTTTAAATGACAAGGGGGTGGTAGGAAGGCATGGAAAATTCAGAGTGGTATAATTCTGCCTAAAGCCTAGGGGTTACCAGCAGCTAAGAATGTTCCAAGTATTGGCAGTCAGAAGGTGTGCTGTAGATACCATCAAGTAAGATACTAGGGAAGATCTGAGCAAAGTGTGTGTCACAGGAAAATAGAAATGGTGAAAGCTACTTGCTAACCAAAAGAGAAGACTGTACTCTCCAGGCGTCCTGCTGTAAACAATAGGATGGCTTTCTGCATATAGATAGCGTGAAGGTAGAGAAAATGAATCTTTGTGACGACATCTCAATGTGCTGTTTGTATGTCGCAAAAACTCTTTCAGAGGTAGAAAATATGCCCTTTACTCCAAAAGCATTTTATATAAATTTGATAAATATTGCTTTCTCATAATTATTAGTGGAAAAATTACGCAAGTAAAGAAAAAAAATACCCTTTTGACTAAATTGGAAAAATAAAACTGTTGTTGACTAATCCAGTAAATTCCAGATACCGTTTTTTGTTTAAGTTTTACAAAATTGGACAAATATCCCAGAATAAAGTCAGGTCCTGTATTTTCTAGTCCTACTAGCTTTGGGCTTCTGGTGTCTTGCTGGTGATGAGCTGATGGAATTAGGTTCCAGAACCTTGCCGTTGTCTTCTTAATAGGCTTCCGGGTTTGCCTACAGCTTTTGAAGCTGGAGAAATCTATAATTGTGTTGACATCAGTGAGTTATTTATAGAAAACTGGCTAAGGAAATGCAAATTATATAAAACTTGGATTTTTAAAATTTCCTATATGGAGTATGAGGTGGTAGTTGACATCCTGCTTACCATTGTATCAGGTTAATATTCCACGCTCATGAACAGTAGGACAAGTGTTAACTCTCAACGTTAACACACACACAGAAGGTTGCAATGACTGTTTTCCTTTTTTGTTTGTTTGTTTACCTTGCCTTCTTCACCCCTGCTCTGTATTTTCCATTCCACATGTTTTATTTCTATTCCTTTAGAAGATTAGTTTTTATTTCAACCTTTTCTGAACGGTCAAACTAGGTTTAATGTTTAACTCAGGGATTCTCTAAGTATAGCTGACACATGACAGACAAAATTTTTCTTAACTTACATGAACTAAACTGGTGGAGTTCAGAAAGTGAAGAAACTCAGTGGATCCAAAAAAAAATTTTAATTAAAGTGATGCTATCGGAGATTAAGAAGAGTCAAGAGATTTAAATAGAAATTCAATATATACAGTAGACATGTATGAAATTTCAAAAGCATGTTAAAATCACCAAATGCCTTTTAGTAACAACAATATAATTAAAGTAATAATTAAGGATGTCAAAAAAGAAGTATTATCATTGATAAACTTTTTGTGTCTTTGTACTATTTAAAGTTATTTAATTTAAAAAATTTATCTCAGAACTTAAAGGTTTTCTATACTTAAGTGGGTTCTTTGAAATCATAAGTTGAAATTTCTGAGTTGATTTTTTTTTTAATTTTAGGGTTGATAATCATTGTAAAAAAATAAAACAATTCTGTTGATTTCAAAATATTAATTATTCTAAAAATAAGTCTTTTTATTTCCATGTAATAAAATGAAATAAAAAGTGCTTGACAGTTAAGAGTTGCATCCATTTTCATTCACATTTTATTGTGTACTTCTGACACTTAAAAAATCCTTTCTTTGAACTGCTTAATAGGTATAAATTCACTTAATTGTAAATCTTAAAAACAAAACCTTAAATACCTTAGCTCTAATTAAGGATGATGAGTGTGGAGAGGGAAAAATGCCAGAAAAAAGTTTACCATATTGATGGCAACCATTCAGGAATGATGGATAATAACCTTGACATAAAACTAGAGACTCCAAGTCTATTAGAAAACAAAGTGGGAAAAAGTCTGGAACTCTTTGTTGTAGGAGACAGCTTTGTGAACAGAACATCAACAGTACGGGCTCTGAGATCAACAATTAATAAATGGGACCTCATGAAATTGAAAATCTTCTGTAAATCAAAGGACACTGTCAATAGAACAAAATGACAGCCTACCCTGTATCAGACAGAGGGCTAATATCCAAAGTATACAAATAACTTAAGAAATTAAATATCAACAAATCAAATAATCTAATGATGGAGTATTGAGCTAAACTGAGATTTCAGAACAGAGATTGAGAAGCATGTAAGAAATGCTCAGTGTCCTTAGTCATCAGAGAAATTCAAATCAAAATGACTGTAAGAGTCAATCTTACTTTCAGAGGCCCTCTGTAGCACGTTCTTAGGTTGTTTCCTGTTTCCTTTTTCTTTTGATGTCCATCCTCTTTGCCTTTCAGGATGGGGATTCAACATTTTAGTTAGGGTCCTCTCTTTTGCTTAGTTTGTTTAGATCTACAGATTTTAGTGGGTTTATTCTATGTTGTATGTTTATATGAGTGAGTATATACCGTGTGTGTCTTTTTGCTTCTGGGACAACTCACTCAGGATGATCCTTTCCAGGTCCCACCATTTACCTGCAAATTTCATGATTTCCTTATTTTTCATTGCTGAGTAATACTCCATTGTATAGATGTACCACAGTTTCTGCATCCATTCTTCAGTTGAGGGGCATCTGGGCTGTTTCCAGCTTCTGGCTATTACAAATAAAGCTGCTATAAACATGGTTGAGCAAATGTCCTTTTTGTATACTTGAGCCACTTTTGGGTATATGCTTAGGAGTGGTATGGAAGAAGAAAACAGGAAACAAACTAGGAACCTGCCACAGAGGGCCTCTGAAAGCCTCTGCCCTGCAGACTGTCAAAGCAGATGCTGAGCCTGATGGCCAACTGATGGGAAGAGTGAATGGAATTTTATGTAAGAAGTGGGAAATAGTAAGAGCTGGAGAGGACAGGAACTCCACAAGGAGAGTGACAGAGCAAGAAAATTTGAACACAGGGAACTTCCCAGAGACTCATACTCCAACCAAGGACTATTTATGGAGATAACCCAGAACCCTGACAATGCAGCCACTTCTGATGAGAACTGATAGACTAAGATCAGAAAGAAGGAGAGGAGGACCTCCCCTATCAGTGGACTTGGGGAGGGGCATGCATGCAGAAAGGGGGGAGGGTGGGACCGAGAGGGAAGGATACAAAATAAATAAAATGTAATTAATAAAAGTTAAATAAAAATTTTTTAAAAAAAGGAGTCAATTTTACAGCTGTCAGAACTCAAGCTGTCAAAAACTCAAGTGACAACACATGGTGACAAGGATGTAGAGAAATGGGGAATACTTCTCCATTGCTGGTGGAAGTTCAATTTTATACAATCTCTCTGAAAATCAATCTGGTGCTTTCTCGGAAAACAGGGAATAAGTTCTACCTCAAGACATAGTATATGTCTGAGTATATATTTAAAAGATGCTCCACCATACAACAAGGACCTTTGCTCATCTGTGTTCTTAGTGGTTTTAGTCATAATAACCGGAAACTGGAAATGACCTAGATGTCCCTCAATGAAGAATGGATAAAAAAGTTGTGGTACATTTACACAATGGAATACTACTTAGCTATTAAATACAAGGAAAATCATAAGATTTGCAGGCAAATGGATGGAACTAGAAAAGATAATCCTGAGTGAGGTAACCCGGAAAGACACACATGGTATGGACTTATTTATAATCAGATATTAGGCCTATAGAACAAGATAACCACACTAGCATCCACAGACCCAAAGAAGCTAAGTATCAAGAACTGCCCAAGGGAGGAGGCTGAAAAGTCACTCAGAAGGGAAAGTAGAATAGACAACAGAAGTGGATGAACAGAGAGAACTGAGAAGGAGATGGAATGGAGAGGGAAACACAGGGGATCAGGTGTGGGGAGGATGGTGGTGTAGGTTGAGAGGGCTGGGAACAGGAAGGGAAACTGAGGGGAGGCATCTCTTTCTCAAGCTGGAAGCCTGCAACAGGGTTGGCTCCTGGGAAGACATGGTGTGACTCTAGCTGAGCTCCTAGTGGGGTGACATGAAGACTGAAGTGACCATCTCCTAGCCAGGCAGGACTAGTAGAGGGAGAGGAGAAACAAGCCACTGAGAAAACCTTTGATTAAAAAACTACCCTGTCTACAAGAAGTGCAGTAATAAAGAGGAAACATTGAGAGAATGTCCAACCAATGACTGGCCCAAATTGAATCCCATCCCATAGTAGAGAGCCAGCCACTGACACTATTAATGATGCTCTGCTATGCTTTCAGACAACAGCCTAACTTGACTGTAGTCTGGGAGGCTCTAGCCAGTAATGGATTGCGACAGATGTTGAGACTTGCAGCCAAGCCTGTGGCAGAGCTCCTGGGGTCCTGTGGAAGTGTTAAGGAAAAGATAGAAGGACCTGGAAGTGACAGGAACCTCATAATTCAACAGAGACAACTAACAGAGCCTGAAATAACAACTAAGGAGCATGCATGTTCTGGACCTGGGTGGCCTGCAAACACGTGGCTGACATGGCTTGGTCTTCATATGGATCACCTGGCAAGTGTGTTGGGGGTTGGGGCAAGCTGTTCCTGATATGGACTCTATTTCCTGCTTTTGGATCACTTCCTTCTAGCAGGGCTGCCTTGGCTGGCCTCAGTGGATAAAGATAGTCACAGTACTGATGTGACTTGATGTGCTGGGAGGGTTGATAAAGGGGGATGAGGGATCCTTTCTTTTAGGGGGAAAGGAAAGGAGGTAGAGGAAAGGGGGTTGAGTGGCAAGCTGGGAGGAAAGTAGGGAGGGGCACCAGTGGGATGTAAAGTAAATAAACAGAAAAAAGGATAATTTTTGAATTTAATATATCTGTAGGAATATCATTAGTTGTCTTGTGGCGGTGGTCTTCAAATTATATCAAATATGCAAAATTCTTTTGTACCCCCTTTAAGCCTGACACCTTTCTTTACTTCTGAGTTTCTTATTTGTCTCATAGCTAATTGCAGACTTTCTTGAGTGAACCATGTACTTATTTCTTAAATCATAAATCTAGTTGCTAAAATAAATAAACAAATCATACTCTCTAAAATTCCTAGCTAATGGTTGTACTGCTGTTTTTCTCCAAATATTTCTGTGCTGAGGCCATTCAGGGATGGGAAAGAAATAGTGCTTAGGTAAGTTCTTTCAAACAGAGAAGTGGACACACTCTAAGCAGAGCTACTATTAGTTTGATAAAGCTAGTGCTTTGATTTGTTTGATCTCCCTCGCCAACTTCAGACATTTTATCTTTTTTTTTTTTTCTGTGAATATCAAGGATCATTTTCAGGTCCTACTAAACCGATAATGATGGTCTAATGTTAAGCGATTTCTTATACCAAGGCAACACTAAATTCTCTGGAATAAGATTATACTAGAATAAGAAATATTTGACCAAATAAAAGCTACATCGGTACTTTTCTTTACATTAAAATTTTCACAAATGGTGAAGGTTAAAAAGTTCAATACAAGGTCATTCTTACTTTTAAGTAAGATTTTTTCTTTTAATTTCAGAATTTCTTCAGTGACTTCTGATTAATTTAAAATTTCTTGACAAATTGATCAAGATAAAGGCCAGCCAACCAAGATAAAGGCCAGCCTCTATGTATCAGTAGAAAAAACACTTGCCACACAAGATAACCTGAACTTCATTCTCAGTTCATAAAACTTACATGAAAGTCAAAGGTAATAACAAACCCCACAAAGTCATTTTCCTTCTGTGCACACATTCTTTGGAATGCTTACTCATGTGAAGAAGCTTGTGTGCTCATACTAGCAACTTCAAATGCACACACACACACACACACACACACATCATTATACTCCCCCACATACAATGATTCTTTTAATTCTTTAAATAAGAGCACTCTACATATTCAATGCAATTCTCATGAATATACTAACACAATCCTTCACAGACCTTGAAAGAACAATTCTCAGTTTCAAATGGAAAAACAAAAACTCCAGAATTCTTAAAACAAACCTATATAACAACAGATCAGCTGGAGGTTTCTCCATTTCTGAACTCAAGCTGCAGTACAGAGCAATAGTAATAAAAACTGCATGGTACTGGCATAGAAACAGAGGAGTGGATCAATGTAATCAAAAAGAAGACTGAGAAATAAATCCACACACCTACGGAAACTTGATTTTCGACAAAGAAGCCAAAATCATACAATGGCAAAAATACAGCATCTTAAAACAAATGGTGCTGGTTCAACTGGATGTTTATATGTAGAAAAATGAAAATAGATCCATATTTATCACACTGCACAAAACTAAAGTCCAAGTGGATCAAAGACCTCAACAAAAATCAAAACACACTAGACCTTTTAGAAGAAAAAGTGGGGAAGAGCCTTGAACTCATTGGCACAGGAGACAACTTCCCCAACAGAACACCAACAGCACAGGCTCTAAGAGCAACAATCAATAAATGGGACCCCATGAAACTGAAAACCTTCTGTAAAGCAAAGCACACTGTAGTCAGAACAAAATGACAGCCTACTGATTGGGAAAGGATCTTCACCACCCCCATATCTGACAGAGGGCTAATATCCAGAATATATGAAGAACTCAAGAAGTTAAAAAACAAGAAATAAAGTAATCTGATTAAAAATAGGGTATAGAGCTAAACAGAGAATTCTCAATAAAGGAATATTGAGTGGCAGAGAAACACTTAAAAAATGTTCAACATCCTTAGTCATCAGGGAAATGCAAATCAAAACAACCCTGAGATTTCACCTCACATCCATCAGAATGGTTAAGATCAAAACCTCAAGTGACAATACATGCTGGAGTGGATGTAGAGAAAGGGGAACCCTCCTCCA
Source organism: Psammomys obesus (assembly GCF_907164565.1). NCBI lineage: Eukaryota > Metazoa > Chordata > Mammalia > Rodentia > Muridae > Psammomys > Psammomys obesus. The sequence goes on along the minus strand of NW_026596149.1, from coordinate 13,636,429 downwards.
TTGCTGGTGGGAATGTAAACTTATACAACCACTTTGGAAATCAATCTGGTGCTATCTCAAACAATTAGGAATAGTGCTCCCTCAAGATCCAGCTATACCACTCCTAGGCATATATCCAAAAGATGCTCAAGAACACAACAAGGACATTTGTTCAACCATGTTAGTAGCAGCTTTATTCGTAATAACCAGAATCTGGAAACAACCCAGTTTTCCCTCAATGGGGAATTGGAAACAGAAATTGTGGTACAATTACACAATGGAATACTACTCTGCAATTAAAAACAAGGAAATCATGAAATTTGAAAGCAAATGGTGGGAACTAGAAAAGATATTCCTGAATGAGGTAACTCAGAAGCAGAAAGACACACATGACATACACTCACTTATAAGGGGATATTAGAAATGTAATATAGGATAATCATACTAAATTTATACAAGTAAAGAAGCTAAGCAAAAAGGAGCACCCTTGGTAAGATGATCAATCCTCACTCAGAAAGGCAAATGGGACAGACATAGGAAGAGGGAGAAAACAAGAAACAGGACAGGAGCCTACCACAGAGGGCCTCTGAAAGACTCTACCCAGCAAGGTTTCAAAGCAGAGGCTGAGACTCATAGCTTGAATTTACAGGCTAAAGTAATTTGAAAAATTGTTTCATCTATGGGTTCTGTCCAGGGCTATTGTTATGGTTAATTTGCTGACTCACAAGGAAGAACTGTTGCTTTCATTTGGACTAGATATGCATGCAGCTGACCCGGTGATTGGAATAAGGGTACAATTTGATACAAATTTAAGACTTCTTAGTAACTGAGTTCTGAAGTTTCATGAGTGAGAATTCTTCATTTATTTATCTGAAAAAGTTGGTGTACTCTGCTGGCTTGCTCTAACAAGCCAACCAGATATACCCACATTCAACATTATCATAGGTTATAAAAATATGTTATTATATTATTAGTGTTACACTGCTACCCTTATAGAACTAATATCCAAAACAAGGTAACCTGTTGTTACCTTGGTTTATTTTCTTGTTACTGTGATAATATGTCTCAATAAAAGAACTTCACGAAGAAAGAGCCTTCTAAGTTTTTCTAGTTCTCAAGTTGACAATTAGGATTCACTGTCATGGCTATCAAGCTGAGAAGCCTATGTTTCTTTTCTTTTTCTTTTTTCTTTTTTGATATGATTATTCACAGTGCTACCCAACTGAAACTTAGAATTTTAAAAGTACTGTCATGTACTTTTCTTCTATATGCATTAAATGTGAAACTTGAGATAATTATAAAAATAAATCCTAGAAAAACCTTCACATTTAAACTTTAACTCTTTTAAATATAGGTAGGACTGAGAAAAATAAATTTTATTACCCAACCCTCACTACACCCTGCAAGGTAAACAGACAACACAGTTCCATCAAAATCACTGATTCAACCTACTGTCCTTGAATGAGCCTGTAGTATCTCTAATCTCAGAACTACTGCCTTACGAAGAAAACTATAGAACAAGCGTTTTTAAAATCTTATGAGAATATCTCAGCAATAAAACATAATATCTGGCCAGTTCTTAGCCAAGAAATATTATCTAAAGTATTCCAATTTCATAAATGCTAGAACTTTATTAAGTTTTGAAGATTTATTTATTTTATTTTATGTCTTAGGAGTGTTTTGTTTGTACGTTGTATGTTTGTACATTGCATGCATGACTTGGGCTGACACTGGCCAGTAAAAAGGCAGCAGATGCTCTTCTATCGAGGCAACAGATGATTGTGAGCTGAATCCCATCTCTCTACAAGATCAAGCAGTGCTTTTTTAATTAAATTTTTATTTTTATATTAATTATAGTTTATTCACTTTGTAGCCCAGGTGTGGTCTCTTTCCTCTTCCCCTCCCAATCCCTTCCTTCTTTCCTCATCTCTTCCCATCCCCCTCTCCAAGTGCATCTCTCCAAGCGGAGGTCCTCCTCCTCTTCCATCTGACCTTAGATTATCCAGTCTCATCAGAATTGGCTGCATGTCCTCCTCTTTGGCCTGGTAAGGTTGCTCCCTCATGCAGGGGAGGCCGTCAAAGAGCTAGCCACAGAGTTCATGTCAGAGACAGTCCGTGTTCCACTTACTAGGGTACCCACTTGGATACTGAGCTGTCATGGGCTACATCTGAACAGGGGTTCTAGGTTATCTCCATGAATGGTCCTTGGTTGGAGTATCAGTCTCAGAAAAGACCCCTAAGCCCAGCTATTTTGGTTCTGTTGCTATCCTTGTGGAGCTCCTGTCCTCTCCAGGTTTTACTATCTCCCCCCTTCTTTCCTAAGATTTCCTGAACTCTGCCCAAAGTTTGTTTATGAATCTCAGTATCTGCTTTGATACAATGCTGGGTAGTCTTTCAGAGGCCCTCTGTGGTAGGCTCTTGTCCTGTTTCTGGTTTTCTCCTTCTTCCAATGTAAGTCCCGTTTGCCTTTCCAAATGAGGATTGATCATCTTACCCAGGGTCCTCCTTCTAGCGCGTCTTCTTTAGGTGTACAGGTTTTCTCTTAACCCCTGAACCTTCTTACCAGCTCCAATTGTAATATTTTAAAGGTACATTTTAGGATCTGTTCAATGTGGCATCTGTTCACCTTCCTAGCATTCTTGTTGTAGAGTATGTAGTTTAAATAATTTTTATATTTTCTCTTCCACAAGCACACACATTTATTCACATTCAGACCAAAATACTTTTTGAAAGGACTCCTTTGTAGGCAACCTCAAATTCAGCTATTATTCTGGTACAAGCCATGAGACAAAATCCTCCAATAAGTAGCTACATGCAATCTGCATACATTTAAAATCAGCAAATTTAGACAATTAAAAAATCATTTCTAATAGCCAGCATGCTAATTAAAATACCATTGCTGCCTTGGAATATGTATATCCAATTAGACTACAAATGTTAACTAAATTCTACTAGGTCATAATTTAAAGACAAATTGCACACTGTCTTAGCTGGAGAGTTCTAAACAGAACTACAGGCAATGTAACATAATTATAATTCGATCAGGGTCTTTTCTTTGGTAAAATGGGTATGTGTGGCTGGAGAACAAGCTTGCCTTGCTCATTCACTCATTACTAATGAATGTTGAACAAATATTGAAAGATGCTTACTCTGTAGTTAACTGGGCCTGGGAAAATGGCTCAGCCAATAAAGGGCCACCACACAAGCATACAATCCAGAACTTGGAAGCTCAGTACCCACATAAAAGACAGAAACTGCCACATGCATCTGTAACCACCGTGAGGTGGAAGGGGAGCAGGAGCGTTCCTGGCACTCAGTGGCCTGACAGCCTCGCTGAACTGATGGAGACATGGAGAGACACTGACGCAAAAGAAGGGGTAAGGCAATAGAAGAGGCGTGTTGTTGGCTTAAGGCTGCCACATATTCATGTGTCCACAGTCCCGTCCACATACCCATTCATATACATCTACACGCCACCAACTTTATTACAGATAACATGATCAGAGAATAAATTGTTGCTCTCTCCTGTGCCAAAAAGTTGTATTGTTAAATGAAGAATTAAAGCCATGGGACATTAGTATTTGAATTCTAGTATTAGATGCATCATTTCTATACTTCTACAGAGTCATCTTTTCATTAATATCAATCAAAGGGTCATTGACCATGGGCCAAGAAGATATACCACAGATGGTCCTGGAAAGCAAAGTAATGGCAAGGATATTTCCTCAGAGAAACAAATCACCTTCAACAGTTTCCAACTCACTGAATACGGGTGACAAAGAACCTAGGAAAGAGCACATCATGCCTCTTGCCCATACACACAACCTTTCAAAATTCCTCACCATTTCAAAACAGAAACTTGTCTGTGTACAGATTATGAACAGGAAATGTTTTTTCAAATAACTGTGCATTAGAATTTTCTTCAGAAATACATTCATTTTGACAGCTGTAGGTAATACTTTTAAAATTACAAAAATCAATAAAAATCTATCCAGGAACCAAGGTCTACAAAACCCTTGCGGGATATTGAAGATGGCACAATATTAAAGGATTTTCAGAAGCGCCTCATAAGCCATTGCTTCCAGAAGGAGAATGAGACATGTATCTCTGTCTTTCCTTGATCGGTAAGCTTTGGAATCAAAGCATTCTTCATGTTTCTACCAAGAAACCATGGCTTATTCCTGTCCCCAACCTGGGGGCATCTGACTCATCTCCATATTTTCATTTAACCGTTACAGTCATGGCTTACCACTAATTGAGTTACTCTCGTAATTTTAATTTGTCTTCTTATAATTTTTCATTTTCTACATCAGCTTGAGCCAAGAGACTCACCAAGTGCCAGGATGTAGCCCTTTTAACAAGATCCCTTAATGATTTTTCTTTCCAACAAAGCTGGAAAAGACTTCTGTAGCACATGTTTAAATTTCTCTACATTCTCCATCAAATACATGCACTCTCTCCCATTCCCACTTCTGTGCTGTTCACAGCCACATGACCAGTGTAAGCATCTCATCCATTTTCGTGACTTAGATTAGATGTTAACCTTGCTTAATGACACCCACTCATTAGCATGGTGTTTACTCCTGGAAGGAAGGTCTGCACCCTCCATGACACCTCCCCACTGCAGATAGTTTGGATTGTTAGATTTGACATCACAAAGCAATTTTGGGCACCGAGTGGGCAGAAGTCAGAGACACTGCTAGACATTCTTCACTTCACAAGACAGCTGGACAACAACTCTTCCTGCCCCGACATCGGCATTGCTACATCACCCAGTCACAACACAATCCTGCCGTACCCACCTGTTAAGTCTTAATATATGTGTTCAGAATGTGTCTGTCATAGGCTCTCATTACCTTAGTTATAAAACTTTTCATGTAGCTAGCACTTAAGATTGTTTCATAATTTGTTTTCTCCTCAAGAATATAAGCATTCTGTGCCTAGCACTTACCATGGTAATTTGCATATGATACCTCCTTAGTAATTGACAATTAGAGTAAATATGCTGCTCTTATTTGCATATAATGCATGTTTGTATATATGATTAACTGAAAAGAGTCTATACATGTTAAAATGACTCTAACAGTAAATCAGTAGCTGTCCAAAAATGAATTGCAATTACCCACAAATGGGCTTCCCAAAACTCGTGGGGAGTGTATACTGAATTGAATTATTGTGTGGTTTGTTTAATAATGAATGGCTTTAAAAGAACTATTTTGGGTCATATAAATGAGGGATTTATATATTTATTCCTTATTTATCTACATCATCCCTTGAAAACTGTATTACAAACTACTTTGAATCATTTCTACCTAATTGAATAAGATTTACCACAGGTGTGTCCCAGCAATCAGAATTACAGAGGAATAGATGAAAGACTTGGATAGAGATTGTTTGCCTCAGTGTACAGGGTTAAGACAAAAAAATCACCTGTTGTTCCTCTTATTTTTCAAGTGTTGCATCTAAGTATATTCTTACTTTGTATTCATGATGACAATAGATCCTTAAGAGAAATTTTTTGTTGCAAAGCATCAAACTAAATGGGTTTATTATTTTTATTACTTCTTAATGAACAAGTTCAGTGTTGGCATCTTTCTTAACATTGTTGCCTTTTGAATGTATCATGGTACAGGAAAAACTACATTGTAGCATGAGAGAATCCTGTGTTTGAAAGCCAATTCTCCCAGAACAAGACTCTACATTGTCTCGAGACCTGTAAAGTAAATATGTTTCCTTTACTGGACACATGGAATCAGATGCAGACATTCACTTCTGCCAGAATAGAAGAGATCCATGACCAAAATGTAAAAGATTAGGCATAGCTATTTTCAAATATAACTTTATTTAGGAAAACAGGCAATGGACAAGTTTAAGCCATAGATCAACTCTATTCAAGTGGTGACAAAGAACAAATTATTATATTGCCTCACAAGAGAATATATCTTATGGATTTGAAGTCAGAATAACTGAAGTGACCTATTTCATGTAGATATTAAACTGAGATGTCATTATTAATTAAGTTTAAACTTTTTGTGTGATATTTCCTATAGAACAAAATGTAATATGAAGTAAGAGCATGAAGGAGAATTAATAATTTAAGAAGCAAAAGGCTAAAATTATTAAATAGATACAGTAGCTTCAAGCCTTAATGATATTTCTGTCAAAATTTTTATTCAAAGTGTTATATGTTAAAACTTCAGCACTTTTTTCTACAAGAAAAGCAGGAAATTTGAAATTACTCTGTAAAGAATATCCTTCAAAGAGCAACTGAATTTCCCAAGTCTAGGTAAACTTAATCATTTTTAAACAAAAAAAAGTAAATTTGTTTCATTATTTGTTCATACTATTAGCAATTACTGAATGTTTTGTTAATGGCTCATAATGAATTCCATGTGTTTCTAAAAATTAGTTTGCTCCCAGAATTATGTGGATTTATTTATGTATATTTAATTAAAAAATTAGCATCACTTTGGGGATTTATTTGTGTCCCTTCAACATTTCTCAAATCAATCAGCCACCTTACCCTTTGGAAATGTGCATAAATATAAATACTTTTTAATGCATTTGATTTTGAAAATAAATGAAAAAATAATTAAACTTTTGTTGACTTCAGTTAGTATAAATTTTAAAGGAAATAAAGTGCACCCAAGAGTAAAGTACAGTTTAATATGTTGTTCCCTGCCTGGTTTATATATGGTTTGCTGTGACTACGTATTTATCCTAATTTTGAATACTTATAACTTCTCTACAAAGTTGGTAACTTCTCAAAGTAAGAATTCTCTAAATTAATAAGTGGATATTAGCCATATATTACAGGATAGCTGTACTACAACCCACAGACAAAAAAATAAGCTAAATAACAAGGAGGGCCAAAGGAGGGATGCTAGAATCTCCCTCAGAAGGGACAATAATATAGGCATCAGAACTGGATGAAGAGAGAGAACTAGGTGGGAAAGGGGGTGAAAAGGAAAAACTAGGGGGGAAGTTGCAGGGTTGGGAGGTGAGAGAGAAGGGAAACTGATCCCAGGGGCATCTCTGGGATGAGCTAGAGATCCATGGCAGGGTAGGCTCTGTGGAGAATATGGTGGTGACTCTAGCATGACTTCTAGTAGTGGGTGGTGTGGAGACTGAAGTGAGCACATCCTAGCTAGGCAGGTCTTCCAGTGGAGGGAGACACCAACCCACCCACAAAATCTTCCATCCAATTTACCCTGCCCAGATGGTGTGCAATGATAAAGATGGAGCAGAGATTCAGGGAAGAGCCAAACAATGAATAGCTCAGTTTGAGCCCCAAACCATGGGAGAGAGCCAACCGCTGACACTATTAATGAATGATACTCTGCTATGCTTACAGACAGGAGACTAGCATAACTTCCTTCTGAGAGGCTCCATCAGCATCAGATCTAAACAGATGCAGAGACCCAGAGCCAAACATTAGGCAGAACTCAGGGAGTTTCATGGAAGAGTTAGGGGAAGGGACCCAGAGGGGAAAAAAGAAAACCTTCATAAAAAGACCAACAGAGTCAACTATCTGAGGACCATGGGGGATCATGGAGACTTAACCATGACCAAAGAGCATGCATGGACTGGACCTAGGCCCCTACACATATGTAGCAGATGGGCAGCTTAGTCTTTATGTGGGTTCCCTAGCAAGTGGAGCGGGGGCTGCCTCTGACATGGACTCTGTTAACTGCTGTCGGATCACTTTCCCCTAGTTCAGCTGTCTTGTCTGGCCTCAGTGGAGGAGGATGTGCTTACTCCTGATGTGATTTGATGTGCCAGGGAGGATTGGTAGGTAGAGGGGGCTGCCCTTTTCTGAGGAGATGGAAAGGAGAAAGGGGAAAAAATGGTGTCAGGATGGGACTTGGAGGAAAGAAGGAAGGGGACTGTGATAGAAATGTAAAATGAATAAATAAAGAAATTTTAAGAATGCAAATATGCACAAAACTAAAGTCTAAGCGGATCAAAGACCTCAACATAAAACTAGACACATTAAATTGGCTGGAAGAAAAAGTGGGGAGGACCCTAGAACTCATTGGCACAGGAGACAACTTCCTGAACAGAGCCCCAACAGCACAGGCTCTAGGAGCAACAATCAATAAATGGGACCTCATGAGCTGAAAAGCTTCTGTAAAGCAAAGAACAGTCATCAGAACAAAACACCAGCCTACAGACAGGGAAAGGATCTTCACCATCCCTATATCGGATGGTGGGCTAATATCCAGAATATATAAAGAACTCAAGAAGTTAAACAGCAAAAAATCAAGTAATCCAATTAAAAATTGGGGTACAGAATTAAACAAGGAATTCTCAATAGAGAAATATTGAATGACAAAGAAACACTTAAAAAAATGTTCAACATCCCTAATCATCAGAGGAATTAAAATCAAAACTACCCTGAGCTTTTACGCTATATTCCTCAGAATGGCTAAGATCAAAAACTCTAGTGACAAAACATGCTGGAGAGCAGGTAGAGAAAGGAGAACCCTCCTCAACTGCTGGTGGGAATGTAAACTTGTGCAACTACTTAGGAAATCAATCTGGCACTTTCTCAGACAATTAGGAATAGTGCTACCTCAAGATCCAGCTAAACCACTCCTAGGCATATATCCAAAAGTTGCTCAAGTCTAAAACAAGGACATTTGCTCAACCATGGTCATAGCAGCTTTATTTGTAATAACCAGAATCTGGAAACAACCCAAATGTCCCTCAACAGAGGAATGGATGCAGAAATTGTGGTACAATTATACAACATAATACTACTCAGCAATTAAAAATAAGGAAATCATGAAATTTGCAGGCAAATGGTGGGATCTAGAAAAGATCATCCTGAGTGAGGTATCCAGAAACAGAAAGACACACTTGGTATATACTCACTTATAGGTAGAAATATAATATAGGATAAACATACTAAAATCTGTACACCTAACGCAGCTAAGCAAGAAGGAGGACCCTGGGTAAGATGCTCAATCCTCATTCAGAAAATCAAATGTGATCGACATCAGAAGAGGGAGAAAACAGGAAACAGGAAAGGAGCCTACCACAGAGGGTCTCTGAAAGACTCTATCCATCAGGGTATCAAAGCAGATGCTGAGATTCATAGCCAAATTTTGGGCAGAGTGATGGGAATCTTAAGAAAGCCGGGGAAGATAGGAAGACCTGGAAGGGACAGGAGCTCCACAAGGAGAGAAACAGAACCAAAAATCTGGGAACAGGGGTCTTTTCTGAGACTGATATTCTAACCAAGGACCATTCATGAAGATAACCTAGAGCCCCTGCACAGATGTAGCCCATGTCAGTTCAGTGTTCAAGTGATTTTGTTAGCAGGGGGAACAGGGGCTGTCTCTGACATGAACTTAGTGGCTGGCTCTTTGATCACCTCTCCCTGAAGGGCAAGCAGTCTTACCAGGCCAAGAAGACATTGCAGCTAGTCCTGATGAGACCTGATAGATGGAATGGGAGGAGGATTGCCCCTATCAGTAGACTGGGGAAGGGAAATGGGAGGAGATGAGGAAGGGAGGGAGGGCAAAATTGGGAGGGGACAAGGGAAGAGGCTACAGCTGTGATACAAAATAAATATATTATAATTAAATAAAATAAATAAATAAATTTAAAAAGAAAAGAATGGGCAGATTTTAAAGCATTCTATTTGGTAAATTATATTCTAAACATCTAAATGTTATAAAGTAAACCAATTATTCTATTTCTTTTTTTTAATTTTATTTTTCTTTTTAGTTACATTTCAGAACTTCTTTGTCATCATCACTTTTCTCCCTTAAGTTACATTGATTAGTATAATATATTAGATTTGCCTTTCGTCATTTTGAAATGAATCCTTTATACTGATGTATTTATTAGATTTTGAATTCATAGTTGTGGAAAATATTGATGAACAGATAGATGCATAGGTGATATATATAGAAGGATAGACGTTAGATAGATACACATGTATATATATAGATATATATAGATGATAGATGCATAGATAGGTAATAGATAGACAGACTTGCATTTGCATGCATGAAAATAATAATAAAGAACTATTTAAATTAATAGATTTGGCTCTGTATGTACAATTAATTGAGATCTTATGCAAATGATTTTGAGAATAAGGATTGGTTCTCACAATGACAAATTCAATTCATTCTATTCTTTATTCTATCTATTCTCATCTATGCCATTCAAATCATTTAGATATCTTCATATCACATGTCCAGATTAAATGAGGAGCATGTTTTATTTTTTTAAATTTATTTATTTTTATTAATTACAATTTATTCACTTTGTATCCCCCCATAAGGCTCCCCTCTTCCCCTCCCGGTCCCATCCTCCCTCCTTCTTCTTCACGCATGCCCCTCCCCAAGTCCACTGATAGGGGAGGTCCTCCTCTCCATCCTTCTGATCTTAGTCTATCAGATAACATCAGGAATGGCTGCATTGTCATCTTCTGTGGCCTGGTAAGGCTGCTTCCCCCTCAGGGGGAGGTGATCAAAGAACAGGCCAATCAGATTATGTCAGAGGCAGTCCCTCTTCCCAATACTATGGAACCCATTTGGACACTAAGCTGCCATGGACTACATCTGTGCAGGGGTTCTAGGTTATCTCCATACCTGGTACTTGGTTGGAATATGAGACTCTGGGAAGACCCCTGTGTTCAAATTTTCTGGTTCTGTTGCTCTCCTTGTGGGGTTTCTTCCTCTCCAGGAACTATTTCCCACTTCTTACATAAGATTCCCTGCACGTTGCCCAACAGTTGGCCATGAGTCTCAGTGTCTGCTTTGATAGTCTTCAGGGTAGAGCCTTTCAGAAGCCCTCTGTGGTAGGTTTCTAGGTTGTTTCCTGTTTTCTTCTTCTTCTGATGTCCATCCTCTTTGCCTTTCGGGATGGGGATTGAGCATTTTAGTCAAGGTCCTCTAGATTAGTTTCTTTAGATGTACAGGTTTTAGTAGGTTTATCCTATGTTAGGTCTATATGAGTGAGTATATACTGTGTGTGTCTTTCTGCTTCTGGGACAGCTCACTCAGGATTAACATGGTAAAAAGCGCCATTTTACCAAAAGCAATCTACAGATTCAAAGCAATTCCCATCAACTTACCAACACAATTCTTTACACACCTGGAAAGAAAAATTCTCAACTTCATATGGAATAACAAGAAACCCAGAATTGCTAAAACAATCCTCTACAATAAAAGGTCTTCTGGAGGTATCTCCATCCCTGATCTTAAGCTGTACTATAGAGCAACAGTTATAAAAACTGCATGGTACTGGCATAGAAACAGAATGGTGGATCAATGGAACCGAACAGAGGACCCAGAAATAAACCCACACACTTATGGACACCTGATCTTTCACAAAGATGCCAAAACCATACAAAGGAGCATGTTTTAATTCTTTATCTCAATTATTATATTAAGCCGGACTAAACAAAAAATGCAAAATATAGGTGGTGAGACCAGAGCTTTTTGATCTGTAATTTATCTATAGGACATCTTGTCTCCAGTCCTTTATCTCTTGCATCTTATCCATTTGGAACTACTTGTAATTCAAATTCCAGTTGAATCAGATATTGTTGAAGAAATCTAGGGTATTTAATATCACACTTCCTAGAATTCCTTTTTGACCATGTGATTCTCAGATGTGGAATTGTAGAATTCTCATGAAGCTATCAATGAAAGTCCTTGGAATTGCATCAAAATAAGAAAGTTGTAGGGAGTTATACTTACAAGTGGTTTTTTCAATGTCATATTATGAAATTATATCTCTTAAAGCAAAGGAAAGAAAGAAAGAAAGAAAGAAAGAAAGAAAGAAAGAAAGAAAGAAAGAAAGAAAAAAAGAAAGAAAGAAAGAAAGAAAGAAAGAAAGAAAGAAAGAAAGAAA
>NW_026596149.1:13611314-13624563 GCF_907164565.1 Psammomys obesus | reverse complement strand
AAAGAAAGAAAGAAAGAAAGAAAGAAAGAAAGAAAGAAAGAAAGAAAGAAAGAAAGAAAGAAAGAAAGATTATCATTCTAGAGGTGATGGGACCTAGGTTAATGTAGCCCATAAATTAGACAAACTAAAATCTGACACAATAAACAACTTTATTCAGAACATGAGACAATTTATACTCTGTTGTGGATATGAAATCCTTGCCAGCTGCAGATAGTTTAAATCTGAGGACTCTGGAGGGAGAATAAACGCCAGAGCCCAGGGAATGTGGAAAAGTGAAAGAACAAGGCTGCTCCTACTTCTCTTTTGCTGCTCTTGGTTGCTGTTGTGAGACAAGAAGATGGAGATTTACTGAAACAAGGACTGGACTAACTCCATAGAACCTGATGAACCTAACCAGCAGGAAGCAGCTAAGACAGAACTATGTCCCCTCTCCCACGAACCTTTTCTCTCTCCTGCTTGGTATTGGGGTATAGTAAGGGATTGGGCTGGAGAAGGGAGAAGAAGATATTAGAAATGAAAATAAAAGAGGTTTTTAAAAAGTACACCTACAATACTCTTGAAAGGAGACCATTGTCTGAGTCCTGCCATCTTAAGGACAACCTCTCCATCTTCCTGTCAAGGCTAATATAAGTTCATATTCCCAGGCCTAGGAACCAATTTCTGTCCTGATTGGTGGAAAAATTAAAAAATAAACTTGGTACAGATGTTTATGATTTGCAGAGTTGCATTAAAGTCTATCAAATATTGTTTGTTTTTATACTTCTCTTGCACTGCTTCTTTGAACCCACTTCCTTGTCATTCTATGTCTACCTATGCCACCATAATTTGTGAGCTTCTCTGCTCATATACTTCTGCATCAGAAACTATCCCGTAAATCTCCAGTGCTGTGATATATGGGAGGCTGAAGCAAGAGGACCACAGGCCTATCTAGACTACACATTGCAGTGAGTCCCTGTGTCAGTATTGTTTAAAATCAAAAGGAAAGCAGATCCACTTAAATAACTTCTTGTATTTTGACAACATCTCCATCTAGGTAGCTTATAAGAAGAGAAATCCAGCTTGGCTCAGCCAAGCTCAGGAGGTGCTGCTGACGGCCTCACATGATTCATATGCCAGTACTGTCTGGTATCCCCTTGAATCATACAGATGTCTGAGGATGAAAAACTCTTCTGAAACTAAACCACCACCCAGAGCACGGGCTGGAGCTACACCCTCCACACATATGTAGCAGAGGTGCATCCCTAGCAATGGGAGTGGAGGCTCTCTGTTGCCTTATCACTCATCCATCTTCCCTAGTTGGGCTGTGTTGTCTGGCATCATTCATGGGAATGGATGCACTTAGTACTTGAGATACTAAAGTGGGTTGGTACCCCTTGGGGGCCTTCCCTGTTCTGAGAAAAAGAAGAGGAGGGAATGGGGGAGTAGGAAGGATGAAGGTAGGACTGAGAAGAGAGGAAGGAGGGGCCTGGGATTAGGCTGTAAAGTCTTTAAAAAAAACATTAAAAATTTCTCTGTTGTACTGACATGAGACCCTCGACGTACCAACTTCCAAGAGTATTTGGAACAAGATAGAGTGACACAAATAAAATCAGTTTCTTTCTCTCATAATCCTATCTGAAATCACATGATGGCATGAACTCTGCAACTGTAAGAGGGGCACAATATTGATCCAGGATTCAAGAATACAGGCTTAGACCCAAATTCTGAATTGAGCAAGGCCAAGTTCTAGAATAGTGGGGTGACAGCTGAAATCCTTTCAGGCTATCAGTTCATCTTTTCAGCCATTACTTCACATGTTTTTGAAAACTGATCCCCAACTCTCAAACTTTGAAAAACCCAAAGCCTCTTCTGTCATCCAGCCCTGTCTAACTAATGAGTTTTTTTTAATGCTACTTATTTATTTCTTTATCTATCTATCTATTTATTTATTTATTTCAATTTATTCACTTTGTATCCTAGTTCTAGCTTCCTCCATGTCCCAGTCACCCCTCATGTCTCCCTATGCCCTTTCCCTAGTCCACTGATAGGTGCAGTCCTCCTCCCCTTCTATCTGAACCTAGCCTATCAGGTCTTATCAGGGCTGCTGCATCATTTTCCTCTGTGACCTGGCAGGGCTGCAACCCCCCAGGGGCAGGTGATCAAAGGGCCAGCCACTGAGTTCATGTGAGAGACAGCCCCTGCCCTACTTACTAAGGAACCCATTTGGAAACTGAGCAGACCATGGCCTTCCTCTGAGCAGGAGGTCTAGGTACATTCCATGCATGGTCCTTGGTTGGAGTATTGGTCTTGGCCCAGGGTTTTGTTTGTTTGTTTGCTTGTTTGTTTTTGTTTTTTGTTTTTTGCTTTTTTATTTTGTTTTGTTTGGCTCTGTTGGTTTCTTTTTGTAGTTCCTGTCCTCTCCAGATCTTTCTACCTCCCTCTTCATCCATAAGGTTTCCTGCACTTGATCCAAAGTTTGGCTGTGAGTCTCATATCTCCTTCCATATCCTGATGGTCTTTCAGAGGACTCTGTGAAAGACTCCTGTCCTGTTTCTTGTCTTCTCCTACTTCCAATGTCTATTCTGTTTGCCCTTATGAGTGAAACCTGTGGCAATTTTCTGTTTTCAACTCACTTTGTTGGTTTGTAACTGCAAGTGATTTGTGTCATATTACTGTCCATCAAAACTAATTAATCCTTCTTATTTGTGCAGTGTTTCTCACTTGTGACCTAGACAAAAGTGGTATCATACCAAAAAAAAAAAAAACCATCTGTGAAAATTGTTTTTGTTTTCATTTTTACGTCATAAAGCATACAACCATGGTTAATTTTTTTGTATAGTAACTTTTTTACATTATTGACAATTATGGTGCAATTAATGAATGGTTTATGTTCTCATTCCACTTAGAAATAACATCATTATTATTGGCCAGATGGTTCAGTATGTCAAGGTGCTTGCTGCTACATCCTGTGGCCTGAGTTACATACACAAGACCAACAGGATGAAAGAAAAGAACATATTGTTTCAAGATTTCCTGTGTTGTATGGTTTTAGCATCTTTGTCAAAAAAACAGGTATCTATAAGCTTGTGGGTTTATTTCTGGGTCTTCTATTCAATTCCATTGATCCTCCAGTCATTTTCTAAGCCAGCATCAAGTAGTTTTTATTAATGTTGCTCTATATTACAACTTGAGATAAGGGATGGAGATTCCTCCAGAAGATCTTTTATTGTAAAGGATTGTTTTAGCAATTCAAGGTTTCTTATTATTCCATATGAAGTTGAGAAATTTTCTTTCAAGGTCTGTAAAGAATTGTGTTGGTAATTTGTTGGGAATTGCATTGAATCTGTAGATTGCTTTTGGTAGGATGACCATTTTTACTATGTTAATCCTGCCAAGCAGTGAGCATGGGAGAGCTTTCCATCTTCTGATATCTTCTTCTATTTCTTTCTTCAGAGACTGGAAGGTTTTTTTTTTTTTTTATACAAGTCTTTGATTTGCTTAGTTAGAGTCACACCAAGGTATTATATGTCCTTTGTGGCTATTGTGAAGAGTGTTGTTTCCCTAATTTATTTCTCAGCCCATTTGTCTTTTGTATATCAAGAGCTATTGATTCTTTTGAATTGGTTTTGTATCCAGCCACTTGGTTGAAGGTGCTTCTCAAGCTCTAGTAGTTCCTTGGTAGAATTTTGGGGGTCATTCTTGTATACTATCATATCATCTGCAAATAGTGATTTTTTGACTTCTTCCTTTCCAATTTGTATCCCCTTGATCTCCTTCAACTGTCTTATTTAATTTTCTTATTGCTCTAGCAAGAACTTCACGAACAATGTTGAAGAGATATGGAAAGAGTGGGCAGCCCGCATACCTGGAATGAAGTGTACTTGGTCACAGTGGATGATATCTTTGATGTGTTCTTGGATTCAGTTTACACGTACTTTATTGAATATTTTTGCATCAATGTTCATTATGGAGATTGGCCTGAAATTCTCTTTTTTGTTGGGATTTTGTGAGGTTTAGGTATTAAGATGACTGTGGCTTTATAGAATGAGTTTGTTAATTTTCCTTCTGTTTCTATTTTGTGGAAGAGTTAGAAGAGTATTGGTGTTAGCTCTTCTCTGAAAGCATAGTAGAATTCTGTGCTGAAACCATCTGGGCCTGGGCTTTTTTGAAAGGTAGACTTTTGTTGACAGCTTCTATTTCCTTAGGGGATATAGGCAGAATTGGCAGGCCCAATTCTGATAACTGACATCTGGATGGGATCCTAAGTACAGATCTCGGTCTTTAAATACAATAAACTAGGAACATTTCTTTCCTGTCATCAATGACTTTGAGACATCATCATTTGGGAATTCGTTTCTTACAGCAGCAAATGCCTTTCCAGGAATGAGCAGTGGCTGAGAGAAAGGGACTATTTAATTTATTTGCCTGGTATTGATTCAGCTTTGGTAAGTGGAATCTATCAAGAAAATTGCCCATTTCATTTAGATTTTCAAATTTTGTGATATAGGCTTTTGAAGTAAAACCAAATGATTATTTGGATTTCCTCACAGGGATCTTTTCTAAGACTGATACTCTAACCAAGCACCATTCATGGAGATAATCTAGATCCCGTGCACATATGTAGCCCATGGCAGCTCAGTGTTTAAGTGGGTTCCCTAGTAATGGGAGCAGGGACTGTCTCTGTCATGAACTCAGTGGCCTGTTCTTTGATCACCTCCCCCTGAGGAGGGGTGCAGCGTTAGCAGTCCACAGAGGAGGGCAATGCAGCCAGTCATGACGATACCTGATAGATTAAGATCAGATGGAAAGGAAGGAAGACATCCCCTATCTGTAGATTGGGAGAGGGGCATGGATGAAGAAAAGGGAGGGAGGGTGGGATTGGGAAGGGATAAGGAAGGAGGTTACAGTTGGGATACAAAGTGAATAAATGGTAATTAATAGAAAAATAAATAATTTTTTAAAAAGATTTCCTCTACATGTGCTATAGCATGTAACACAAACACAAATGCAAATTTGAAAACATCACTTTAAAATGACAGTATAATGTTCAATTTTAAGACTGTCTTGCAATGGAAATGAAAATAGATATGTTAGAATATCTGCCCAAGAGTTGGATTATTTCTTACTAAGAATACATCTGAAAAAATTTTTTTATAGTGCTCAATTGTCTTCAAAAGAGATCATCCAAAATATTCACTCACTAGAAGGTATGTGTTTTCATCTGTGAACATCTTATCCAGCATATCTTATTACAAACTTTAGTAGATATAAACTAAGAACTATGGTTGAAATTAAAATGTTCCAGATTGTTAATATTGTTGACCTTTGTTTTTACATGTATTGTGACTTTATCTTCTGTAGAAAAATGTATGTTCAAGTCCTCTGCTTGGATACTGCTCTCTTTTTCTTGTTGTAAAATATTTCTTTACAATGTTTTCATTAATGTGTATGAGTATTGTTTTTAACCTCTGAGATAATACTTGACAATATGTAAAAATATTATTTTAATTTTCATCAATGTATTTTAATATATAATTAAAATATAAATATGTATATATATAAAGGCATAATTTATTATTATAGATTACTTTGAGGATATAATTTGTGAGAGAGATTCAATTTCATGTTTTCCTAGATAACCAATGTTGCATTAATATTTATCAATATGCATTCTTTTCCTTCTGATTCTAATATGCTGATTTTTCTAAAATATTAACCAAAACTAGTCAGTAGAACATTTTAGAGTTCTCTGAAGCCTTCTATCTTTTAAAATTCAGCTTTATTATTAGCTATAATATATAAAACAGGATTACTCAGCTTATTCTCCTACCAGAGGATATGTTTAGAATTTTATATTTCTGTAAACATCTTTCAATCAGCTTATAAACTATGAAGGTATTTATGTTAACATTGTACCACAACTTGCTATCATTTTTGGAAAAACTGACTGAAAGTAAATATAAAACTTTTTTAGTTAACTCATTATGAATATTTATCCAATCTTAGTAATTTTTGTGTGTTTCTTGAAATTATTTGCTTAGGAGAGATGAATCAGTAGTTAGCAGCATTTTTCAGCAGGACTGGAGTTTCATTCCCAGATCCATGTTTGCTGTCTCCCAATCACCTTAACTCTAGCCCCTAAGGATCTGCCTCTCCCTCTGTCATCTGCAGGCACAACACACACACACACACACACACACACACACACACACACACTTACACACATATGTGTATACTCATGCACATGAACATAAACTCACATATATGCATAAATGCATGCACACAAATAAAAAATCTAAAACAGAAATATTTTCTTTGTATAATAATTTATACTTAAATCATTGAAATGAAGGTCATGACCCACATAATGATCACATACATACCAACATTACTGAATTCTGTTTCAAAGCATTTGTTGTATAGAAACACAATTGTATAGAGTATGGAATAGTCATCAGATTCATTGGTAAAAAGAATTGTAGTTTTTTAATATTTTATTTTTTACTAACTTTTAGTTAAAACACCAAGTTCTAACTTCATTGTTTCATTTTTAAAACAATTATTGAGCTTTGCAAACATATACTCTTTCATCTCCCACTTATATTTTCTAATAATTCTCTTCCTCCCTTGAGTCTTACTTCTTCTTTCATAAATTTTAAATAATAATAATAATAATGATGAAGTTTTTATGATAATGATGATAGATAGATAGATAGATAGATAGATAGATAGATAGATAGATAGGCACACAGATATGAGTTAGATAATAAATAGATACATACATATATACCTAAATCTAAGGTTCATGTAATAAAGAGAATGTGAGATATTTTTCATTTTGAGTCATGCTTATTTAGATTAAATGGTAGTTTCCACTTCCATCTATTTTCTTAAAAAATGACATAATTTTGATTTTTGATGACTGATTAAAATTCACTTGTGTGCGCTCAACTACCAATGGACATCTAAGAGTGCTCCACATTTTCACTAATGTACATGATGGTGCAAAACCAATGGTACTGAAATATATCTGTGGTATATTGACTCAAACTCTCTAAGCATGTACCCTGGAATGGTATACTTGAATTAAATGCAGTTTCAACTTTTGTCTTTTGAGGAACTTCCATGCTTATTTCCATATGTGCTGTTTTACATCTATATATCTATGTATCTTTGTATTTATCTATCTATCTATCTATCTATCTATCTATCTATCTATCTATCTATCTTGAAGCATCCTCACATCCCTATAATAAATCAGACTTGATTTTGGTGCTTGGTCTTATTAATCCATTGTTAAAATTGGTGTACAAATAGTCTATCACAAACTTTTACAGAATGTTCATTAGAGAAATTCTATTTTTCCACTTGTTCTTGTTTAGTCTAAGTATCAGATGCCATAAAGTGAATTTGATATTATAGTCTATGAACACTTTCTACTTTCCACTTTGCTGGTTTCGTTTCAAATGTAATTCAGAAGAGAGGTAGTGATATTAAGCCACTTCGTTCTTTTGTTTCAACTGATGATTTGAATGTTTTCTCCATTGGCTTCAGTATTTAATGTGGATCTTTGTTACCAAGCTGAGAAAATTACTGTCTATTGTCAGTTAGCTACTTTTTTTCTTTTGCTTGGATAAATAAGCTTCATCAATTATACTTTTTTTCTTCTGTTGTTTTCTTTTTAATATGATTGTAATGGTTTGCTCAGTTTTACTGTGTCTCTTGTTTTTGAGATTAGATTTTAACTTCATTTCTCTCTTTCATTACATCCCTCCAAACCCTCCCCTATACACACACACACACCACTCATAGACTCTGGCACTATCAACATCAAAATAACAATAATTAACACCTACTTGTCATTAATATCTTTTAACATCAATGGCCTCAACTCCTTAATAAAAAGACACAAGCTAACAGAATGGATGTTGAAACAAGACCCATCATTCTTCTGCATACAAGAAACATACTCAGCACTGAAGATAGACATTACCTCAGAGTAAAGGGCTGGAAAAGGATTTCCAAGCCAACAGACTCAAGAAACAAGCTGGAGGAGCCATGCCAGTATTTAATAAGATGAATCATCAACCAAAATTAATCAAAATAGTTGGGGAAGGACACCCCATACTCATTAAAGGAAAAATACACCAGGATGGTATCTCAATTCTGAATTATGCCGCAAGTGCAAGGGCACCCTCATTTGTAAAAGAAAACATTACTAAAGCTCAAATCACACATTGAAACCCACACATTAATAGTGGGAAACTTCAATACTCATTCTCTCCAATGCACAGATCATCAAGACAGAAACTAAATGGGGAAATAAAGAAACTAACATATCCCCTGAATCAAATGGACCTAACAGATATCTACAAAACATTTCACCCAAACACAAGAGACTATATCTTCTTCTCAGCACCTCACAGAACCTTCTCCAAAATTGAGCATTTACTTGGTCACAAACCAAGTCTCAGCATAAGATTAAAATAACCCTTTTATCTTATCAGACCACCATAGATTGAAGCTGGAACCCAACAACAACAGAAACAACAGAAAAACCACAAACTCATAGACACTGACCTACTCCCTACTCCATGACCACTGGGTCAAGGATAAAATTTTTTTAAAAAATTAAACACTTTCTAGTATTCAATGAAAATGAAGGCACAACAAATTCAAACTTATGGACACAATGAAAGCAGTGCCAAGAGGAAAGTTCAGAACATTAAGTGCTTTCATAAAGAAATTAGAGAGTTCTCACACTAGCATTTAAAAGCACAACCAAAATCTCTAGAACAAAAAGAAACAAATGCACACAAGAGGAGTAGACAGCAGGAAATAACCAAACTCAGGGCTGAAATCAGTAACTTAGAAACAAAGAGAATAATACAAAGAGTCAGTGAAAACAAGCGCAGGTTCTTTGAGAAAATCAAGAAGATGTACAAACCCTTAGCCTAACTAACTTAAAGGCAGTGAGACAATATTCAAATTACCAAAATTAGAAATGAAAAGGGGGACATAACAAAAGACCCCAAGGAAATACAAAGAATCATTAGGTCTTACTTCAAATGCCTGTACTCCACAAAATTGAAAACCCCAAAGGAACTGGATGAATTTCTCCATAGATTTCACTTACCAAAGCTAAATCAAGATCAGGTAAACAGTTTAAATAGTCCTACAATCCTTACGGAAATAGAAGGAGTCATCAAAAGTCTCCCAACCAAAAAACAAACAAACAAACAAACAAAAACCTCCTTGTCAGGTTGTTTTAATACAGAATTGTACCAGATTTAAAAGAAAAGCTAATACGAGTACTGTGCAAACTCTTCCTAAAATAGAAACAAAAGAACTACCAAACTCATTCTATGAAGCCACAGTCATCCTGATAACTAAACCACACAAAGACTCAACAAAGAAAGAGAATTTTAGACCAATCTCCTTTAATCATTGATGCAAAAATACTCAATAAAATACTCGCAAACAGAGTCCAAGAACACATCAAATACACCTACTATGATCAAGTAGGATTCATCCCAGGGATGCAGAGATGGCTAACATATGAAAATCCATCAGTCTAGTCCACTATGTAAACAAACTGAAAAAGAGAAAAACAAAACAAACCACATGCTCATTAGATGCAGAAAAAGCACTTAACAAAATCCAACAACTCTTCATATTAAACACCTTGTAGGGATCACAGATATAAGACACATACCTAAAGACAATAAAGGCAATACTCATTAAGCCAATAGTCGACATCAAATTAAATGAAGAGAAATGTAAAGCAGTAACTCTAATATCAGGAACAAGATAAGGCTGACCACTATCTTCGTATCTATTCAATACAGTACTTGAAATTCTGGGTAGAGAAATAAGACAACTAAGATCAAGAAGATACAAATTGGACAGGAAGAAGTCAGAGTGTTATTCACCAATGATATTGGAGTATACATAAGTGACCCTAAAAATTCTACCACAGAACTCCTACAGCTGATAAACATCTTCAGCAAAGTGTCTGGATACAAAATCAACTTAAAAAAAATCTGTAATCCTCCTTTATACGAATGATAAATTGGCTGAGAAAAAAAAATATGGAAACAACACTCTTCACAATAACCACAATTAGTAAAAAATATGCTGGTATAGTTCTAGCCAAGCAAGTGAAAGACCTATATGACAAGAACTTCAAGTGCTTGAAGAAAGAAATTGAGGAAGATATCGGAAGATGGAAAGATCTCCAATGTTCATAGATCAGTAGGATTAGCATAGTAAAAATGGCCATCTTACCAAAAGTAATCTATAGATTCAA
Organism: Psammomys obesus; assembly: GCF_907164565.1. Classification (NCBI taxonomy): domain Eukaryota; kingdom Metazoa; phylum Chordata; class Mammalia; order Rodentia; family Muridae; genus Psammomys; species Psammomys obesus. The sequence goes on along the minus strand of NW_026596149.1, from coordinate 13,614,275 downwards.
TGAAATTCCCATCAAAATTCCACCAAAATTCTTTACAGACCTTGGTTGAGCAATTTTAAATTTCATGTGGAAAAATAAAAGATCAAGGATAGCTAAAACATCCCTGTACATTAACAGAAATTTTGGAGGTATCTCCATCACTGATTTCAAGCTATACTACAGAAAAATAGTAATAAAAATGACATGACATTGGTAGAAAAAAAAAGTTTTCCAATTGAATCAAATCAAAGAACAAGAAATAAACCCACATACTTACAGAAAGCTGATTTTTGAAAAAGAAGCCAAAACCCATACAACAGGATATATATATATATATATATATATATATATATATATATATATATATATATATTTTTTTTTTTTTTTTTCAACAATTGGTGCTGGTCTAAGTGGATGTCTACATGTAGAAAATGCAAATAGACCCATAGTTATCACCCTTTACAAAATTCAAGTCCAGGAGTATCAAAGACATCAAAATAAAAATGGATCGACTAAATCTATTAGAAGAGAAAGTGGGGAAAAGTCTGGAACTCATTGGCATAAGAGACAGCTTCCTAACAGAACACCAACAGCTCAGGCTCTGAGATCAACAATTAATAAATGGAACCTTATGAAACTGAAAAGCCTCTGTAAGGCAGAGGACACTGTCTATAGACAATCTACAGATTGGGAATATCTTCACCTGGTCAGTATCTGACAGAGAGATAATACCAAAATATATAAAGTACTGAAAAAATTAAAAACCAACAAAACAAATAACCCAATTGAAAAAAAAAAAGATGCATAGAACTAAACAGAATTCCCAACAGCCAAAACTCTAATGGCTGAGAGGCACTTAAAGAAATGTTCAAAGTTCTTAGTCGTCATGGAAATGCAAATCAACCTAGACCACTTGATCAGAGGAAGCCCATAGGCTGCTCAGTTTCCCAGTGGGTTCCCTAGTAAAGGGAACAGGGGCTGTCTCTGACATGAACTTAGTGGCTGGCTCTTTGATCACCTTTCCTTGAGGGGGGAACAGCTTTACTAGGCCACAGAGGAAGACAGTGCAACCAGTCCTGATGAGGTCATATAAAAGGGGAGGAGGACCTCCCCTATCAGTTGACTAGGGAAAGGGCATGGGAGGAGAAGAGGGAAGGAGTATGGAACTAGGAGGAGATGAGGGAGGGCCTACAGGGAAGATACAAAGTGAATAAATTGTAATAAATAAATAATTTAATTAATCAATAATTTTAAAAAATGACTCTGAGATTTCATCTTACACCTATGACAGAGTAGGCTCCTGGGAGTATATAGTGGTGTCTCTAGCTGAGATTCCTAGCTGCGGGGTATATGAAGACTGCAAGGACCACCTTGTAGCCAGGCAGGACTTCTAGTGGAGGAAAGGGGACACTAACCCACCCACAAAAACTTTGACTCAAAATTTACCCTGCCTACAGGATGTGCAGATGTAAAGATGGAACAGAGAAAGGGGGAATGGCAAACCAATGACTAACCCAACCTGAGACCCACCCCATAGGAAAAAGCCAACCCCTGACACTATAAATGATGCCCTACTGTGTAACACTCATTTTTATATTCTATGTTATTGGGATTCCTTAAAACCTCTTTCTTCCAACCCTCAAACCTAGGTAGGAGAGAGCTTAGTGGGGAGAAGGAGCACAGACCGCTTTACTTCTCTGGGCTGTTTAGGGTAGAAGGGTTCTTTTAGGGGTTATACCAATTTCCATCAACAGCAGATGGAGCAGTCTCCTACAAGCTGCTACACCCCAAAAGTCTTCTCTCAGTCTGTCTCTAAGCTGGCACACCATCCATCTGTGCTCTCTCCAAACTGCTCTTGCCACATGCTACCACTGCACAGCAAACTTTCTCTTTCTGGGCTCTCATATTTATCTCCTCAGGGTCCTAGACCACGCCCCTCTCCATGCCACACAGTGCAGGCTGTTACCTAATGTCAAAGACCAGGCACCACATGAGACAATTATCATCTATGGACAAACTGAAGCCCAAACTAAAATCCCACACTTGGGACTAAAACAAACACATATTTACATAATATAACTAAGTTTACAAAGAAACCAAAACTTCCCTGATACTGCTATGCTTCCAGACAGGAGACTAGCATGACTGTCCTTTGAGAAGCTTCACCCAGCAGTGTAAGGAAACAGATGTTGAGACCCATAGCCAAACATTGGACAGAGTTAGGGGAGTCATGTGGATGAGTGTGGGAAAAAAAAAAAAAAAAAAAGGCCCTGGAGGGAATAAGAAACCCTAAGGAAGACCAACAGTATCAACTAGCCTGGGCTCATAGCAGCTTACAGAGCCTGAGACACCAAACAAAGAACATGCCTGGACTGGTCCTAGGCCCATGACACAGATGTGACTGATGGGCAGCTTGGTCTTCATGTGGGGCCCCCTAGCAACAGGGGGAGCATGGGTCATATCTAGCAGGAAATCGGTTGCCTGCTTTTAGATCACTTTTCCCTACCTGGGATTCCTTGTAAGGCCTCAATAGAAGAGAATGTAATAAGTCCTAATGCAACTCAATGAGCCAGGGTAGGTTTGTAAGGGAGAGATATCCTCTTTTCTGATGAGAGAGGATGGGAAGAAGGGGGTGGGAGGAGGAAACCTGAAGAAGAGGAAGAACGGGTCAATGATTGAGATGTAAAATGAATAAATGCAGCCAGTTCTGATGAGACCTGATAGGCTAGGGTCAGCAACAAGGGGAGGAGGACCTCCCCTATCAGTGGACTGGGGAAGGGGCATGGGAGAGAAGAGGGAGAAAGGGCAGAATTGGGAGGAGATAAGGGAAGGGACTACAGCTGGGATACAAAGTGAATAAACTGTAATTAATAAAAGTAAAAAAATAAAATGAATAAATGAATAATTTATAAATAAAGTGAAATAAAATATAATTAAGAAAGAAAGAAAGAAAGAAAGAAAGAAAGAAAGAAAGAAAGAAAG
>NW_026596149.1:13561202-13611304 GCF_907164565.1 Psammomys obesus | reverse complement strand
AAGAAAGAAAGAAAGAAAGAAAGAAAGAAAGAAAGAAAGAAAGAAAGAAAGAAAGAAAGAAAGGAAGGAAGGAAGGAAGGAAGGAAGAAAGAAAGAATAAAGATGTTGTCTTTTTTCCATTGTATGGTTTTGGCTTCTTGGTCAAAAATTAAGTTTCCATAGGTGTTTGGGTTTATTTCTGGGTCTTCGATTCTATTCCATGGATCCACCATTCTGTTTCTTTTTAAAATTATTTTTTATTTATTACATTTTATTTACATTATTTACATTTTATTCACTCTGCAGCAGCAGTAGCCCCCTCCCTCATCCACTCTCAATCCTGCCCTTCCTCCCTCTTCTCCTCCAGTGCCCCTCCCGAAGTCCACTGATAGGGGAGGTTGGTCTTCTTTCCCTCCATCTGACCCTAGCCTATCAAATCTCATCAGGACTGGCTGCACTGTCTTCCTCTGTGGCCTGGTAAGGCTTCTCCCACCTCATGGAGACTTGATGAAAGAGCCCAGGGCAATACATGTGCTCATATGTGTTTTATGGTAATCATTTACTAAGAGCAGCCAATATTTTTTGAAAAACAAATATTCATTATACATTTTGGAAACATGTGGAAATAATTTGATAACATATATTTACAGAATTGTTTTATATTTTGTGCCATTTGAGGTTTATGAAATGATCTCTGAGCCAGTAAAACTATGATAAAATTTTCAGTAAAAGATCCTATTCCATTACTAAGCCATGTTCTCTGTGCTGTTCAATTAAGAGAGCAATATCTTTCTTGCAGACAGACATAGGACAAGTCATACATCAGACAACATTCAATCAGGCACAAATACGTACAACAGACAGATTACAGATATGCCAGTAATCACAGACTATGGTCAGATGGAAAACAGAGGTAGTGGAAAATTCAAATTTGGGCTTATTCTTGGTCAAATCTAAGCGGAAGTCCGTGTCATTATTCTTTAATGGGACACCAACACATTTTGGTGACTCTGAAATTATCTTTAATGCATTAACTGATGCATTATGTAAAAAGCTGGCTTCTCACAGTATTTCTTGGGGAAAAGGCATTCTAGAATTTGTGTTAAATATCTGAAATCAACAGGATGTCATTTACAACAACCTCGCTCAATTACTGAATGACCTAGTCCGATTTTCTGCAGGATGTCTTTGTTTGGAAATAAAAGAATAAAAAATAAATTCTAAGAGAAAACCAAAAAGAAACAAAGATAAAAGGCTTCATTGGGTTTTGTCCCTTGCTTTCTAAGAAACTGGTCAGAGACTAGTAGCTTAATATCACTAAAAATTATAAATGAAATATTAATTGTGTAAACTTGCAAATACATTGTGATGGTGAATTACATTGGTATATATTCCAATATTGAATTTTTATTCATATAATAAAAATTTATTCAAAATATAATACTTTTTTTATTTCAAGATCATTATTTTTCCTGTTTTCATATTGTTAAGTGAAAACAGTTTTTGGGATGGTAGCAAAATAATTTTGATGTGGTTTCAAACTTATAACCATTATAAATATATTTGCTTTTAAGTATATACATATACATCTATTTTCATTGCTATTCAAATAATTAAATCAAATATACTATGACAATGATTAAATGAACCAACATTTACAATCTTTATTACTTTATTCTTCTTTCCTTATTATTAGTTCAATCTTCTGCTGAATAACAATGACGTGGATTATAATAGTTACCATTAATTCTTTTTTGCTCATTGTCTTATCAATAGGAAAACCACTAGCTTTCTATTTCAAGATCCCAAAGACCTAATTTGTGCAAGCAACCTCATTTAGATTTGGATATCTAATACCTTGCAACACAGTCATTTATCATTGCTATCAGCATTTCAGTGATAATTATTAAGGAAATGTGTTTCCAAAAGAACTACATGACATATTAAATTAAAACTAAAGAAATTCATTAAAATAAACTAAATTAAACAAAGAAATATAATAACAAAACCAAAGGTTATGAAATCATAAAAATTATCCTCTCAGGTCATAATAGAAATAAAATATTAATATAAAGCAAAAAAGATCGCTGCTTGAAAGTTTAAAATGTTTGAAAACAACAAGTATATTTCAAAATAAATGATAAATTTAAGAAAAAAAACTCAAAGAATGGATAAAGAAAATGTAGTACATTTACATAATGCAATACTTAGCTATTAAAAAAAAAAGACACCGTGCAATTGGCAAGCCAATGGATGAAACTAGAAAAGATCATCCAGAGTGAGAAAACTCAGACTCAGAGAGAAACACATGGCATGTACTCACTTATAAGTGCTTATTAGTAGAGGGAAACCATGCTAGAATCCACAGACCCAAAGAAGCCAAGTAACAAGGAGGGTAAAAGGGAAGATACTTGAATCCAACTCAGAAAGGGAAATAAAATGGACATCTGAAGTAGGTGGAGGGAGAGCTGGGTGGGAAAGTGGGTGGGAAGGGGAACAGGGAGGTAGAAATCAGGTTTGTGGAGAACAGGGTGGGAAAAGTAAGTGAGAAGAGAAAGAGAGAGAGAATAAAATCAGTGGGAGACATCTCTGTGATGGGGGAGACTCCCAGAACTCTATGGGGGTGACCCTAGGAGAGGGAGATAGAGAGCCTGAAGTCAACACCTCACATAGCCAGGTGGGATTTCCAGTAGAAGGAGGAAGATACCAACCCACCCACAAAATCTTCAACCCAAAATCTGTCCTGCCTACAAGAAGTGTAGAAATAAATATGGAGCAGAGATTGAAAAAAAAGGCAAACCAATGGCTGGCCCAATTTGAGAACCACTACTTGGAGGAGAGCCAACCCCTGATACCATTAATGACACTCTGTTATGCCTGTATATGGTAGCTTAGTTTAACTATCTTCTGAGAGGCTTCATCCAGCAGCTGATGGAGACAGATGCAGAGACAAACAGCCAAACAATAGGCTGAGCTTGGGAAGTCTTGTGGAAGAGAGGGAGGAAGATATCAGAGGGGTCAAATAACACATACAGAGTAAATTAATCTGGGCTTATGGGGCAGACAGAGTCTGAACCACCAATCAGATAGTAAACATGGGATAGACCTAGACCCCCTACGCATATGTAGCAGATATGTAAGTTGGTCAACATAAGGGTCCCCTAACAATTAGCGCAGGGGCTGCCTGTGACTATGTTACCTGCCTTTGGATCCCTTTCTTCTAGCTGGGCTGCCTTGTCTGGCCTCTGTGTGAGCTTAGTCTTGCTGTGACTTGATGTGCCAGAGTGGGTTGGTTTTCATGGGAGGGGGGTCCTCTTCTCTCAGAAGGAGAGAGGAGAATGGGGGAAGGGAGTGTGAGGGTACGACTGGAAGGAGAAAAAATTGGTCTCTGATCAGGCTGCAAAGTGATTAAATAAATTAATTAATAAGAAAAAAGTTTGAGGGGATCCAAGATGGCGGCAACCAGCGTGCACAGTTTCTGAGAGGCAGAGGTTTTGAAACTCTGAAATTGGTGAGTGGAGGGGCAACGGAAGCCTGAAAAATCGACGTTGTAGCTTCCTGAAAGAAAGGGGACATCACAGGAGTGGAGACATTTAGATTCAGGTCAGCCACGGATTTCTCTGGGAAAAGAGAGGGACATTTCCCTTATTCGGGCCTCCCTCCTCCTCAGAGGAGCTGACCCACAATGCTAGTGACACTGAGCACAGAAATCACTGCCTGGGGACCGAGACTCCTAGTTCCTCAGCTGCAGCTGCCAGCTGTACCCATCTGTCATGTCCCAGATCCTCGGTACAAACCTTCCCAGGTCCCAGGACTGTGAGCCGCCATACTAACTCCTCAGGGCCTCCCAGCCAGTGACTATAATGGCATCCAATCCCTGAGTGGCAGATAGCCAGCTGTACAGCCACCAATGTGCAGCAATCTTGCAGAACCACCCAGGTACTACAGGTGCCAGGCCACCTAGGTCTGTGGACCACTGTTTTGGCTCCCCAGGACTTCCCAGCCTGTACCTGGAAACTCCAGTCCTGCAGCCACAGCTGGAATCCCTAATTCAGTGGGTGCAGCACCACTGAGCTGACTGAGCTCATCCTGCCACATTTGACTCAGGAGGTCCAAACCAGCCAGTAGAGAACAGTAGGAACCACTGTGCTTTATCATTTGAACTGCTAGAGAGTGAGTGCACCCTCAAGTGCCTAGAGAGCCCCAGATCCAGGGTGCTTCTCAGCTAGCAACCACACATCAGAAATCTCCTACCTACACATCCACTGTGGGAAACAGAGGGTTTCTTGGGACATTAAGGCCCTTGATCTGCAAATCTACCAGTGGAGTTTAGGCAAATAACTCCTGGAGCTCAGTGAGAGACAAATACCAGTAGCCTGTAGGCCACAGACATACTCAGGGAATTTGTGACAGCAATCATCAACAGTGCTTGCAATGCTGTCAGCACCTGCGACCTCTTCTGTGCCTGCAAGGTACCCCTCCCTCACACTGAGGGTCTCTACATTCTCTAGCACCCTGTCACTCAAGGCACACTTCCATGCACACACATTTGATCTTCTGTGCCCTCAGACTTTTCTCCCACAGGTACAGCTGAAATACCAACTCACACTCTGAAACCACTGAGCCTCTATCATCTTTCTGAAAAATTGTCCAGACACCAGAGAAAGAAGGTACCAGTATGAACTGCAGAATCCAAGAGCAAACAGTGAACATTATAAGCAAATGGCCAGAGGTCAACTAAAGGACACATGCAACAAAAATCAGGAAATCATGGCTTCATCAGCAACCCCCCAAATCAGTGGATACTCCAACTCATTGGAAACACAGGAAAATAACTTTAAAGATATGCTTATCCAGTTATTAGAGACATATAAAGAGAAAACAAACAAATCTCTCAAAGAAATTGGCACACACATGGAAGCAAGTAGAGGAAATGAACAAAGCTCTCAAAAAAAAAATATAGCCAAACAAATAGAGACACAATTAGTGGCATATAGAGAAGAAACAAACAAAAAAAAATAGAGGCCACATACAGAGACAGGAAGTCACATTCAAACAGATAAAGGAAGTGGTGCAAGGTATAAAAATAGAATTGGAATCAATAAAGACAACACAAACTGAGAAAACCCTGGAGCTGGAGAACTTAGAGAAAAGATCAGGAACCACAAAGGTAAGTATCACCAACAGAATACAAGAGATGGAAGAGAGAATCTCTGGTGCTGAAGACACACTCGCAGAAATTGATACTTCTCTCAAAGAAAAAGTAAAATCAGAAAAGGCCCAAACACAAAACATCCAAGAAATCAAAGACACCATGAAAAGGCAACATCTAAGAATAATAAGAATTGTTGAAAAAGAAAATTCCAGGCTCCAAGGTCCAGAAAATATTTTCAAGAAAATCCAGCCCTCTAGAAGGAAAACTCCAAGCCAATGAAAACAACTATACCCAAGAAAACATAGGATATAGATAATTTCCCTATGACAAGCAAAGAATCACAGTAAGACCACGAACTCCACAATAAAAGGAACTAACGTTTATTTGTCACTAATATCTATCAACATCAATGGACTCAACTCTCCAATAAAAAGACACAGAATAACATATTAGGTGTGGAAACAGGATCCAACATTCTGCTCCATCCAAGAAACACACCTATGAAACAAAGAAACACTACCTCAGAATAAAGGGCTGGAAAAATGTTTTTCAAGCAAATGGACCCAGAAAACAAGCTGGGGTAGCGATCCTAATATCTAATAAAATAGATTTTCAACCAAAATTAATCAAAAAAGATGAGGAGGGGCACTACATTCTCATCAAAGGAAAATTCCACCAAGAGGACATCACAGTTTTGAACATCTATGCCCCAAATACAAGAGCACCTACATGTATAAATGAAACATTATAGAATCTGTAATCACACAACTATCCCAACAGCTTAATAGTGGCAGATTTCAACACCCCACTCTCACCAAAGGACAGATCATCTAGACAGAAGCCAAAGAGGGAAATAAAGGCACTTACAGAGGCCCTAACTCAAATGTAATAGATGTCTACAGAACTTTTCACCCAAACTCAAAAGAGTATACCTTCTTTTCAGCACCTCATGGAACCTTCTCCAAAATAGACCATATAGTTGGTCACAAAGCAAGCCTCAACAGATACAAGATAATTGAAATAATCCCTTGTATTCTATCTGACCACCATGGACTAAAGCTAGACCTCAACAACACCACGGAAAAAGCAAAAAGCCTACAGCCATATGGAAACTGAACAACTTGCTACTCAATAACAGCTGTGTTGAAGAAGAAATAAAGGCCAAGTAACATATAATGGCAAACCCATTAGAATCACACCTGACTTTTCAACAGAAACTATGAAAGCCAGAAGGGCCTGGACAGATATCATGCAGAGCCTAAGAGAACACAGATGTCAACCCAGGCTACTATACCCTGCAAAACTCTCAGTCCTCATAGACGGAGAAAACAAGATATTCAATGACAAAAACAAATTTCAACAATACCTACACACAAATCCAGCATTACAGAAGACACTGGAAGGGAAAATACAACCCAAGAAAATTAGCTTCTGTCAAGAAAACACAGGAAATAATTAACCTTACTACAGCAAAACAAAAAGCAACCAAGCACACAAACTTATGAACACAGCCAACATCAAAATCAAAGGATCTAACAGCCACTGGTCATTAATCTCTGTCAACATCAATGGACTCAACTCTCCAGTAAAAAGACACAGATTAACAGAATGGATACGTAAATAAAACCCAGCAATCTGTTTCATACAAGAAACACACCTAAGACACAAAGATAGACATTACCTGAGGGTAAAAGGTTGGAAGACGACTTTCCAAGCAAATGGACCCAAGAAACAAGCAGGAGTAGCCATTCTAATATCTGATAAAATAGACTTTCAACCAAAATTAATAAAAAGAGATGAGGAAGGACACTTCATACTCATCAAGGGAAAATTCCACCAGGAAGACATCACAATCCTGAACATCTATGCCCCAAATACAAGAGCACCCACATTTGTAAAAGAAACATTGATAAAATTTAAACCACATATACATCCCCACACATTAATAGTGGGAGACTTCAACACCCCGCTCTCAACAAAGGACAGGTCAACAAAACAGAAATTAAACAAAGAAACAATATCTCTGACAGAGGTCATGAATCAAATGGACCTCACAGACATTTACAGAACTTTACACCCAAACACAAAAGAATTTACCTTCTTCTCAGCACCTCATGGAACCTTCTCCAAAATAGACCATATAGTTGGTCACAAAGCAAGCCTCAACAGATACAAGAAGACTGAAATAATTCCTTGTATCCTGTCTGATCACCATGGAATAAAGCTGGACTTCAACAACAACAGAAATAGCAAAAAGCCTACACACACATGGAAATTGAACAACTTGTTACTAAATGACAGCAGGGTCAGGGAAGAAATAAAGAAAGAAATTAAAGCCTTTCTAGAACTCAATGAAAATGAAGACACAAGATACCCAAACTTGTGGGACACAATGAAAGCAGTGCTAAGAGGAAAGTTCATAGCACTAAGTGCCTTCAAGAAGAAATTCGAGACAGCTCATTCAAGCAACTTAATGGCCCATTTAAAAACCCTAGAAAAAGAAGAAGCAGACACACCAAGAAAGAGTAGACAGCTGGAAATAATCAAACTCAGGGCTGAAATCAATCAATTAGAAACAAATAAAACAATTCAAAGACTCAATGAAAACAAGAGCTGGTTCTTTGAGAAAATCAGCAAGATCAACAAACCCTTAGCCAAGCTAACTAAAAGGCAGAGAGACACCACCCAAATCAACAAAATCAGAAATGAAAAGGGGGACATAACTACAGACACTGAGGAAATCCAAACAATCATTAGGACTTACTTCAAAAGTCTATACTCAACAAAATTTGAAAATCTAAATGAAATGGACAATTTTCTTGATCGATTTGACTTACCAAAGCTGAATCAGGGCCAGGTAAATCAATTAAATAGTCCTATATCCCCCCAAAAATAGAAGCAGTCATCAAAAGTCTCCCATCCAAAAAAAGCCCAGGACCAGATGGCTTCACCGCACAATTCTACCAGACGTTCAAAGAAGAGCTAACACCAATTCTCTTCAAAATATTCCACAAAATAGAAACAGAAGGAACATTACCAAACTAATTCTATGAAGCCACAGTCACCTTGGTACCTAAACCTCACAAAGACTCAACAAAGAAAGAGAATTTCAGGCCAATCTCCCTTATGAACATTGATGCAAAAATACTTAACAAAATACTTGCAAACCGAATCCAAGAACACATCAAAGATATTATACACTATGACCAAGTAGGCTTCATCCCAGGTATGCAGGGGCGGTTCAATATACGGAAATCCATCAATGTGATCCACCATATTAACAAACTGAAAGAAAAAAAACCACATGATAATCTCCCTAGATGCTGAAAGAGCATTTGACAAAATCCAACATCCATTCATGTTTAAAGTACTGGAGAGATCAGGGATACAAGGCACATATCTAAACATAGTAAAGGTGATATACAGCAAGCCTATAGCCAACATCAAACTGAACTTAAAGAAACTTAAAGCAATCCCACTGAAATCAGGGACAAGACAAGGCTGCCCACTCTCTCCATATCTCTTCAACATAGTGCTGGAAGTCCTTGCTAGAGCAAAAAGACAGTTGAAGGAGATCAAGGGGATACAGATGGGAAAGGAGGAGTCAAATTATCACTATTTGCAGATGATAGGATAGTATACATGAGTGACCCCAAAAACTCTACCAGGGAACTCCTACAGCTGATAAACACCTTCAGCAAAGTGGCCGGATACAAAATTAACTCAAAAAAATCAGTAGCCCTCCTGTATACAAAAGACAAAAGGACTGAGAAAGAAATTAGAGAAACAACACCATTCACAATAGCCACAAATGACATAAAGTACCTTGGTGTAACCCTAAGCAAGGAAGTCAAAGACTTGTATGAAAAAAATTTCAAGTCTCTGAAGAAAGAATTAGAGGAAGATATGAGAAGATGGAAAGATCTCCCATGCTCATGGCTTGGCAGGATTAACATAGTAAAAATGGCCATCTTACCAAAAGCAATCTACAGATTTAATGCAATTCCCATCAAATTGCCAACACAATACTTTACAGACCTGGAAAGAAAAATTCTCAACTTCGTATGGAATAACAAGAAACCAAGAATTGCTAAAACAATCCTCTACAATAAAAAATCTTCTGGAGGTATCTCCATCCCTGATCTCAGGCTGTACTATAGAGCAACAGTTATAAAAACTGCATGGTACTGGCATAGAAACAGAATGGTGGATCAATGGAATCGAATAGAAGACCCAGAAATAAACCCACACACTTACAGACACCTGAATTTTGACAAAGATGCCAAAACCATACAATGGAAAAAAGATAGCATCTTCAACAAATGGTGCTGGTCCAACTGGATGTCTACATGTAGAAAAATGAAAATAGATCCATACTTATTACCCTGCACAAAAATGATGTCCAAGTGGATCAAAGACCTCAACATAAAACCAGACACATTAAATCGGCTAGAAAAAAAAGTGGGGAATACCCTAGAACTCATTGGTACAGGAGAAAACTTCCTGATCAGAACACCAACAGCACAGGCTCTGAGAGCAACAATCAATATAAGGGACCTCATGAAATTGAGAAGCTTCTGTAAAGCAAAGGACACCATCATCAAAACAAAGTGACTGCCTACAGATTGGGAAAGAATCATCACCAACCCTTTATCTGACCGAGGACTCATATCCAATATATATAAAGAACTAAACAAGCTGAAAAGCAACAAACCAAGTAATCCACTTAAAAAATGGGGAACAGGGCTAAAGAGAGAATTCTCTGTAGAGGAATATCGAATGGCAGAAAAGCACTTAAAGAAATGCTCAACCTCATTAGCCATTAGGGAAATGCAAATCAAAACAACCCTGAGATTTCACCTTACACCCATTAGAATGGCCAAGATGAAAAACTCAAGGGACAACACATGCTGGAGAGGTTGTGGAGAAAGGGGAACACTTCTCCACTGCTGGTGGGAATGTAAACTGGTACAACTACTCTGGAAATCAATCTGGCACTTTCTCAGACCACTAGGAATAGTGTTTCCTCAAGATCCAGCCATACCACTCCTAGGCATATACCCAAAAGAGGCTCAAGTACACAAAAAGGACATTTGCTCAACCATGTTTGTAGCAGCTTTATTTGTAATAGCCAGAAGCTGGAAACAACCCAGATGCCCCTCAACTGAAGAATGGATGCAGAAACTGTGGTACATCTATACAATGGAGTATTACTCAGCAATGAAAAATAAGGAAATCATGAAATTTGCAGGTAAATGGTGGGACCTGGAAAGGATCATCCTGAGTGAGTTGTCCCAGAAGCAAAAAGACACGCATGGTATATACTCACTCATATAAACATACAACATAGAATAAACCCACTAAAATCTGTAGATCTAAACAAACTAAGCAAAAGAGAGGACCCTAACTAAAATGTTGAATCCCCATCCTGAAAGGCAAAGAGGATGGACATCAGAAGAAAAAGAAAATAGGAAACAACCTCGGAACCTGCTACAGAGGGCATCTGAAAGCCAGAAGAAAACAGGAAACAACCTTGAAACCTGCCACAGAGGGCCTGTGAAAGCTTCTGCAGTATAGACTGTCAAAGCAGATGCTGAGCCTGATGGCCAACTGATGGGCAGAGTGAATGGAATTTTATGTAAGAAGTGGGAAATAGTAAGAGCTGGAGGGGACGGGAACTCCACAAGGAGAGCAACAGAACAAGATAATTTGAACACAGGTAACTTCCCAGAAAATCATACTCCAACCAAGGACTATTCGTGGAGATGACCTGGAACCCCTGCACAGGTGTAGCCCATGACAGTTCAGTGTCCAAGTGGGTTACATAGTAATGGGAAGAGGGACTGCCTCTGACATAATCTGATTGGCCTGCTTGTTGATCACCTCCCCCTGAGGGGGGAGCAGCCTTACCAGGCCACAGTAGAGGACAATGCATCCACTTTTGATGAGAACTGATAGACTAAGATCAGAAAGAAGAAGAGAACCTCCCCTATCAGTGGACTTGGGGAGTGTCATGCATGCAGAAAGGGGAGGGAGGGTGGGATCTGGAGGGGAGGAGGGAGGGACTTATGGGGGATACAAAATGAATAAAATGTAATTAATAAAAAATTAAAAAAAAAGAAAAAATAAAATTAAAAATATATCTTCAAAAAAAAAAAGAAAGAAAGAAATGAAAGACTTTCTAGAATTCAATGAAAATGACGATACAACTTACCCAATTTTATGGAACACAATGAAAGCCATGCTCAGAGGAAAATTCATAGCACTAAGTGTCTTCAAGAAGAAATTTGTAACATTGCATACAAGCAACTAAATGACCCAATTGAAAGCCCTAGGAAAAAAAAATAATAAGTAGATACACCCAAGAGGAGCAGATGGCTGGAAATAATCAAACTCAAGGCAGGAATCAATCAATTGCAAACAAATAAAACTATTCAAAGAATCAATGAAACCAAGAGCTGGTTCTTTGAGAAAATCAACAAGATAGACAAGCCCTTAGCCAAATGAATTAAAAGGCAGAGATAAACTATCCAAATCAGCAAAATCAGAAATGAAAAGTGGGACATAACTACAGACACTGAGGAAATCCAAACAATCATTAGGTCATACCACAAATGTCTATATGCCACAAAATTTGAAAATCTTAATGAAATGGACAATTTTCTTGATAGATTCCATCTATCAAAATTAAGTCAAGATCAGGTAGAAAGATTGAACAGCCCTATTTACCCCAAGAAAATTGAAATAGTCATCAACAGTCTCCCTTCCAAAAAAAGCCCTGGGCCAGATGGTTTCAGGGCAGAATTCTACCAGACCTTCAAAGACGTGCTAACTCCAATTCTCTTAAAACTGTTCCAGAAAATAGAAACAGAAGGAACATTACCAAACGCATTCTATGAAGCCACAGTCACCTTTATACCTAAATCAAACAAAGCCCCCCAAAATAAAGAGAACTTCAGACCTATCTCTCTTATGAACATTGATGCAAAAATACTCAATAAAATATTTGCAAACTGAATCCAAGAACACATCAAAGATATCATTCACCATGACCAAGTAGGCTTCATCCAAGGCATGCAAGGGTGGTTCAATATACCAATATCCATCAATGTAATCCACCATATAAAGAAAAGGAAGGAGAAAAACTACATAATCATCTCCTTAGATGCTGAAAAAGCATTTGACAAAGTCCAACATCCATTCATGTTTAAAGTCTTGGAGAGATGATATAAGGCACACACCTAAACATAGTAAAGACAATATATAGCAAGCCTATAGCCAACATCAAACTCAATGGAGAGAAATATAAATCAATCCCACTGAAATCAGAGACAAGACAAGGCTTTCCACTCTCTCCATATCTCTTCAACATAGTACTTGAAGTCCTAGTTAGAGCAATAAGACAAGTAAAGGAGATCAAGAAGATACAAATTAAAAAGGAAGAGGTCAAAGTTTCACTATTCACAGATGATATGATAGTATACCTGAGTGACCCCAAAAGTTCAACCAGAGAACTCCTTCAGCTGATAAACACCTTCAGCAAAGTGGCTGGATACAAAATTAACTCAAAAAAATATCAGAAGCCCTCCTGTATACCTAAGACAAAAGGGCTGAGAAAGAAATCAGAGAAACAATACCCTTCACAATAGCCACTAATAATATAAAGTACCTTGGGGTGACTCTAACCAAGCAGGTGAAAGACCTGTTTGAAAAATAGTTCAACTCTCTGAAGAAAGAAATCAAGGAAGACATCAGAAGATGGAAAGATCTCCCACGCTCGTGGATTGGTAGGATTAATATAGTGAAAATGGTTATTCTGCCAAAAGCAATCTACAGATTCAGTGCAATTCACATCAAAATACCAACACAATTCATTAGAGTCCTTGAAAGAAAAATTCTCAACTTCCAAAAACCTTGAATTTCCAAATCGATCCTGTATAACAACAAGTCATCAGGAGGTATTTTCATCCCTGATCTCAAGCTGTACTACAGAGCAATTGTAATAAAAACTGCATGGTATTGGCACAGAAGCAGAAAGGTGGATCAATGGAACTGAATAGAAGGCCAAGAAATAAACCCACGCACCTCTAAATACTTGATTTTTGACAAAGAAACCAAAATCATTTAATGGAAAAAAGACAGCATCTTCAACAAATGGTGCTTTTCCAATTGGATATCTACATGCAGAAAAATGAAAATAGATCCATATTTATTACCCTGCACAAAACTAAAGTCCAAGCGGATTAAGGACCTCAGCATAAAACCAGATACACTAAATTGGTTAGAAGAAAAAGTGGGGAAGGGGCTAAAACTCATTGTCATAGTAGACAACTTCCTGAACAGAACACCAACAGCACAGGCTCTAAGAGAAACAATCAATAACTGGGACTTCATGAAAATGAAAAGCTTCTGTAAAGCAAAGGACACTGTCGTCAGAACAAAAGAACAGCCTACAGAATGGAAAAGGATCTTCACCAACCCTGTATCTGACAGAGGGGTGATATCCAGAATATATGAAGAAATAAAGAAGTTAAAAAGCAACAAACCAAGTAATTCAATTAAAAAAATGGGGTACCGAGGTAAACAGAGAATTCTCTGTAGAGGAACTTAGAATGGCAGAGAAATACTTAAAGAGATGCTCAATGTCCTTAGCCACCAGAGAAATGCAAATAAAAGAGACCCTGAGATTTCACCTTACACCCATCAGAATGGCTAAGATCAAAAACTCAAGTGACAATACATGCTCTGCAGAGGTTGTGGAAAAAGAGGAACCCTCCTTTATTGCTGGTGGGAATATAAACTGGTACAACCACTTTTGAAATCAGTCTGGCACTTTCTCAGACATTTAGGACTACTGCTACTTCAAGATCCAGCTATACCACTTCTGGGCATATATCCAAAAGATGCTCAAGTACACAACAAGGACATTTGCTCAATCATGTTTGTTGCAGCTTTATTCATAATAGCCAGAAGCTGGAAACAAACCAAATGTCCATCAATGGAGGAATGGATACAGAAATTGTGGTACTTTTACACAATGTAATACTACTCAGCAATTAAAAACAAGGAAATCATGACATTTGCAGACAAATGGTGGGATCTAGAAAAGATCATCCTGAGTGAGGTATCCCAGGATCAGACCTATAAGATAGGATAAACATACTAAAATCTGTACACCTAAAGAAGATAAACAAGAAAGAGGACCCGGGGTAAGATGATCAAGCTTCACTTAGAAAGACAAATGGAATGGACATTGGAAGTAGTAGAAAACAAGTAACAGGACAGGCGCCTACCTCAGAGGGTCTCTGAAAGACTCTACCTAGTAGTGTATCAAAGCAGATGCTGAGACTCATAACCAAACCTTTGGCAGAGTGCAGGGAATCATATGAAAGAAGGGGGAAGTAGTATGACCTGGAGAGGACAAGAGCTCCACAATGACCAAATATATCAGGGCACAGTAGTCTTTTATGAGACAGTTTGTCCAACCAAGGACCATGTATGGATATAACCTAGAACCCCCTCTTAGATGTAGCCCATGGTAGTTCAGTATCCAAGTGGGTTCCCTGGTAAGGGGAACAGGGACTGTTTCTGACATGAACTCAATGGCTAGCTCTTTGACTCCCCCTCCCCTCAAGGGAGGAGCAGCCTTGCTAGGCCACAGAGGAGGACATTGCAGCCAGTCCTGAAGCCACCTGATAAGCTAGGGTCAGATGGAAGGGGAGGAGGACCTCCCCTATCAGTGGACTTGAAAAGGGGCAGGGAGGAAATGAAGGAAGAAGCGTGGAATTGGGAGGGAATAAAGGAGGGGACTACAGCTGGGGTACAATGTAAGTAACCTGTGATTAATATAAAAAATTATAATAAAAGAAAAAAGTTTGAGATGATCATGTGGTTTTTCTCCTTCAATTTGTTTATATGGTGGATCACATTGATGGATCTCCATACACTGAACCACCCCTGCGTGTCTGGGATGAAGCTTACTTGGTCATGGTGGATGATATATTTTAAGTGTTCTTGGATTTGGTCTGCATGTATTTTATTGAGTACTTTTGAATCAATGTCCATAATAAGAGAGATAGTTCAGAAGTTCTCTTTTTTGTTGGGTCTTTGTGTGTTTTAGGTATCAGCATGACTGTGGCTTCATAGATTGAGTTTGGAAATGTTCCTTCTGTTTCTATTTTGTGGAATAGTTTGAAGAGAATTGGAGTTAGCTTTTCTCTGAAGGTCTAGTAGAATTCTGTACTGAAACCGTTTGGGCCTGGGCTTTTTTATGTCTCTCTCCATTTCCTTGGGGAAAATAGTAAATCAAAATGGTGTTTTCTCAGAAAATTAGGAATAGTGTTACCTCCAGATTCAGCTATATAATTCCCAAGCATATATCCAAAATACGCTCAAGTACATAACAAGGACATTTGCTCAATCATGTTCATATCAGTAGCCAGAATCTGGAAACAACCGAGATGCCCCTCATTTGAGGAATAGATGCAGAAATTGTGGTACATTAACACAATGGAATATTACTCAGCAATTTAAAACAAAGAAATCATGAAATTTGAAGGCAGATGGTGAGAACTAGGAAAAGATCATCCTGATTGAGTTATTCCAGAAGCAGAAAGACACACATAGTATATACTCATTTTTAAGTGGATATTAGAGATATAATATAGGATTAACATACTAAAATTTGTACACCTAAAGAAGCTAAGCAAGAAGGAGGACCCTGGGTAAGATGATCAATCCTCATTCAGAAAGGCAAAGGGAAGAACATCAGAAGAAGGAGAAAACAAGTAACAGGACAGGAGCCTACCACAGAGGGACACGGAAAGACTCTACCCAACAATGTATAAAGGAGATGCTGAGACTCATAGCCAAACTTAGGGCAGAATGCAGGGAATCTCATGAAAGAAGGGGGAGATAGGAAGACCTGGAGGAGCCATGATCTCTACAAAGAGAGCAACAGATCGAAAAATCTGGTCACAGGGGTCTTTTCTGAGACTGATACTCTAATCAAGGTGCGTGAATGGACATGACCTTGAACCTCAAGAACCCCTGCTCAGAGGTATACTGTGACAGCTCAGTCTCAAAGTGGATTCCATAGTGATGGGAGCAGGAACTGTCTCTGACATGAACTCAGTGGCTAGCTGTTTCATCACCTCCCCCTGAGTGGGAGCAACCTTACCAGGCCACAGAGGAAGACAATGCAGCTAGTCCTGATGAGACCTGATAGACAAGGGTCAGATGGAAGGGGAAGTGGACCTCCCTTCTCAGTGTACTTGGGGAGGGGCATGGGAGGAGATGAGGGAGGTGGCTACAGAGGTGATACACATTGAACACTAACTTATAAAAATATAATTAAATTTAAAATGTGAAATAAAATATAACAAAACCTGTGGTTAAAAAAAAAAGAAAAATGTTTGAAAACAACACATATTCTAAATAAATTATAAATCCAATAAAAAAGAAAAATATTTAACTACAAAAATTAAGAAAAACTGAAAACATGTATTAGAAACAAATAGAGAAAAACAAAAAAAGAAAATATTTGTCTTTAAATATTTATTGAAATAGTAAAACATGGGCAAGCGTATAAGTGTCAGTGTATAAAGTCACTTTCTGTCAAGCTTCAGGAGACACATGTCAGGAAAGATCTAACTTCGACCAGCACACACACCACAGGACATGTGCACAGACACACAGACCCACACCATGAATAAAACAAGTAAGTGTAATGAATTATTAAAATACGTAATTTCTAGCCAGGCTACCTAGAAAGTGAATAAAAACATAACCTGTATAACAAATAAATTTGAGCCACTTATTCACTAAAGTCTTGGAAAACCAAAAGGATGATGATGAAATACTATTAACAGTTCCTTGCCTTCTTATTTCATAACCCAGAAAAATATGTATCAATTCCTCTAGAGATTCAATAGGTTAAAAACCCAAACAGGAAGAAAAGAGTAGCATGCACAAAGCCTCACCTATTGGAAACATATTTAATTTATAATTAATAATCTCACAAAAGAGAAAGTAACAGTCAAATTTCACTGCTAATTTCTTCCAAAGATTTATTTAAAAAAAAAAAAAAAACAAAAACAAAAACAAGAGGAAATCCTGAAATTTGCAAGCAAATGGTGGGAAGTAGAACAGATCATCTTGAGTGAGGTATCCCAGAAACAGAAAGACACACATGATCTATACTCACTTATAAGAAGATATTGGACATACAATATAGGATAAACATCCTAAAATCTGTCCACCTAAAGAAGCTAAGCAAAAAGGAAGATCCTGGGTAAGATGATCAATCCTTATTCAGAAAGGCAAATGGGACGGACATCAGAAGAGGGAGAAAACAGGCAACAGGACAGGAGCATACCACAGTGGGCCTCTGAAAGACTCTACCTATCAGGGTATCGAAGCAGATGCTGAGACTCATAACCAAACTTTTGGCAGAGTGCAGGGAATCTTAAGGAAGAAGGGGGAGATAAAAGACCTGGAGGGAACAGGAGCTTCACAAGGATAGCAACAGAACCAAAATAAATAAATAAATAAACAAACAAACAAACAAACAAATAAATAAATAATAAGAATGGGCCAAGAGGTCTTTTCTGAGACTGATACTCCAAACAAGGACCATGCATGGAGACAACCTAGAACCCCTGCACAGATGTAGCTCATATCAGCTCAGTGTCCAAATGTGTTCTCTTAAGAAAAACAGGGGCTATCTCTGACATGAACTGATTGGCCTGCTCTTTAATCACTTTCCCCTGATGGGGAAACAGCCTTACCAGGCCACAGAGGAAGACAATGCAGCCAGTGCTAAAGAGACCTGATAGGGTTAGATGAAAGGGGAGGAGGACCTCCCCTACAGTGGACTGGGGAGGGGCATGGAAGGAGAAGAGGGAGGGAGGGTAGGATTGGGAGGGGATTAGGAAGGGACCTACAGCTGTGATATAAAGTTAATAGAAAATCTCAATAATCTTTTCCAAAAAAGAGAAGTCAAGGAGACCCAAAGAACAAATATCCTAGGATATGCATTGTGCTAAAACCAAAAGCAAATAAGAATTATAGGACAAGAAAGATATAGATAAATATTTCCACAGATTACTTACATGCTTAAGAGTAAATTTTCAATCATTGACACCACAAAAAGAAAAGTAAAATTATTAGCATTTCATATCTAACCATAAAAAAAGTTATATATCATGTCCAAAGACAATTTATTCCAGCTTTGTAAGACTGTATCAACATTTTTATAATTTATTAATTCAACCCTGACATTAACAAGCTAAATTTTAAAATATCATATGATCACGTGAATAGATTTAGAAAATGTGTTCGTAAAATCATCATTCTTTGGTGTTAATACTTTGTGTTCTGTGATTAGGGTAGCAGTGTTACAAAGTAGTAGAGCTCCTATAAAGAGGCTGAAAATCCTGGCTTTGGTATGTGGTATTAAAAAATAATAATAATTTTGAAATTAGCAACTTTCTTAACTTGGTAAACATAATTTACAAAATCCTGCAAAAGAAAAAAAATCAAAGTTGACAGTGAAAACTAAATATTTATCCTCTAAACTAGGATCAAGTCGAAATGTCCCAATACCATTCCCAATCAATATGCCAGAAATCCTGGAAGGGCAAGACAAAAATAGAAAACAGAAGGACACAAATACAAAAGGAAATAATCAATTTTTTTTTCACAGACATCTAAACAGAAAACCGAAAAGGATCAACAAAAACAGTCTTGAACATAGTAGTAATTGCAGACTTACAGGATATAATGTGATGTATAAAAGCCTGACTCAAGGGAGAAGTAAATACAAAGGGCCTGGGGTCCTGGTGTCTTGTTTTCCTGATTAAAGCATTCTCATTTGAACCTGGCAATTGGTGGTCTCCTTGGAGATAAGTGCTGAACTCTCAGAATATTGTTCTTGGTAAGGCTAGATTTTAGTACTGGGGCCTGGAGCTATGCTATACACATTTATTAGTTTATGCTAACATATGTTTACAGTTAATAGCAATATTTACATTCTTGAGACCTTGACTTCCTTGGTACCAAATTGATTACATAATTTGTTCTTACAAATATGATTTATGATGAACACAATTTTGATCAGAGAATGGGCATTTAGTTGAAGCTAGTCATGCAAGAATCGCATATCTATATAACTCATGTAAACTCACTGGATACCACTGATCTAATGTCTTCCCACCGTCATATTGTAGTGTGTCATTTCTGCCCACTTGTGAGATAGCATGAAGAGAACACATATGGAAAATGGCACCAAGACCTTTAAGGATCCTGCCATAAATGCCTCTTTCATTCACTAATTTCCTATCACTACTATACCATTTAGTAGTGATAATCAATCACCATGATTATAATAGTTCTACTGAGCCTTGAGAGTGTTCATAACTGACTATGTTTGGAGGTATTGGGAACACCCCATTCAACCAATAGTGAATTATTGGAATATGAAAGTGAAAGTGTGAATCAAATAAAACCCAACATAGATTGTTCCATGCATATTTACAAACCTGTGCTAAAGCTTAAATAAACCCAAATATAAAAGCCTCATTTAGAGAGTTGTTTTTACTAACTGTCAAGTGGAAAAAATACGATATTGAAAGAAAACACACCTAAAACAATAGAACATGTTTAATCAATCCCACTGATCCTGGAAATAAACCATCAAACAGGTAGTGAACTGAATTTATTCAAATATGTGTGTTTATTTTATAAAATTAAAATACATTTTAAAATGTACCATTTTCCCTTTTCCTCTCTCCATTCTGTCCCTTACACTATCCCTTCGCTCCCTCTCAGATGAATACCTTCTATTTCTTTGATTATTATTATGACTGTCTTTCTTTTTTTTTTTTTACAAAAAGCAAAACAACCCAAATGAAAAACAGTAACTATTCAAAGATGTTTCTGGGATGACTAAACATATTGCAAGGAAATTCGTTGAGATAAATAATGTTTATATTACATACAGACACATATCACACATGCACATATATTCACATACACACATATACATATATACAACACATGTGGAACATAGACTCAAATATAAAATGTAACATTTTAAGTATTTAGTGAAAATCTGAAGGATATTGAGTCTGCTGATTAGTTTTCCACATAAATATAAAAGCATAAATAATGGAAGCAACTGAAATGCAATACTTTATTAAAATTAAAAACCTTACAAGAGCTCCTGACTTAAATGAACCTACAAGACACAGAATAGAAAGAAAATTCTTCAAAATGCAAAGATGAAGATCTGCATATAACATATGTAAACAAACACTATTAAAGAAACAACTATAAATATCAATCCATTGTTCAAATATTTCCATATTAAAATGAGAACCATTAAAACATACCTGGCTACCTCACCAAAGAAGATAAAGACGCAGGAAAAAAAATATTGTTAAACTATGGGCAGCTCCATGTATATTAAATCCACTGAGGTTATATCAGGAGAGAAGTGTTCCTATGAAAATGATTGCCTAGAAAAGTTGGCAGTTATGGTGGGAAGCTGAACTTCCTTCCTGCTTGTGAGAAAGAGCAGAGGTGCAACCCTGGCAGTTAACCATTTGGATTCAAAATATAATTTGCTGTTGTCTTTATCATACAATCCATCAATCAGGCAGCAAGACATTGACTCAGTTAAGGTAGACTTAGGAACACACAGACTGCTTAAAGCAGGTTTATTTGTAAATGTCGATGTGGAAGCAAACAAGAAACCTCAAGCAGAAAATCAGAAAAACTAAGGGTAATGCACTCACAAGTAGACCATCATTAAGGAAATGAAAGAGAAAGACACAAAGAGTCATGAAAGACCTTTAAGTTAAGTGCTATGTTATCTGATATATTCCAGTCTGAAAACGACTATCTGCTCTCCAGTTCCCCCTGGAGTGAGCATTGCTACATGGACAGCAGTTGAGTGCCAAGACTGAGATCTCACTTTAAACTTTTTGGTTTCTGTATGTGAAAAAAATGTCCGTGGTGATGGAGCTGAATTGCATGTTAGTCAGGCAGAGGAAGTTTTGTTTCTACTTTCCTGGATGAATAAGAAAGACACTGTTATATATGTGGAAGAGGAAGTGAAACTTCTTTCTGAATAGTTGAATGAAAGCTTAAGTAGAATTTCCAGAGTTATCATGCAAATTATTATCAAGATATAACAGTAAAACTTCAGGATGCCTCAAACAAATGTCTTCATTCTTGCTTCAGTTATCCACCAATTTGAGAGCACTAATTGATCCTCAGGCAAAATATGAATGTCCAGTTAAATATGAATTCTGATAGTAACAATTTTAGTGTATTTTTCAAATATACTATTATGAATATCCTATGATACATACTAACAATCTACTTGAAAGATCTAATAATAGACAAATAAACAGCCAGGCATGTGAATGGATAATAAATGTGTATCCAAAGTTAACTGTGAATCTTATACTTTATTTGACAAGTCTTATAACCTCTCTACAAGGAGTGAAAATTCTATTGTGACTATATTCTAGTGGCATAGACAGAAGTACAAAAAGTCCACCTTCCTTCTAAGAAGACGAGAAAAGATGACTCTTCCTAGCATATCAGTTGTCAAATAAAGAAATCAACTCTGACATCTGTGCTAAGCACTGATTGCATTTATAACCTTGGCTTCACATGATTAACTCTGATGTGTTTATAAGACACCCAAGGGTGTCTTCCAGTGATGTTAGGCAAGAAGTGTTTACATTTCATGATAAAAGTCTAGTTACAGAGCACTGGAATTCTTTTTGTTCCAATTGTAAATATGACTGCATAAAAAGAATATCCACAGGTGCAAACAAAATTATTGTAGAGCACCAATATTACCAAAGATGTTCTAACAAGACAATGGCCACCAATAATTAGCATAAATCAAATCATCAATTTGATAGAAAAATGCGCAAAAGCTTAATTGTTAATTGAATAAATGTTCTAACAATTTCAGTGGACAAACGTTGATAAATACATTTAGCATAAAGAATACACTTACTGATAGGGGAGTACCTCCTCCCCTTTCATTTGACCCTGTTTTATCAGGTATCTTCAAGGCTGGCTGCAAAGTCCTCCTCTGTGGCCTAACAGGACTGCTCCTCCCCTGGGGGTAGGGGGAGGTCAAAGAGCCTGCCCTTGAGATCCTGTTAGTGGACTTGGAAAGGGGCAGGGAGGAGACCAGGGAAGGAGTTTGGGAGGGGGAGGGAATGAGGGAGCAGGATACAGCTGGGACACAGAGTTAACAAATTGTAACTAAAAAGAAAAATAAAAATTAAAAAAAATGAAAGAAAGAAAATGAAACTGTAAATAATATAGACAATGATATTAAGATTACAGAGATTCAGCATGAATGCCACATGACAATGGGTGAGTTCTGTATTGTTCCTGTGACTAAATAAAGTTGCACGAATGATAAAAAAAAAGAATACACTTACATCCAATACTATATATTAAAAGCTATAATAACTTTTAATATAGTTAGTATATAGAATGTATATATGTATGGATGTATTTCCCAAATTATTTCTCAAAAAGTCTAAATATCATTTTGTGAGTAAAAGGTAAACAATTCTACTACTAATGAGAATCCATGAGATTTTGCTTCTAAATTCATAAACACGGATGTCCAGAACAAGGAGGCATCTAAAGCAAGAATTAATTGGTTATGTCCCAAAACAATTTTTGATGCAATTCAGTTTCATATAAATGCAATATTCAATGAGTATAAAACAATATATCTTTCAAGAAATTTTAATAGACCAAATATTTTGCAAACATACGGAGATTTGGAGGGGGAGCACTAGGCCATATGGGGATAAGAATAAAATCTGTGTTAGATTTGCATGCAGAAAGGGGAGGGAGGGTGGGATCGGGAGGGGAGGAGGGAGGGGCTTATGGGGGGATACAAAATGAATAAAGTGTAATTAATAAAAAATTAAAAAAAAATTGTTCATCTTGCTTTATCTATTCCACTTATATAATGTTTCTCAAATAAATTTATTATAAGATAAAAAAATTCTACAGAACATTCTAGAATTATTTGAGCACAATAAGTGTACAATGGCATGTTATCATCATGATCATTAAGTCTCCTGTAGATTAAACCAGTCTCAAAACATTTCTCAAAGTGCATATTGGAATCTCCAATACTGTAAAAATATTCAGGCGATTGTAACATTATACCTGATTGGCCATTTAAAAATGTCTTCCACAATGCTTTCTTTTCCTGTCTTCTCGTTAAATAAGGTAACATACTTTTTATTGAGGTTTTACTTTATTGAGATTGTATCAATAAAGATCAGTATGACTTTAATTGGAATTTCCATTTCTGAGAGCCTTCAAACAAGAGACATTGAAAGGAATAAAGCGAATGCCACATTCGATATTTGGCTTAGGTTCACCACAGTAAAAATATTACTGCCTAACAGTTTTATCTTCAGTAATATATAGTAATTATTTTTTTAGTGTTGCATCCTACAGAGGTAGAAAGAAGCAAAATGTCTCCGAATTGTATTAGTGTAGCCCTAAATATCACTGCAGGAATCTTCTACACATCACTAACACAGCTTTATGGCAGCACCTTAGCTGAAAGGATGTATATGCATATATCTTTTATGGTGCTTTCACTTAGAGACTTTGAAATGACTTGTTTGTGTAATGCTTAGTGAGAGAAGATTTCTTTCAGTTGGGAAATTTGTTATTAAGAACAATTCATCTCATAGGAAGGCATGACTCCTGACTGTAGCTGAAGTCACATCTCAGAGAAGGCAATATTAAGCTTGGGAATACAAGAAGAATTCTGGGACCAATTTCAAAGTCACATTATGAGAAAAGAGAGAAAAGAGGAGGAATTTATCAGACTACCAAATGCTTTCTCAGCCACAAAGCAAATACTTAGATATGGGAATGGCCAATGATGATTTTCCTCCTCTTTGCTGCTCTTAGTTTTATGTTTTATTATGGCTATAAAAACATATGTCCTTTCTGTGTGTTAAGTAAGAAAAACCAGAGATGAAGCTAAGGGTACCATACTCCTTCATGACCATGAAGTATTTATTTGTGAATTTGTGCCTTTTTAAAAATTTATTTATTTTTTTAATAATTGCACATTGTTCACTTTGTATTATCCCAGCTGTAGCCCCCTCTTTCCTCCCCTCCCAATCCTACCCTCTCTCCATCATCTTCTCCCATATCAATCCCACAGTCCACTGATAGGGGATGTCCTTCTCCCCTTCCATTTGACCCTAGACTATCAGATATGATCAGGATTAGATGCATTGTCTTCCTCTGTGGACTGGCAAGGCTGCTCCACCTTCAGGGGGAGATGATCAAAGAGCCAGCCACTGAGTTCCTGTCAGAGACACTCTCAGTTCTCATTACTAGGGAGCCCACTTGGAGGCTGAACTGCCAAGAACTACGTCTTTGCAGGGGTTCTATGTTATCTCCATGCTTGGTCCTTGGTTGGAGAATCAGTCTCAGAAAAGACCCCGTGACAAGATTTTTGGTTCTGTTGCTCTCCTTGTGGAGCTCCTGTCCCCTTTTAGGTATTTCTATTTATCCTTTCATTCATAAGAGTCCCTGCACTCTGCCTAAAATTTGGCTATGAGTCTCACCAAAATGCTTTGATATCCTGTTGTATGGAGTCTTTCAGGGCCCTCTGTGTTAGGCTCGTATCCTGTTCCTGTTTTCTCCCTCTTCTGATGTATGTCCCATTGGCCTTTCTTAATGAGGATTGGTCATCCTACTTAGGGTCCTCTTTCGTGCTTAGCTTCTTTTTTTTTTTTTTTTTTGAATTTTATTTTTTTCTTATCAGTCACATTTTACTAACTCTGTATCCCAGCTGTGTCCCGATCCCTCATTCCCTCCCAGTCCCGATCCCTCATTCCCTCCCAGTCCCTCTCTCCCTCCCTCATCTCCACCGTGCCCCTTTCCAAGTCCAATGATAGGGGGACCTCCTCCCCATTCATCCGATCCTGTTTTATCAGGTATCTTCAGGACTGGCTGCAAAGCTCTCCTCTGTGGCCTAACAGGACTGCTCCTCCCTTGGGGGGTGGGGAATCCAAAGAGCCAGTCATTGAGTTCCTGTTAGAAATAGTCCTTGTTCCCCTCACTATGGGAAACCAATTGGTTACTGAGCTACCACAGGATACATATGAGCAGAGGTTCTAGGTTATATTCATACATGGTCCTTGGTTGAATGTCAGTCTCAGAAAAGACCCTGTGCCCAGATATACTTGGTCCTTGTGGAGCTCCTATCCTTTCCTTGTCAGACTGACTCCCCTTCTTTCTTATGATTCCCTGTACTCTGCCAAAGGTTTGGTCATGAGTCTTTGCTTTGAAAACACCCTAACCCTAACCCTAACCCATTCCTCCGTTGATGGACATCTGGGTTGTTTCCAGGTTCTGGCTATTACAAATAAAGCTGCTATAAACATGGTTGAGCAAGTGTACTTGAGCAAACTTTGTGTACTTTTTGTGTACTTGAGCAAACTTTGGGTATATACCTAGCAGTGGTATAGCTGGGTCTTGAGGAAGCACTATTCCTAATTGTCTTAGAAAACACCAGATAGATTTCCAGAGTGGTTGTACCAGTTTACATTCCCACCAGCAGTGGAGGAGGGTTCCCCTTTCTCCACAACCTCTCCAGCATGTGTTGTCCCTTGAGTTTTTCATCTTGGCCATTCTGATGGGTGTAAGGTGATATCTCAGGGTCGTTTTGATTTGCATTTCCCTGATGGCTAATGAGGATGAGCATTTCTTTAAGTGTTTCTCTGCCATTCGATATTCCTCTGTCGGGAATTCTCTGTTTAGCTCTGTTCCCCATTTTTTATTTGGATTACTTGGTTTGCTGCTTTTCAGCTTCTTTAGTTCTTTGTATATACTCGATATTAGTCCTCTGTCAGATAAAGGGTTAGTGAAGATTCTTTCCCAATCTGTAGGCAGGCGTTTTGTTTTGATGACAGTGTCCTTTGCTTTACAGAAGCTTTTCAGTTTCATGAGGTCCCATTTATTGATTGTTGCTCTTAGAGCCTGTGCTGTTGGTGTTTTGTTCAGGAAGTTGTCTCCTGTGCCAATGAGTTCTAGGCTGTTCCCCACTTTTTCTTCTACCAGATTTAGAGTATCTGGTTTTATGTTGAGGTCTTTGATCCACTTGGACTTTAGTTTTGTGTAGGGTGATAAATATAGATCTATTTTCATTTTTTCTGCATGTGGACATCCAGTTGGACCAGCACCATTTGTTGAAGATGCTGTCTTTTTTCCATTGAATGGTTTTGGCATCTTTGTCAAAAATCGAGTATTCATAGGTGTGTGGGTTTATTTCTGGGTCTTCTATGCAGTTCCATTGATCCTCCTTTCTGTTTTTATGCCAATACCATGCAGTTTTTATTACTAATGCTCTGTAGTACAACTTGAGATCGGGGATGGAGATACCTCCAGATGATCTGTTGTTGTACAGGATTGTTTTGGAGATTCTGGGTTTTTGTTTCTCCATATGAAGCTGAGAATCTTTTTTTTCAAGGTCTGTAAAGAATTGAGTTGGTATTTTGATGGGAATTGCATTGAATCTGTAGATTGTTTTTGGCAGGATGGCCATTTTCACAATGTTAATCCTACCAATTCATGAGCACGGGAGATCTTTCCATCTTCTGAGATCTTCTTCAATTTCTTTCTTCAGAGACTTGAAGTTTTTCTCAAACAGGTCTTTCACTTGCTTGGTTAGTGTCACCCCAAGGTACTTTATGTTATTAGTGGCTATTTTGAAGGGTGTTGTTTCCCTAATTTCTTTCTTGGCCCTTTTGTCTTTGGTATACAGGAGGGCTTCTGATTTTTTTGAGTTGATTTTGTATCCTGCCACTTTGCTGAAGGTGTTTATCAGCTGGAGGAGTTCTCAGGTTGAATTTTTGGGGTCGCACTGGAGTTCTGGTACTGTGAAGCCGCTGTGCACCTCTGTATCCTTCCGCTCCGCCGAGGCAGGGTTATGGGGGCATTTGGGGGAGTGCCCGAAAGGATTTGGTTTTCTCAGCCCCGATCTCGGGTTGGGGTACAGACAATGCGGTCTGTGGCAGATTCTGCTGGTCGCCTCCTGCCTCCTCCTCCGAAGGAGTAGGGATTTTGAGCTGGGCGCGCAGCTGCTCTCCGTGTGTGGCGGGAGCTCAATTGTGATGGCGGCAGGTACCTGTGGTCAGAGAGACCTTCCAGGAAAAGACTGGGTGACCCGTGACTAGTCTGGCAACTTTCCTTCCCCGTGGGGTTTTTTTGCAACTGGGACTCCCAGCCTCAGGCACCCTTGTACCCACCGATCAGACTGGGAAAGTGATTGATTGGGACACACAGGCTTGCGGCACCAGCCCGGAGACCCAAAGCCCGCGTTAGCCGGGTTCTCTTCAGGGTTCTGGCTGGGCAGCAGAGAGTGGACCCGACCGATTCCCATGCCGTGGGAACCTCCCCTCACCTGGGAAACACAATAGCTGTTGTTTCAGGGCCCAGAGTTCAGTCTCCTGGTCGCTGCACGGAGTGTGTTGTCCCCCTTCTCAGACATAGTGTTCTCCGGCGCCGCCATCTTGGCCCCTAAACTGCAGTTTCCCTTGCTTAGCTTCTTTAGGTGTACAGATTTTAGTATCTTTATCCTATATTATAAGTCTAATATACACTTATAAGTGAGTATATACCATCAATAAACTGGACCTCATCAAACTGAAAAGCTGTAAAGCCAAGGACTCTGTCATCAGAACAAAATGACAGCCTACAGGATCAGAAAGGGTATTCACCAACCCTATATCTGATAGAGGGCTAATATCCTCTTGTATCCTATCAGACCACCATGTCCTAAAACTAGACCTCACAACAACAGAATATCAAAAAGCCTGCACACATATGGAAATTGAACAAATTGCTACTCAATGGCAGCTGGGTCAGGGAAGAAATAAAGAAAGAAATTAAAGACTTTCTAGAATTCAAAGAAAATGAAAGCACACTTACCCAAACTCAAGAAGGTAAAAAACAACAAATCAAGTAATCCAATCAAAACTGGGATAGAGAGATAAACAGAGAGTTCTCTGTAGAGAATATCGAATGGCAGAGAAACAAAGAAATGTTCAATGTCCTTAGTCATCAGGGAAATGCAAGTCAAAATGACCCCAAGATTTCACCTTATACCCATCAGAATGGCTAAGATCAAAAGCTCAAGTGACAATACGTTCTGGAGAGGATGTGGAGAAAGAGAAACCCTCCACCATTGCATCACTATGTTAATTTTACTGACCCATGGGCATGAGTGATCTTTCCATCTTCTGATATTTTCTTCAATTTCTCTCTTAGAGACTTGAAGTTTTTCCAAACAGGTCTTTCACTTGCTTGGTTAAAGTCACACCAAGTACTTTCTGTTGTTAGTAGCTATTGTGAAAAATGTAGTTTCCCTAATTTCTTTTTCAGCTCTTTTGTCTTTTGTATATAGGAGGGCTACTGATTTTTTGAGTTAATTTTGTATCCAGCCACTTTGCTGAAGGTATTTATCAGCTAAAGGAGCTCTCTGGTTGAAATTTGGGGGTCACTCAAGTATACTATTCATATCATCTGCAAATAGTGATACTTTGTTAGCTATAGGCTTGCTGCATATTGTCTTTACTATGTTTACATATGTGCCTTGTATCCCTGATCTCTCCAAGACTTTAAACATTAATGAGTGTTGGATTTTGTCAAATGCTTTTTCAGCCTCTAATGAGCTGATCGTGTGGTTTTTGTTCACTTTGTTTCTATGGTGGATGATATTGTTGGATTTCCATATATTGAACCAACACTGAATGCCTGGGATGAAGCTTACTTAGTCATGGTGGATAATGATATCTTTTATGTGTTTTTGGATTCAGCTTGCAAATATTTTGTTGAGTATTTTTTCATCAAAGTTTATAAGAGAGATAGGTCTGTGGTTCTCTTTTTGGGGGGGTCTGTGTGTTGTTTAGGTTTCGAGGTGACTGTGGCTTCATAGAATGAATTTGGATGGTGTTCCTTCTGTTTCTATTTTGTGGAATACTTTGAAAAGAATTGGAGTTACCTCTTCTTTGAAGGTCAGGTAGAATTCTGCATTGAAACCATCTGGCTCTGGGCTTGTTTTGAAATGGAGAGTCTTGATGACTGCTTCTATTTCCTTGGGGGATATAGGACTATTTAATCTATTACCTGATCTTGATTTAATTTTGATAAATGGAATCTATCAAGGAAATTGTCCATTTCATTTAGATTCTCAAATTTTGTGGCATATAGACTTTTGTAGTATGACCTAGTGATTGTTTGGATTTCCTCACTGTCTGTCATTATGTCCCCTTTCTCATTTCTGATTTGGCTGATTTGGATAGTATCTCTCTGCCTTTTAGTTAGTTTGGCTAAGGGTTTGTCATATTTTGTTAATTTTCTCAAAGAACCAGCTCTTGGTCTCATTGATTCTTTGAATGTTTTCTTTGTTTCTAATTCATTGATCTCAGAGTTTGATTATTTCCAATCCTCTACTCCTCTTCAGTGTGTCTGCTTCTTTTTATTCTAGGGCTTTTAGGTGTGCTGTTAAGTTGCTTGTAAGAGATGTCTCCAACTTTTTCTGGAGGCACTTAGTGCTATGTACTTTCCTCTTAGCGCTGCTTTCATTGTGTCCTGTAAGTTTGGGTATGTTGTGCTTTCATTTTCATTGAATTCTAGAAAGTCTTTAATTTCTTTATTTCTTCCCTGACCCAGCTGCCATTGAGTAGCAATTTGTTCAGTTTCCATATGTGTGCAGGCTTTTTGATATTCTGTTGTTGTGAGGTCTAGTTTTAGGCCATGGTGTTCTGATAGGATACAAGAGATTATTTTGATATTGTATATCTTGAGGCTTGCTTTGTACCCTACTCTATTGTCAATTTTTCAGAAGGTTCTGTGAGGTTCTGAAAAGAAGGTATACTCTTTTGAGTTTGGGTGAAAAGTTGTGTAGACATCTATTAGGTCCAATTAAATTAGGACCTCTGTAGGTGTCATTATTTCCATATTTAGCTTCTGTCTAGATGATCTATCCCTTGGTGAATGTAGAGTATTGAAGTCTCCAGTATTAAGGTGTTGGCATCAATGTGTGATTTAAGCTTTAATTTTGTTTTATTTACAAATGCAGGTGCTCTTGTATTTGGGGCCTAGATGTTTAGGCTTGTGATGTCATCCTGGTGGATTTTTTTCTTTGATGAGAATGAAGAGTCCCTCCTGATCTTTTTTGATTGATTTTGGTCGAAAGCCTATTTTACTAGATATCAGAATAGCTACTGCAGCTTGTTTTCAAGGCCTGATTTCTTGAAAAACATTTTTCCAGTCCTTTATTCTGAGGTAGTGTTTATCTTTGTTGCACAGGTGTGTTTCATGGAAGAAGCAGAATGTTGGATCATGTTTCTGCAACAGTTCTGTTAGTCTGTGTCTTTTTATTGGAGAGTTGAGTCCATTGAAGTTCATAGATAATTCTGACCAATTAATGTTAGTTACTTTTATTGTAGAGTGGTGTTGTTATTGTGTTTCTATGCTTCTTTTCTTTTAATTTTTCATTGTGATGTTATCTATATCCTGTGTTTTCTTGGGTATAGTTGATTTCCTTGGATTGGAGTTTTCCTTCTAGTATCGTCTGTAGGGCTGGGTTGCTATGTAGATATTAAATTTAGATTTGTCATGGAATATTTTGTTTTCTCCATCTATGTTGATTGAAAAGCTTTGCTGGGTATAGTAGTCTGGGTTGTCACCTGTGCCCAGGCTCTTCTGGCTTTCACAGTTTTTGTAGAGAAGTCTGGGGTGATTCTGCTAGGTCTACCTTTATATGTTACTTTGCCTTTTTCCCTTGCTGCTTTTAATATTTTTTTTCCTGTAGATTTAATGTTTGACTATTATGTAACACGAGGAGTTTCTTTTCTGGTCTAGTCTATTTGGTGTTCTGTAGGCTTCTTGTATGTTTATGGACATCTCTGTCTTTAAGTTGGGAAACTTCTATGATTTTCTTGAAAATGTTTTCTGGACATTGGAGCCTGTAATCTTCTTTTTTGTCTATTCCTATTATTCTTAGATTTTGTCTTTTCATGGAGTCCTTGATTTCATGTATATTTTTTGTTGTTGTTGTTTGGAACTTTTCTAATTTTACTTTTTTTGAGATAAATATCAATTTCTGCAATTGTATCTTCAACATCTGTGATTCTCTTTTCCATCTTTTTTTGTATTCTGTTGGTGATGCTTACCTTTGTGGTTCCTGATCTTTTCTCTAAGTTCTCCAGCTCCAGGGTTTTCTCTGTTTGTGTTGTCTTTCTTGATTCTAATTCTGTTTTCATGTGTTGCACCATTTCCTTCATCTGTTTAAATGTGGCTTCCCATCTTTCCATGATAGCCTCTATTGTTTTGTTCATTTCCTCTATGTGTTGCTACTTGTGCCTTTACATTTGTCTCTATTTTTTTTTGGCTGTATTTGCCTGTATTTTATGAGATCTTTGTTCATTTCCTTGTTATGTGCTTCTAATCACTGGATAAGCATAAATTTGATTTTTTCCCTTTGTTTTTGATGAATTAAAATATCCATTTATTTTTGGGTTTGCTGGTGAAGCCATGATGTCCTGATATTTCTTGTATGTGTTCATAAGTACACCTCTATCCATTTGCTTGTCTGTAACCTTCGCTGTTTCTTCCTGGAATCTGCGCTTCAGACTGGGACCTTCTTTCTCTGGTGTCTGGATTATGATTCAGTAAGATGAGAGAGATCCACTGATTGGAGAGCAAATGTTGGTGAAAGGAGGAAGGTCGCAGGCACATGTAGGCAAGCACAGGAGTATACATGGAATTGGCCCTGAAGGATATGGTGCTAGAGCATGTAGTTGCCTGGAAAGGTGGAGATTAAGCAAAGGAGGGGGTGTAATGAGCATGTGCAGGTTCCCTGAATACCTTAGTGGCTTACAGGCCTGTCTTACTGTCCTCCTGGTTTTCAGATTTGTCTGGGCTCCAGGAATTGTTTTCCTGGACTCCACTGGTAGTCCCGCAGAACAGGGTCTTCAATGTTGAGAATGTTGTCCCAAGTATCCCTATGCCCACAGTGAGGGTGTGGGTGGGAGGGATCAGATGTCTGGCTGCTGGCATAGAAGGTCCCTGGATCTGGAGCTCTGCACACACTCACTTGATGGTGCACTCACTAGCTCACAGGCTTAATCGTGAAGCACAGGTGTTCCCCCTGTTCTCTACTCTCAGATTCAGGCCTGCAGGGGCAAATGAGAGTGTAGGAGATCGACCAGCTCAGTGGTGCTGGGAGACCCATACTTAGGGTCTCAGTGGGCAGGGAGACCCATACTTAGGGTCTCAGTCAAGGAGCATGGAGGCTCCTGCAGGGCTAGCCACCACCCTGCCCTAGCTGCAGACCTGAAAGGCCTGTACTGCGGCTATCTCTGCTATCTTAGTCACCGGCATGGAGGCTTGTGCTTGGGGCAACCACTGCTGCCAGCTCTTGGGACAAGAAGAAGTGCCGACGGGTTGAATATTTGCCATTCTCAGGCACTAGAGACATCTACGGGTGATCTGGATCCAAACTTTCCCAGCTCACAGGTTGTCCCTTCTTGACCAAGAAGACTCAGTGTTGATGTTCTTGTTAGCTGCCCCTCCACTCACCCAATTCAGAGTTTCAGATCCTGTACCCCTCAGATTTGGTGTGCTCTGGTCACTGCTATCTTGGACTCCTGCCATACTTTTTTTAATGGTCATTTAAAACAAGAGAACCTTTGCTGCCAGTTCCATGTAAATCTGATCAGTGTTTCCTCCCTCCTTCCTCTCTTCCCCTTCTTTCTTCCTTCATCCTTTTTTCCTTCCATCCTTCCTCCCATCCTTTCTTCCTCTTTTGAAGCCTCTATATCATGAAGCTCTGAAATATCATTGTGTCACAATAAAATGTCAAAGACCACCTTTGATATTCAACTGGTGGCAAATTGAGTCAGGGCATAGACCTATGGATGCTGCTGGTGGCCCAAAAGATATTTTTTGAGGATGATTTTCCAGGGCTGGAACTGATGGCTAGAGACATTGGTTTCCACTGATAGTGGCGAACTGAGGGACCAGAATTAAATTGCTGTCAGCTGTCCAGTGCTGATAGCTTCCTGAAAGGTTCTTACAGTTCCCATATAAGGAGGGGCTAGGGCTGTTAGCTCTTAATGGAGGCTTCCACTGATTGTAGCAAGTGTCAAAAAAGGAAAGAAAGAAAGAAAGAAAGAAAGAAAGAAAGAAAGAAAGAAAGAAAGAAAGAAAGAAAGAAAGAAAGAAAGAAAACACGCACACTCTGTCACTTACTCTTGATGATGAAGTATGGCTTCAACAGGTAGGTTCCAACAAGCTTTTCTTTATTTAACTTCTCCTCATTTAGTTTCTCTTACATGCTTCTTCTACTTTACACATACATACATATATGCATATAAAAATCATTCTGGTGCTTTCTCAGAAATTTAGGACTACTGCTACTTCAAGATGCAACTATACTACTCCTAGGCATATATCCAAAATATGCTCAAGTATACAACAAGGATATTTTCTCAACCGTATTCATAGTAGCTTTATTCTAATAGCCAGAATCAGGGAACCCAGATGTCCCTCAATTGAGGAATGGATACAGAAATTATGGTACATTTGCACAATGGGATACTACTTAGCAATTAAAATCAAGGAAATCATGAAATTTGCAGGCAAATGGATGAAATTAGAAAAGATAATCCTGAGTGAAGTAACCCAGACGCAGAAAGACATATATGGTATATACTCACTTATAGGTGGATATTAGACAAAGAATATAGGATAATCATACTAAAATTTGTACACTTAAGCTAAGCAAGAAGAAAGACCCTGGCTAAGATGCTCAATCCTCAGAAAGGTAAACGGGATAGACATTGGAAAAAAGGTGAAAACAGGGAACAGGACAGGAGCCTATCACAGAGGGCCTCTGAAAGACTCTACCGAGCAGGGTATTAAAGTAGATACTGAGTCTCATAGCCATACTTTGGGCAGAGTGATGGGAGTCTTATGAAAGAATGAGGAGATAGATAGACTTGAAAGAATCTGGAGTTCCATAAGGAAAACAACAGAACCAATAAATCTGGGCTCAGAGTTCTGTTCTGAGACTGATACTCCAACCAAAGACCATGGAGATAACCTAGATCCCCTGCACAGATATAGCCCGTGACAGCTGAATCTCCAAATGGACCCTTTAGTAAGGGAAACAGGGGCTCTCTCTGACATGAACTCTGTGGCTGGCTCTTTTATCATCTACCCCTGAGTAAGGGCAGCCTAACAGGCCACAGGGGAAGACTATGAATGATAGTTCTGATGAGACTTGATAGGCTAGGGTCAGATGGAAGGGGAGGAAGTCCTTCCCTCTCAGTGGACTGGGGAAGGGGCATGGGAGGAGATGAGAGAAGGAGGGAGGGAGGGTAGGATTGGGAGGGTACAAGGGTGGAGGCTATAGTTGGGATTACAAAGTAAAAAAAAAATTGTAATAAAAATTTCTATTAAAAATAAAAAAAATAATGCCCCCACCCCAAAGAGTGTACTTTTCCATTCATAGTTCTTGGTTGGAATATCGTTCTCTGCAGATTCCCCTGGGCCCAGGTTTTTTTTTAGCTCTTTTGGTCTTCTTGTGGAGCTCCGTCCCCTCCAGGTCAGAAATTTCTATTTCCCCCTTCTTCCATAAGATTACCTGCACTCTGCTCAAAAGTTAGCTATGAGTCCCAGCATCTGCTTCAATAGCAAGGACCCTGCATGGAGAGGACCTAGACTACCCGTGCTCAGATGTAGCCCAGGGCAGCTCAGTTTCCAAATGGGTTTCCTAGCAAGAGGAACAGGGGCTGTCTCTGACATGAACTCAGTAGCTGGCTCTTTGATCACCTCCCCCACTGTGTATAGCCTTGTCAGGCCACAGAGGAAGATGATGCAGCCAGTACTGATGAGACCTGATAGGCTAGGGTCAGATAGAAGAGGAAGAAGCCTCATCTATCAGTGGACCAAGGGAGGAGCACAGGAGGAGAAGATGGAGGGAGGAGATGAGGGGTTGGGCTACAACCAGATTACAAAGTTAATAAATTGTAATAATAAATAAATAATTTAAAAGGGTATACTTTTCTTAACTTCAGGTTTTTTTTTTCTAAGATTGTCTACATCAGAGCCACTAGCAAAAACATCTTTACCTAACCTTGATAAACAATTTTTCCAAATTCTTTCTAAGGGTAGTCGATTATTAGTCGTTGCTAATAATCTACATTTTTAGATTTATATGAGTGGTTTTTGAATCATTAGTCTGCTCCAGCAGCAATACCTGTTAGAGATCAAACACTGTTATTGTGAGTGCCAGTGATATTACCCTGGGAGGGGCAAGAAGCATCTTCAGAGTGTCACACAACTCACATATTATGAGGGATGTGGTCACCACAAGGGCGACAGACAGAGCTATGCTCCATGACAGCATGAAGTCCTCAGGATGCGAAGTCCTTGGGTTATGGCTCTCCAAGACACCTGTTTTGCTTCTGCTAACGGGTGGACCTCATTCTATGAGTTCCAGATCTGTTTTGCTGCTCCTCCTGCATGGCTCCCGGCAAGAAAATGACAAGCAGGTGAGCTCCTCCTCATATTGTATTTCCTTTAATAGCTGAGCCTTTGCCCTTCATTCTTCCTTGGCCTAGGATATTAAGTCCAGTTTATCAATGGTGCTATCTCCCAAGTATGTGTGATGCAATATTGGTTTCTTATACTGCCCAGAGTCTCCAAATGAAAACAGTTCAGATGCAAATACATTTTAGATAGACTTGAAATGATAAACAGAGTAGTTAAATTATAAAGCATCTCGGTGATTTCTATTTTCTTATATGGCAAAGTAGGACACTTGGCAAGTAAGTTTTCCAAACTGGGACTATTTTAACATTTTCATTTTGCATATGCATTTGTAAAGCACAAGCTCCACTTAAAACACTTTAAGAATATGATCTTTGGGGAGGTTTGGAGAGAAAATGGACATATAAATGATGCAATAATATATATAAAAGATTATTATTAAAGTAGAATATGAGCCCTGAACTTGGGGGAGTGTTTAGCAGTTCAAGTATTGTTCTTCTGGAGGACCTCAACTTAGTGTCCAGCCTCCACACCAGGTAGTTTACAACTGCCTGTAACTACAGCTCTACAGTATGTATACCCTTTTCTAACCTCCACAGATAGACACACACACACACACAGTCTCACACCCAAAACTGTACACAGATACACATTCATTGTGCATACCTTAAGATGAATAAAGAATAATATGATGACAAGCTAGAATCTGTTGTTCTCTAAACATATGAACAGTGACAAAATTCAGTAATTACGTGTAGTGGTGGACTGCTGCAGCAGCAGAAAAAGGGTCTTTTGAACCTAACCTGGCTGCTGCACCCAGGGGCTCATGGCAGCTTTGCGCCAAGACAGTCATCAGCCCAACACAGAACAGGGAGATGCACACAAGTACCCAGTCCTGGCTAGTGGATATTGATTGTTGATTGCTGCACAGGACAGACAATCTTCTCCAGGGATGGGGTCCTCTCACATTATGATTCATTGTGTGGCCTTATGCCCATGTGCATACAAGAAGCAGTAACTGAAAGAGTGGGTTATAAAGACAAAAATAAAATTAAGAGGATATGAATCAGGGAAGACAATTAGAGGATCTGAAAGAAGTTGGGAGAAGTGGAAGTATATGTGAACAAAATTTGGTAATATAATATATGTTTTATATATATATACATATATATCTTACATATATATATATATACATATACATATATATCTTACATGCATGGAATTCTCAAAGAATGAACAAAGTCATGCTGATACAAAACAAGAAAGTGAATATATTGTTTACATTCATCCATCCCAATGATACTTACTGATAGCAGGTACCGATACAAATGATGCAAACGAAACAAAACAAAACAAAACAAAACAGCGAACAAGAAAGAGTCACTGTCTCCATTAGTCATTTCTTCCTAGGGAGGGAAACACAACCCCCGGAGTCTTTGCTGGTGCTCATGCATCACTTATGCAACCTGTCTTGAGGTCGTGGTGCCTTCCCCTCTGTCAGCTTCAAGTCTTCTCGACTAGATGTATTCATTGCTTGCTTAGTCATAGGGTAAATTTATCCCTACCCTTTTCACACACTGCTGAACAATTTCCCTATCCAAGGTAATGTGCCCTCTCTCCAGTAATACATTATTATTACTTAGTGTCTCTATATCTCCCAAAGTATATATTTATTGTTCACTTGAATAACCTTTATTCATATCCCTTGCTCGTCTTTCTTTTCTCACATTTCGTCTAAATTTTGGTAGTCATTCCTAATCTTTGTTCATTTCCTATCATAATATCCTCCCATGTAAGATGATGAGGATTTTTTTCTTGATTTTTATGTTGACGTTTCCACCACTTTATTACTCACATTCACAGGAGAACTATTTTTTTTTCCTCCACAATGTGAGAATAAGGCAAAATTCATTTTTTCTTCAGGATATCCAGTAGTCTTTTATGAAAGAAAGTTGTATTTCTCTTCAGCAGAGTATGTGACTATATATGAGTCTCTCTTGACCTCATTTGTCTATTTACCTTGTGCTTATCATTCTGTTGTTCTGTGAGTCTTAATATATTGTTACATAATAGAATCCTTGCACATTGTTCATCTTCTCTAACATATGTTGGCTGTTCTTAATACTTATGTGTTTTTTCCAGAGTATAAAAGAGAATTTTAATATATTATAATTATATAAAAGATTATATACGTATTTGTAATAAATGAACAAAATTGAGTCATTCAATTTATGACATACTCTTCAATTTATTAGGAATTTAAAATTTCTTGTAAATACTGTCCATTAGACTTACACAATTTTCTGCTGTTTGTTTATAGAGTTTTGGTAGTTCTATGTAGATATTTTGATATCTAGTGTAATTATATAAGGTATAAATTTTTTATTTAATTTTATTTTTTTCTTATCAGTTACATTTTATAACTCTGTATCCCAGCCGTGTCCCCCTCCCTCATTCCCTCCCAATCCCATCCTCCCTCCCTCATCTCCACCGTGCCCCTTTCCAAGTCCACTGATAGTGGGGGACCTCCTCCCCATTCATCCGATCCTGTTTTATCAGGTATCTTCAGGACTGGCTGCGAAGCCCTTCTCTGTAGCCTAACAGGACTGTTCCTCCCTTGGGGGGTGGGGAGGTCAAAGAGCCAGCCATTGAGTTCCTGTTAGAAATAGTCCTTGTTCCGCTCACTATGGGAAACCAATTGGTTACTGAGCTACCACAGGCTACATCTGAACAGAGGTTCTAGGTTTTATCCATACATGGTCCTTGGGTGAACGTCAGTCTCTGAAAAGACCCTGTGCCCAGATATATTTGGTCCTTGTGGAGCTCCTATCCTTTCCCCATCATACTAACTCCCCTTCGTTCATATGGTTCCCTGTACTCTGCCGAAAGTTTGGTCATGAGTCTTTGTATCTGCTTTGAAAACACTGCTAGTTAGAGTCTTTCAAATGCCCTCAGTAGACTCCTGTCATATGTTCAATGCACATCCCATCTGTCTTTCTAAATGAGGATTGATCATCTTACCCCATGTCCGCCCTCTTGATTATCTTTTTTAGGTGTATAGATTTCATTATGTTTATCATATCTTATAGGTCTATATAAGTGAGTATATACCGTGTTTGTCTTTCTCTTTCTGGGATATTTCACTCAGAATCATCTTTCCTAGATCCCACCATTTGCCTGCAAATTTCATGATTTCCTCCTTTTTGATTGCTGAGTAGCATTCCACTGTGTAAAAATACCACAATTTCTGTACCCATTCCTTCGTTGATGGACATCTGGGTTGTTTCCAGGTTCTGGCTATTACAAATAAAGCTGCTATAAACATGGTTGAGCAAGTATCCCTTTTGTGTACTTGAGCAAAGTTTGGGTATAACCTATCAGTGGTATAGCTGGGTCTTGAGGAAGCACTATTCCTAATTGTCTTAGAAAGAGCCAGATAGATTTCCAGAGTGGTTGTACCAGTTTACATTCCCACCAGCAGTGGAGGAGGGTTCCCCTTTCTCCACAACCTCTCCAGCATGTGTTGTCACTTGAATAAGGTATAATTTTAATTTATCTTCTCTTTATAGGTAAAGCATGGAAATACAGTCTTTTCTTTTTAATTTTAAATTATCTTCTATGTGTTATTGCTATATAGAAAAAGCATGATTTCTAGTTGGTAGCACTAAGGCTGTGTTTACTTCTTATTACAGCTTTAACTACAACTCTTTTGGCTTTCTCTACATACTACCACAATATCATATAAAAATCATGAGGTTATATGTTTGGGTATCTGCTCTGCTTTAAATAATTTTTCTTTGCAGCTATGTTTTCCTTGTTTGACTAAAGAGATAGAATTCATAGCTTAGCAGAAGAATCCGTGGCTGGTTTGACTAAATAGATAGAATCCATGGCTTGGCAGCAAACTAAAGAACTCTATTTAATTCTGTTTTATTATGTAGTTATTATATATTTTTATTATATAGATTACCATTAGTATACTTATCCTCTATGTCCAAAACAAAACCAGCTTGGTGGCTTAAAGAACATAACTATATCTTTTCACATTTCTGGAGGCTTGATTTCCAAGTCCAGTTATCAATTATGTTTCTAATGAGACATCTCTCCTTGATTTGCAGTCTGCCTTTTTGCTATGTCTTCAGCTGGCCCTTCCTCTCTGTGTCCCATCCCTGATGTCTCTTTCTCTTCCTGTAAAGACATCAGTCATACCGAATTGCTGCCATCTTAATGGCCTCATTTTACTTAATTACCTTTTTAGAGGTTTTAGCTCCAAATATAGTTGTATTGGGAGTTAGGGCTTGAACATATGCTTGTAGGTGGATACATTTCAGTCCCTGACAGCATTTATATATTATTAAGCTATTCCTGGAACTATGCTTTGAAGCTATGAGGAGGCTTGCAGTTGGTCTTTTCTACTGAACTATGTCTTCTGTGTCAGGGGATATTGCCTTTCATCTCTGCCTGGCTGGCCTGTCTAAATGTCTCAGATACTTGGTTTTAAAACTTCATTGCCAACTTTAACCAGATTGTTATTTATGTCTAATTCACTTTTATGTTTTATTTGAATGGAACTATGCTTTAACCATGTATCTCTTCAAAGCAACTTGTGGTTGCTCCTTCTTACCTAGATCAGCAATGTTGTGGTTTTAATTCTTTCATTTAACTTTCCAGTTGTCCATATGCTACAAGAAGTAATGATGGCTCAAATGCCAAGATGGCATCTCTGTCTCATTTATCATAAAGGTCTTAGTCTGAAATTGGACATAAATGGCACATTCTTGTAATCACTGTACTTTAGTGGAAGAGACAGGAGGATTTGTCTAAACTTTCAGCAAGCCTGCATTACATTTAATTGCAAGCCAACTTGGATTGTAGTATAAGATCCCAAATCCAAAAACTAATAACAAAAATATAATAATCAAAAAGATCATAGCCTATTAATTGCTGTTATATTAAAGCTCTTTGAGGACATCAATTCATCTATCTAACGGTTTGTCCATATTTTCTTCTCATTCATGATGAGAAGTTTCCTTTGAAACAAGTGAACTCCAATAGTTGAAAAGGTAAGTCTCTG
This sequence comes from Psammomys obesus, assembly GCF_907164565.1. Taxonomy (NCBI): domain Eukaryota; kingdom Metazoa; phylum Chordata; class Mammalia; order Rodentia; family Muridae; genus Psammomys; species Psammomys obesus. The sequence goes on along the minus strand of NW_026596149.1, from coordinate 13,570,445 downwards.
GCTTGCAGTTTGGAAGATCACACTGCTATATTAAGCCCAAAATGGTGGCATGGAGGGACAGTGAAGAAGAGCCCTCTGGAAGGGGGATATTGCCATAATCCTGCTGAGGAAAGAAGATAAGGCCTGAGAATAGCTAAAAGGAAAAAAGTTAGATCCACAGGAAATCCCTGAAACTGAATGGGTTACATGATACACAGGTCTCAGAATGAAGCATATTTATAACATCTTCTTGCATCAAAAGGATTTATATAAAAACTAGCAACAGGAAAAGGGCATGTAAGGAGAGCAGAAGAAACTAGAGTGACAATCTGTCTTTTGTGAATATGATTCAGGAACAAACTAATAGGACATAGGATGCCATGAATAAAATAACACTTTCATCTATAGAACGTTCCTAAGATATAATGTATAACATGACAGTCGTTATCAGCAGAATAAATCCAAAGGGTCAAGGCTTACTCCTCCCTCCAAGAATAAGCCAAGGTCCGAACCAGAAGACAAACAATTCTGTGATGCTCAGTATTTGCACAACATTATTCGACATTATCACTTTCTTGCATAGGAGAAATGTCAGTCTCCTTCTGGTTTGATCTTAGGTGCAGGAAGAATGTACTGAAATGATGCCACTATATCTGTGTGGACTTTGAATAAATATTACACCCTCACTATGAGAGCTGATTAATTTAAAGAGTCTGTTAAAATATTTAAGAAAGAGTGATAATCTCACAGTTGTAATTGCAAGTAGACCTTTAGGCAAAATATGTAATTTGACAATGATGATTGCATAGCCATTGGTGTCACTGTGTTATCTGAAACAGTGAATATGGATAACAAAGACAGAAGATAAAGCACTGACCTAACTATCACAATATGGGGTCAAAGTTACACAGCTAATAAGTAAAGGAGAGAAAAAAAATTCCAATGGAACCAGCTAGTCTTTCTACTTATTTTTTTTTTCTGCCTGTAGGTAGAAGCCTCCAGGGAGAAAACCAGGTGCCTCTAGTCCTCTGTGTGTGCATCTACATGGTTCACTAGAATACGAGTGACAGCATCGAAGTCGTCACATTTAAAAGTGTTAGAGTGAACAATGCAATTGACTAAGAGATCAATTGTAGTCTTTAAGAAATAAGCCATTCCATTGTGTAAATGTATCAAATGTATCACAATTTCTATATCCATTCCTCAGTTGAGGGACATCTGGGTTGTTTCCAGGTTCTGGCTATTATGAATAAAACTGCTACAAACATGGTTGAGCAAATGTCCTTGTTGTATACTTGAGCATATTCTGGATATATGCCCAGGAGTGGTATAGCTGGATAGTGAGATAGCACTATTCCTAATATTCTGAGAAAATGACAGATTGATTCCTACATGGTTGTACAAGTTGAAATTTCCACCAGCAATGGAGGAGGGTTTTCCTTTCTCTACATCCTCTCCAGCATGTGTTGTCACATGAGTTTTTCGACCTTAGCCATTCTGATTAGTGTAAGGTGAAATCTCAGGGTCATTTTGATTTGCATTTCCATGATAACTAAGGATGTTGAGCATTTCTTTAAGTATTTCTCTGCCATTTGATATTCCTCTATTGAGAATTCTGTTTAGCTCTGTACCCCAAAAGGAAATCATGAAATTTGCAGGCAAATGTTGGGAACTAGAAAAGATCATCCTCAGTGAGGTATCTCAAAAGTAGAAAGACACACATGGTATATTAGTGTCTTATATCACTTATAAGTGGATATTAGACATATAATATAGGATAAACATGCTAAAATCTGTACACCTAAAGAAACTAAGCAAGAAGGAGGCCCCTGGGTAAGATGCTCAATCCTCAATCAGAAAGACAAGCAGAATAGATATTGGAAGAAAGAAAAAACAGGGAATGGGACAGGAGTTTAGCACAGAGGGCCTCTGAAAAACTCTACCTAGCAGTATATCGAAGCAGATGCTGAGACACATAGCCAAATTTTGGGCAAAGTGCAGGGACTCTTATGAAAGAAGGAGGAGAAGAAAGACCTGCAGGGGGCAGGAGCTCAACAAATAGAGCAACAGAACCAAAAATTCTGGGTCCAAGTGTCTTTTCTGAGACTGAGACTCCAATTGAGGACCATGCTTGTAGATAACCTAGAATCCCTGCACAGATGTAGCCCATGGCAGCTCAGTGTCCAAGTGAGTTCCCTAGTAAGGGGAACAGGGACTGTCTCTGACATAAACTCAGTGGCTGGCTCTTTGATCACCTCCCCCTGAGATGGGGGAGTGTCATCCTTACGGGGCCACAGAGGAAGACAATGCAGCCAGTCCTGATGAGACCTGATAGACTAGGGTCAAATGGAAAGGAAGGAGGACCTCCCTTATCAGTGGACTGGGGGAGGGGCATGGGAGGAGAAGAGGTAGGGAAAATGGGATTAGGAAAGGATAAGGCAAGGGGCTACAGCTGGGGATACAAAGTGAATAAATTGTAATAAATAAAAAATAACTTTAAAAAAGTAAGCCATTGTCTTTGCTAGTTAAATTGTTACTGCATTTTCATCTTATTTCTTTTTCTCTTAAAATTATTTGCTTTTCAGAATATACATATATATCTATATAGATGTGTATATGTGTATGTGAATTTATGTGTATATACATGCCCATATATATTATATAATATATATGTTACCAAACACTATAAAATTAATATAGAGAGAAATGAATATGCTTCAATTTAATTATAAAAATTTATATCCTACTACTATAATCTTCTGAATCTAGTTCTTTTCACCTAAGATGTTTGCTTCTTAGTATCATCTATGCTGTTCTGTATATGCATGTTTGCTAACTTGAATCAACATAGTAAAAATGGCTATTGTACCGAAAGCAACCTATAAAATCAACACAATCCCCAGCAAAATTCTTTAGACATATTTAAACAGTACTCAACTTAATTTGGAAAAACAAAAAAATAAAGTAATTTTTGAACAATAAAGGAACTTCCAGAATTATTACTATCTCTAATTTCAAGCTGTACTACAGGCTGTCGTAATAAAAATTGTATGGCATTAGTATTGGAAAGAAACAAAGATTGATCAATATTTGCTCAACCATGTTTCTAGCAGCTTTATTTGTAATAGCCAGAACCTGGAAACAACCCAGTTGTCCATCAATAGAAGAATGGATAAAGAAATTGTGGTACTTTTACACAATACTACTTATCAATTAAAAACAAGGAAATCATGAAATTTGCAGGCAAATGGTGGGATCTAGAAAAAATCATCTTGAGTGAGGTATCCCAGGAGCAGAAAGACACACAGAGTATATACTAACTTATAAGTGGGTACTGGACCTATAAGATAAGATAAACATACTAAAATCTGTACACCTAAAGAAGATAAACAAGAAAGAGGACTCGGTGTAAGATGATCAATCCTCATTTAGAAAGACAAATAGGATGGACTTTGGGAGTAGGAGAAAACAGGAACAGGACAGAAGCCTACCACAGAAGGCTTCTGAAAGATTACCTAGCAGTGTATTAAAGCAGATGCTGAGACTCGTAACCAAACCTTTGGCAGAGCAGGGAATCATAGGAAAGAAGAGGGAGTTAGTATGACCTGGAGAGGACAAAGAGCTCCTCAAGGACCAAGTTTATCAGGGCAGAGGGGTCTTTTATGAGATAGTTTCTCCAACCAAAGCCCATGTATGGATATCACCTAAAACCCCTGTTTGGATATAGCCCATGGCAGCTCAGTATCTAAGTGGGTACACTAGTATGGGAAACAGGGACTATTTCTGACATGAACTCAATGGCTGGCTCTTTGACCCCACCCCCCAAAGGGAGGAGAAGCCTTGCTAGCTCACAGAGGAGGACATTGAAGCCAGTCTTGAAGATACCTGATAAGCTAGGGTCAGATGGAAGGGGAGGAGGGCCTCCCCTATCAGTGGACTTGGAAAGTGGCAGGGAGGAGATGAGGGAGGGAGGGTGGGATTGAGAGGGAATAAAGGGGGGGGGAGCTATGGCTGGGATACAAAATAAATAACCTGTGATTAATATAAAAATTATTTAAAAAAAGAAATTGAATCAAATGCCCAGACATAAATCCACACACTTATGGACAGCTGATTTGTGATAAAGAAGCTAAAATGACACAATAGGAAAAAAAAAAAAGAAAGAAAGCATCTTCAGTAAATGGTGGTGGTCTAACTGGATAGCTGTCTGTAGGATAATGCAAATAGATTCAACTTTATTGCCCTATACAAAACTAAAGTCCAAATGAATTGAAGACTTCAACATAAAACTACATACACTGACCTGACAGAAGAGAAATAGCCTTGAATGCATTGGTATAAGAGACAGATTCCTAAACATAATGTTTATTAATAAATGAGACATCATAAAACTGAAAGCTTCTATAATGCAATGGACACAGTCAATAGAATAAAGCCTCAGCCTATGGAATGGAATAAGTGTTTCAACAAATCCAATCTGATATGGGCAAATTTTCAAAATAAATTAAGAACTCAAGAAACTAGATATTATTCAGAATATCAAACAAGATAGACACCAGAGCTGTTGAAGAGAAGGAACAGGATGGGAACCTACCACAGAGGTCCTCTGAAAATCTCCACCCAAGATGGGATCTAAGCAGATGCTGAAACTCACAGCCAAACTTTAGGCAGAGAGCAGGGAGTCTTATGGAAGAAGGAGTGAGAGAAGGACACAGAGGGTACAGGAGCTCCACAAGGAGACCAACAAAGCTAAAAAAATCTGAGCACACCAGGCCCTTCAGAGACTTATGCACCAGCCAAGGACCATACATATATATTCAGAAAACAAATAATATAATTTAAAAATGGGGTGCATAACTAAACATAGAATTCTCAATAAAAGAAACTATAAAGAAAACTCAAATGGAGGAGAAACACTTAAAGAAATATCAACATGCTTAGACATCAGGGAAATACAAATAAAAACTACTCTGATATTCCATCTTACACCTGTCACAATAGCTAATATCAATAACACAGATGACAACTCATGCTGGCAAGAATGTGGAGCAAAAAGAACACTCCTCCATTATGGGTGGGAGTGCAAATGTATGCGGCCACTATGGAAATCAATATGGAAGTTCTTCAGAAAACTGAAAAGCAATCTACCTCAATACCACACTTGGACATATACCCAAAGGAAAATCCATCCTACCACAAAGACACTTGTTCAACCATATTCATATCAAATTTATTCATAATAGCCAGAACATAGAAGCAACCTAGGTGTTCTTCAACCAAAGAATGGATTAAAAAATGTGGTTCATTTACACAATGGAGTATTGCTCGGCTGTTAAAAGCAATGACATCATGAAATTTGCAAGCAAACAGATGGAACTAGGAAAAAAACATTCTGACTGAGGTAAACAAACCCAAGAAAGACAAACATATAGCATGTACTCGCTTAAAAGTGAATATTAGCTTTTAAGTAAATGATAATCATGCTGCAGTTCACAGACCCAGAAAGGCTAAGTAAGAGGAGGACACGAAAAGGAACATATGAATTTCCCTGGGAAATAGAATAGATTTGGCGACTGGTGGGACTGGAAAAAGAAGGAATCAGGCGGAAGGGTTAGACAATATGGGAAGAGACAACTGGAAATAGAGGGCATTTGTGGAGGATGATGTACTAGAGGGAAACCTAGTGCAGCAGAAACTTTCAGGAACTAGTGAGGTCTTCTAGCAATGAAGTAGCCATTCTCTCTGCAACCAGGCAGGACTTCCAGTGGTAGGACAGAGACATGAACCCAGCCACAAAACCTTCAATCTACAATCTATCCTGTTTGAAAGATGTTCTGGGGCCCTGGAGGCACAGAACTTGTGTGAGTAGCCAACCATTTACTGTTCTAATTTGAGGCCCACTCCTTGTGTGAGAGATGCTGACAGTGCCAAGATGACCAAGAATTGGAGGCTGGATAGCCCAGAGATTAGAGGGGGGAAATCAATAAATGATTCCAAAGGATATTATGCTATCATACATTGATGCGTAATCATCATCAGAGTCTTATTCCAGCGGCTAAGGGGAGCAGATGCAGAAACCCACAGCCAAGCATTAAGCAGAGCTCAGGGAACACTGCAGAAGACGTAAAGGAAGGATTGTAAGAGCTAGAGGGTGTGGAGGACACCAGGAAAACATGGCCCACAGAATCAACCAAATGGCTCACAGAGACTGAAGAGGAAGTCAAGAAGCTTGCGTGAGTCTGCGCTAGGTCCTCTGCATATATGTTTAGGTTCTTAGCTTTGTGGTTTTGTGGGACTTCTAACAGTGTTGCTGAGGTTGTCTCTGACTCCTTTGCTTGCTCCTGTGGTCCTTCTCTTCTAGCTGTGTTACCTTGCCCAGTCTTGATATGAGGGTTTGTGCCTAGTCTTAACGAATCTTGTTGTTCGATGTTCACTTGCTATCCCTGGTTGGCCTGTTCTTTCCTGAAGGAAAACAGGAAAGTGGACCTGGGGAAGAGGGGAAAAGGAAGAGTGGAGGGAGGGAAAAATAAAGTTGGTTGTATTAAAAACTATAAATAAATAAATAAATAAATAAATAAATAAATAAATAATGAAATAAAATTTAAAAATTGAATCAACTTTTGTATATTTTTACTATAATGTGTTTTTTTATTTCCTTTCACATTTCACTACAATACATATTTTTTTTTAATTTCCATAGATTTGGGCTGTTTTAAACAATACTGCTACACACATTGTACATATTCTCTTATGAAAATGTAAAACAATCTTTCCATAATTTAAAAAAAAACACATTTATTTTCAGTGGGATATGTGCATTTTACAGGGTCATTGCTTTGGTGATCAGTGTGGCTATACATACATCAAAACAAAATCATAGATAATGTGTGGTTTGCTACCTATTAATGTCTCATCATTTCTCTTTTTTGATGATTTTTCTAGCTTTGATTGATTTGCTCCTTCAAAAAACTATATAACAAACCTTACGTCCCTCATGGGAACCTTACATATCTATGAATATGCTGAAGTTAACACAGTGACACAAATTGCTAGTGTACCCATTCATCAAACATTTCCTTTTTTTTATACCCAAAGAATCATCCTGAAATCACAATTTCATAGTCAGAAGCAACACAGACAATTTCACTTATATAGCCAACATATTATAAACAAATTAGCAGTTGAACACACGGTGGCATGTACTAGCTATAAGATATCACGCAAACATGAAAAGAATAAGAGAAGGAAACATATTTGTCATAGATTTATAACTGAAAGGCAGCATAAACCATATAAATACGTAAAATATTTCACAGGAAAAACAAGAAACATTAAAAGAATATATTTGTTCATTTTTTTGTAGAAATCTATCTAACAAATACAAACTATTGAAAAGTCAGAAACTAATGAGAAAGGGCACTTGTGAAAAATAGACGAAAATGGAACAAAATAAGAATGTGAACAACGCTTCTGAGAGATTGCATTTTTATATAGTTTTGACAAATAAAAAATTACTTATTCAAAAATACTTGAAACCTTTAATTAAAGTAATATCATAAAAGTGACTATTTTTCATCATATTTCAGTTATTATATTTTCAAAATAACCTTCCAATCTGTGGGCCAAAATTTTGGGGTTCCTTTTGGTCTTTTATTAAAAAAAAACTGGTATATTTTACTTGTTTAGCTACAAGACAAGTACATTCCCCTCCCTTCAAATCCATTCAGATACCCCTTCTTGTCATCTTTCAAAAATGTGTCCTCTTTGTTAGTAACTATTGTTGCATTATAGTCTTAAATACATACATACAAATTGTTCAGTCTGTATAATGTTACTTGTATGTGTTTTCAAGGCTGATCACTTAATGCTGGGTAACCAGTTGGTGTTCTCTTCCTTAGGGAAACCTCTCAGCATTCCGTAGCTCCCTGTAGTTCCTTGGGTATGTTTGAGACCTTGTGGGCTTTCTCTCATTTGATTCCTTTCTTTCAATTAATTACACTCTCAAAAACTGTCTTTGTTCAGTAACATCCAAGCCATCAAAATCTTATATCACCTATTGCTTGGCTCCTATTTACCCTCCCAATTCTCCATCCTCGACTCCTAGCCCCTGGTTTATTCACAGCTCAGTACCAGGATTACCCTTCTCAGATTTAAAGCAGAGCATCACCCTATGCTCCAAAGCCTCCAGTGGCAAGCTGCTTGGTGTGATAACCAGCATCTCCAGTGGCAAGTCTCAGTGGTGATGGGATAGCCAGTGTCTTCAGGATATCGGTGATGGGATGGCCAGTGTCTCCAGGACATCAGAAGCCAGGAATCTGTGCCTACTTTTCTCCCTGTGCTGGCTGAGAGTTGCTCTTCCATATTTGATTCTTTTCCAGGCATCCTAGCATCCACTGATTTCAGAGAACTCAACATGCATGCTTTCTCTTTAGGACCGCATCCTTGCTCTTCTCAGTGTGCTAAACCTGGATATGAACATAGCTACTGTTTGAATTTTCCTTAAATGCCTTTAGTGTCTTCTCTGAGGTGCCATGGGTACTCAATTTCAAATGGTGAATCTAGGATGCCTCACAGTCTACACATTTTTGCATTATTTTTATCCATGAGAATAATCATGTTTTACTATTAAATGGAATGTTTATTCTTATTTAATGCTTTTCAAAGCACTTTATCTTTGAAATTTCATGCCCACGTATGACACATTCTTATCACTTTAATTTCTCAAACCTTCCTTTTTATTTCCTTTATCCTTTCCTACCAACTACCCACTCTTCCAACCAGGGCCCTGAAACACTTTCAATTCTTTTTGTTTCAATATTGTTTTGGGGTTTTGTCCTCCTGGATTTGACTAGTAACACTTGAGAAGACATGAGTGTTGTGGGGAGTGGGAAAGCTTTCTTGTAGCACAGTGACAAGCATATTATAACAGAAACTGCTAAATAAATCCAAGGGTATATGTCAAATGGGAACTTACTTGTTATATAAATAGATCTCAAATGCAAAAATATCCAAGGCCTGTATAACACCCACAAAAACTATACATATTGCACAATCCCAACTGAGGTTCACAAAGAAGCAAAATTTTGGAGACAGTGAAGATGTGGGTGGTTTTAGGGGGTTGGAGAGGAGAGTGAACAAAGCTTAAAAATGTTTAGGACAGTGACAGTTTCCTGTAGGATACCATAATTACTATAATGTCATTATATGATAGATAGATAGATAGATAGATAGATAGATAGATAGATAGATAGATAGATAGATAGA
>NW_026596149.1:13550245-13561192 GCF_907164565.1 Psammomys obesus | reverse complement strand
AGATAGATAGATAGATAGATAGATAGATAGATAGATAGATAGATAGACAGACAAATGAACAAAAAACTGGCTAAGCCAGGCCAGGGTCTTCGGTTTTTTTAGCCAGAAGCAAGAAGTAGTCCAATCTCTAAATGATTTAAAGCCTCAGTTTTTTGAGGAGGATGTTAGGAAGCTAGTTAGGAAGTAGGATGTTAGGAAGCTAGGTAGGAGAAGTCATTGGAAATGGACCTATCCCTAGTGAGGGGAACAAGGGCTGTCTCTGAATAACTCAGTGGCTAGCTCTTTGATCACCTCCCCCTGAGATGGGGGGCAGTCTTACCAGTTCACAGAAGAAAACAATGCAGCCAGTCCTGATGAGACCAGATGGAAGGGGAGGAGGACCTCCCCTATCACTGGACTAGGGGAGGGGCATAGGAGGAGAAGAGGAAGGAAGGTCAGGATTAGGAGGGGATTAGGAAAGGTGCCCCATCTGGGATGGAGAGTGAAAAAAAATATATAATAAATTTAAGAAAAAAAGAGAGAGAAAAGAAAATGAACCCATCCCTCCTGACCCATTTTCTTCCTCATCTTATGTCCTTTTCTCCTGGAAAACAAAAGCAATCTTGGTTTTTGGTATCTTCCATTCTTTTTCTGGAATAATCGTTACAACAGTGATTCAATATAGGGAACATGTCTCACTCTTCTTTTTATTTTATTCTATTTATTTAATTTGTATTTTTTCTTCACAATTTATTCATTATGTATACCAACTGAAGCCTCCTCCCCCAACTCCCTCAGTCCCACTCTCCCTCCCTCTTACCCCCATTCTCTTCCCCTATTCCACTGAAAGGGGGATTTCTCCATTATTGCCATCAGCCCCTACCTTGTTCAGTCTCATCAGGACTGCTTGGATCCTCTTCCTCCATGGCCTGGCAAGGCTGTATCACCAGGGAAAAATGATCAGAGAGCATTTAACTGAGCTCATGATAGAGGCAGCCCCTTCTCCCCTCACTCAGATATCTACATGGAGACTGAGCTGCTAATTGGCCACATCTGAACAGGGGGGTCCAGGTCCTCTCCATGCATGGTCCTCTATTGGTGCATCAGTCTCTGCAGGACCCTCTGGGCTCAGATTGTTTAGTTTTGTTGGTTACCTATGGGGCTCCTGTCCCCTCCATGTCCCTCTATTCCCACCTCTCTCTTCCTCTATAAGACTCCCTATACTCTGCCCAAAATTTGGCTGTGAGTTTCAGCATCAGCTTCAGTCCCCTGATGGGTGAATCCTTTCAGAGGACTCTCTACAGTAGGCTCTAATACTGTTTCCTCTCTTCCACCGCTTCTGTTGTCTATCCCGTTTGCCATTCTGAATGAGATTTAAACCTCATCCCTAGAGTCCTCCTTGGTGTTTAGCTTCTTTAGGTCTGTAGACGGCTGTCCTATACTATACGGCTAATATACACTTATTAGTGAGCGTATGCCATGCCTGTCTTTCTGTTTCTGGGTTACCTCACTCTTCTTAAAATAAATTATCCATGTCACCAATTAAAAAGAATTTCTTGACACAACATCATTTCCGTGTAGCTTGTTTCTACTTTCAGAAACATTTCCAAGAACTGGTGCCGAAAGCTGAATGCACATATACTCCCCAGTTGTGTCCACATGAACTTTCTACTTGGTAAAAACACACAGACTAGTTATCCACCATGGTACAATTATGTAGAAGTCAACTTCCATAGACCATTTTCAGTGAATTAAGAACAACCCGTTTAAGCTCTCTCTCCTGAGAGCTTATAAAAATCTCTCTGTCTCTCAGAAACTTGAAAAGTAACAAGCAATTCATTGCCCTTCTCTGAGAGGGTCACCAAGCAAACGATCACAGAGGCCCGGGGGTCCACCTCCTGATCTAGTTAGAAAGCTTCCATCAAGGAGACGCTGTCACAGAAGCAGCACCAGAAGCTAGAAATGTGACTGCAGAGAGGGTTCCCTGACAGCGCGCAAGAGAAAGAACATTTTTTTCTGAAGTTTCAAAGGTTGGAAAATGGATTTTGAAGCCAAAGACACAGAGTAGGCAAAAGTTTCTTTTATTTAACTCTAGGATGAGCAAGTCAGCACATATTGGGGCCATGCATCACTGACGTCACACCTAGAGACACAAGCATGTTTTTATAAAGCAACAGAATTAATAGCCACCTTTGTTTGCATCTAGAGTATGTTTCTCTCTATGTGTGTGTTTGCTTGAATTTTAATACCTAGTGTGATATGTTCTAGTTGGTACAACTCTAATTTATACTTTATTCATTTTCTTTGAGACAGTCTCATGCATCCCAGGCTTTCCTCAAGATTGCTATGTTTTCAGCATGATTTGAAAGATCTGATTCTTCTGTCTCTACCTCCCAGGTGCTGGGATTTTTGGCACATGCCACCGAACCCAGTTTATGAAGTGCTGGAGATCAAAATAGTGGCTATGTGTGCACTAGGCAAACATTCTACTAAATAGGTTACATGCCTAGCCCTTATTGTAACAGCAAAAGTGCTTGCAACCTCAGGTCCTGAAATTCCAGTTAGTGTGTGTGTGTGTGTGTGTGTGTGTGTGTGTGTGTGTGTGTGTGACATTATTGTATTTCATGGGCTCCCTTTCAAAAATAAATCCGAAAGAAGCTGCAGAGATGCTTAGCAATTAAGAATGCTTTACAGGACAGAAGCCTACTGCAGAGGGCCTCTGAAAGACACTGCCTAGCAGTGTATCAAAGCAGATGCTAAGACTCATAACCAAACCTTCGGCAGAGTGCAGGGAATCATGTGAAAGAAAGGGGAGTTTGTATGACCTAGAGAGGACAGGAGCTCCACAAGGACAAAATATATCAGGGCACGGGGGCCCTCTATGAGACTGTTTCTCCAACCAAGGACCATGTAAGGATATAACCTAGAACTACTGTTTGGATGTAGCCCATGGTAGCTCAGTAACCAAGGGGGTTTCCCTAGTAAGGGGAACAGGGACTATTTCTGACATGAACTCAATGACTGGCTCGTTTACCTCCTCCTCTCCCACCCCCTGAGGGAGAAACAGGTTTGTTAGGCCACAAGAGAGGACATGGCAACCAATCCTGAAGATACCTGATAAACTAGGGTCAGATGGAAGGAGAAGAGGACCTCCCCTATCAGTGGACTTGGAAAGGGGCAGGGAGGAGATGAGGAAGGAAGGATGGGATTAGGAGGGAATAAGAAATGGGGTACGGCTGGGATACAAAGTAAATAACCAGTGATTAATATAAAAAATAAAAATTAATTTAAAAAAATAGATTTTACTCTGTGATCATCTTGAGAAAAAAAGAAAAAAGAATGCTTTTTCTCACAGAAGACCTGAGTTGAGATCCCAAAACCCATATATGGAGGTTGACACCTGCCTCCATCTACAGTTCCAGAGGATCTGAAGTCCTCTTCCGGTCTCTGCAGGAAAACTGGTGCGCACACACATTCATCCTTAGGAATAATAATAAATCTTAAAGTTAACTTAAAAACATACCTTATAGTTCTGAATTTATACAATATATACCTTTTCATTTTTAGGTACTTAAATATTTCTTTATAAAAAAGCTTTGCAAAACTGAAAACAACTAAGCGTCTGTGAAGCAGAACTTGACAGTAGTTCTCACTTCTAAGAGCCATACTCCGGTGCTTTGTTTTGTTGTTTTGTTTAATTTTTTTTGTATGTATGTGATCCAATGGAAGGACAGTGCCAGCACCAGAGCTACCATTTCATTGTGTAGGCCTGACCAGTTAGGAGCTCACTATGTAGACTAGGATGGTCTTGAACACAGGGGTGAAACTTCTTGCACCCACTGGGGTTATAGCTTTGTGCCAAAAAAAGGGGGGGAGGCTCCAATACTTTCTTATGCTCAAGAATTATGTAAATTTCTAATTGTAGTCTGTCAAGCAATAAGTCAACAAATCACTGATTTTAGCATGGAACTCACTAATGCTTATGCATGTCGTGTTAAACATATAAACTAAGAGTTATAAACACATAAAATCAGAATTAAAAAATGCTTTCTCAAGTTACTTCTGCTGGCAGGTCAGACTGTGACCCATGTTCTGGGCCTTGAAGATGCAAAGCAACCATGTAAAATCTGCTCTTTCATGGAGGCATCAAGAACCCAAGATCCTTAAAAAGGGAAACATGTCCCATTTCTCTTAAGTCTCCATACTGATACACTGTTACCTAGTATTTACTGAATGAAAAAATAATTTAAGGGAATCCATATTTCAACTACATCTTTACAATAACAGAGTAAGATATGTTCTTCTCTTCAGCAATTGAAATTTTAGTTATACTAGACAAATTTAATGGTATTACTTTTGAATACATTGCATAGGTTCGGTGATTCTCTCCAATTCAATATCAATATTCTAAATAAGCCTGTGTATAGTTCTGTATGGACTATTTTCTTCTACCAGGTATGTTACAAAAGAAAAATGTGAATATATTCATTTATTCAGAAGCATATTTTCTTAGTAACAAAAGTCATAGAAATAAGCATGTATAGGAAATTCTCATGTGCATATAAACATACAATTAACACAGTAATGTTCTAAAAAGATCAATTACACTATATAAAATGCTTTAATCTCATCTGAAGTGACTCTTTTTGTCCAATGCAATACAAGACTTTCAGACAGTCTGTCCAATGGACTATGACTATGCCTGTCTTTTTCTCTTATTCAAACAGTGGAGACTAAAGCTGCCACAGAGGGATAAACTCTGCTGGCTCTGATAATGTTGTTCAGATACAGAGTCAAGGCTAGTAATCAATTAACTTAATAATTATTTCTATATTTTATATAATATATAATATGTAATATATATGTATATCAGAAACAACTAAAAGAAGCAAGAGTTTATTTTAGCTCATAGTTTCAGGGAATTCAGTCAACCAAGGGAGAACGATGTGTCACCAGGGGTTAGCAGAAACTTGTCACCTACTGGCATCAGAGTCAGAAAGGTTTGTGCTCAGCTCACATTTTCCTCTTTCATTCAGTCTTGGATCTTTCCCAATGGAGTAGTACTACATTTGATGTGAGTCTTCCTACCTCAGATAACCAGGCTCAGCTAATATCCCATCAACTAGCCTAGAGATCTGCTTCCATGACAATACACTGAAGTGAACAATGAAGATTAACTATCACAAATCCTCTTCTCAACCTGATGCTCTAAAGCATTGTTTTTGAGCCAAAGCCTTCCACCTCCTGTCCCTAGCATCTCACAATGATTGACTGGTGAGGGTTTTCCCTTGTCTTTCCCTGATTTTGATTATTACCAGCAGCCCTGACATTCCTTAGCTTTCAAAGGTGTGATTCCTTTGTAGGCCCTATTATTAATTGCCCTTGATTTTACCTCTAAGGACAAAATTTTCTTTTTATTAGATTACCAGTCATTGGATTAGAGTTTACCTAATCCAAAATAATTTCATCTTTTTTACTCCATCTTCAGAAGTCCTATTTCTAAATTGGCTATATATCAAAGTTATGGAGAAAGATACTATTAACAAATAATACAATCTGGTATTCTCTCTCACACACATGCACACACACACACAAACACACACACACACACACACACACACGCACACACATGCAGGCATGCATGTACCATGCTCGCACATGTTTTTAAAAATAAAATATTTTTTTACATATTTCTCTCCCAAGATCCAGTTTGGTTTCTCTTGTGGATAATTTCATACGTATTGAAAAATATATCATTAAATATGATCTAAGAGGAGGGTAGGCAAAGTAGGTCCCCTTGGTCAACTACAGCCTGCCATTTACTTTTGTAAATAGTTTTATTTGTATATATCCATGTGTAATCACTTACACATTGTTTATGGCCGCTTGTGTGTTATATCTGCAGAGTAATTGCCACAGAGACTATCTGGACCACAAAGCCTGCACAATTTACTACCTGACTTTTACAAGAAAAAAAGTCATACTGTGCTCTCTGTTATCAGGATTAAAAATTGGATGTAGAGAAATGTTTCAACTCAGACAGTGACAACTGATCAAACAACATGTTGGCTTTATGATTTCATAATATTCATAGGGCCTGGGGTATTGGCACACTGGTGTGCTCACTGCCATGAAACAAAAGAAAGTCAGAGAGGCCAAGCTAATTCCAGGAGGCTATCTAGGTCGGAGGGTGATTTTAGATATTATGAGCTTAGATGGAATTGATCAGGGTCAAGGGTTTTAAATAAAATCAGGAGGTGCAAGCCAGTGACAAAAAGGCAGGAGATTGAATTTAAAGCTGGGATATTTTGCTTATATAGAAAGGGGGAAACTTTGTTATAGAAAGCAGTCATAAAACTGTAAAATAAACATAAGCTGTTGATAATGAAGTAGAATTTGATAATACTCATAAAGACATTAATAGCATTTACTTTCATGAGATGGTTTTTGAAGGGGCGTGGGTATAACAAATGGTGTCACATTTACTTATAAAGTCCTTAGACACAATAAAGTGATACATTATAATATAGAAACAATATGAACATGAAACTGTAAAACTGATTTAACATTTGTTGCCTACCTCCTTATAGCAGAGCATTTGCTCTAGAACGAGCCATTTCTTCCCCTTCGGAATGTGGGGAAACAAACACCTAGAAGAGGCATCTGTAATAGTATCTTAGGGACTCAGTGGGAGGCAATGTCAGGACTTGAACCTAAGTCTATCTCCACAACAGAGGATTTTATCCCATGTTTCCTCAGATGTGGACCATGGAAGAAATAGGCGAGCAGAATCTGAAGTTTGTATATAAGTTTATGGTGAAAATGAACAGTAGACTAATGTTATGGCTTATTTTTTCTAGGAGAAGTTATCTTTTCTCTGGACCACGCTGTTATCTCCCATAGGCTTCTGAATTTTCATAGGTCTCTGTGGATACTGACCAATGCCAATTAGAGTGACAGATAAAGACAGCTTATGTAAAGGGATGCTTGGGGGTATCACAATCTTTGTGAGTCCTGATTAATGGTATCTACTGATAAGAATTTAAACTGATATAGGAGTGCTCTGGCCAGCCATCCTTATCTTATCAAAGGGAAGCTAAAAGCTCAGTGTTTTCTTTAGCTATTTAAAGTGTATTGAAGATCTGCCTGCTACCTGACCCTGCCATTTTGTATCAGGCACAAACTCATGTGTCTGCCATCCCTGCTGAGTAGTGTCAGGGGAAAAGTGAATGACCCCAGGTCTAATAAATATTGCAATTTCTTAGGATTCTTGAGACATCTAAGTCAGTTAAAACTTACAATATCTCTGAAGGAACAGTTGGCACAAGGCAGATATTTACCACCAACAATGAGCTAGAGCCATAGCTATGTTTGGAGGAAAAGTAAAGAAATAAGTTGGAAAGGCAAATGTGGTTGTCAGAGAATCTCAAGTCAAGGCAAATAAAAGGAAAGGTAACAAGAATATGAGTGAGGTGCAGTTTCTGGGTCTCTTTGTTACATCCTGAGGCACAACTCTTTTGAGACGTTCTCAGTCCACTACTCATCGTATAGTATCTATCTGTAAGTACTTTGTGGACAAGTCCTCCTGTATCAAGCAGAATAACTGTAATATCACTGGGAAAAGTGATCCATTTTACTAGAACATGGAGATGTATGAGTGCATCTAGACCTCTCCTTCATGGCTGCTTTTTTTGTAAACAATAATTTAGATGTTACCAACACACAGTTTCCACTCATGTAGGAATCTGCATGTTTGGCAATGAATCCTCAGAAAACTACTCAGTACTCATGACTGTGTGACCTTACATGGTAAAGGATTTGGAGGTGGGATTAAGTTTAAGACCTTTATATGGAAAGATTATTTTGCATTGCCAGATGTGCCCAATATAAATTCAAGAGTATTTGGGGGAAGAAAATAGGGAGAAACAGCCAGCTAAAGACAAGCACACAAGAGTAATCATGAGGCTACTCCAAGAAGGTAGAGGAAGGAGTTCTTAACCAAGGTTATAGATGACTCTCCAGAAGTTCCAGAAAGAACACAGCCCTGATGCTTTGATTTTCACCAAATGAACCTGCTTCTAAATTTGTAGGATCCAGGTTCTAGATAATGAATGATATTTTTCTTAAGTGACCAACTTTGATGAAAAGTGAAAAGAAGCTTCTTATTTATTCTGAAAAGATAATTTATGATCTCTCCATAGAAAGATTTACTGTTGCCTGAATAGCAACTTCAAGGTCACAGAAAGAGTAGAGCATTAAAGGGTTGCTGTGATATCATCTCCACACCAATGTGAACAATCCCTGAAAACACTGCGTAAACAGGAAAGCAAGTTCCGTGCTAACTTACGGCAATGGATATAAGCAAGTACTTTATCCTGTAAAATGATGGAAGCAGGCACCATGAATGGGTGCAAGAAAGTTTCCTCTTTTATCTTCTTTTATATACTGTTTGTACAGGTGTAATATGGCTATTCAAAGTCACTGATTTGTACACTTTATTGTATGCATATTACACTTTGAAAAGTGATCTAAAAACAAAACGAAACTCAGCCATTAGAAGCTGATGTGAGCCTCCTGCCCTAATATACTGCATGATGATCATAATACCCCCGTGTTCGTCACTGTTCACTTCCATAGCCTGGGATGCCCCTGTCAAGTCTTGACACGGAGAGACCACTGTCCTTCAATTTAACATATTTATAATGGCAAGCGGAATTTCATTGAGTGTGATTTTTAATTGAACTGAAGTCTGTTAAGGTTCACACTTCCATGTTTTTTGCCAAAGAAGCAGCCATATGGTATGCACTTTTATGGTCCAGGGGTAATAGGAAAAGAACCAACACACACACACACACACACACACACACACACACACACACACACACACTGCTTGGATGACTTAGTCTGAAATACTGACTGCGGCTTAGGAGTGTATATGATTCTCAGCCTGCAAGTGTCATCACCACTTTCTTCATCTGACTCTGCATCCTGCAAAGTATACATGAAAATGTTATGAGAAAAGAGTCAAGCAGACAGAGATGAGCCAGGGGAAAAAGGCATTTCTAGGTGTGTCATGATCAAGTTCTCATTTCATGGAAATGGAGTAGCGATGGAATGTAAAATTAGTTTATTTCTGCTTGTTTATATAACACATCCATTCCAAGGAAGGAAGGAAGCAAGGAAGGAAGGAAGGAAGGAAGGAAAGAAAGCCTGAGACATCCTTGCTTCATTCTCCTCAACCTGCCTTGGAATTCACGTGACATTGTTTCAATTCTTTACCCACTGTCACCATTTTAGATAGTCTTGTTAGCATTTATTCCCAGTGTTCCTTCATATTCATCCTTATAAAATATTAACATCTTTCCAGGATGCCAAAAGGAGCCACATCAGTCACTGTGGTATGACAACACAATTTTCTCTGCTTAATATATTTTTTGTTTATTTTCTTTGAGACAGAACCATCCTGTCAGCCCAGACTGACCATAAACTCAAGATACAGCCCAGTCTTACTTCAGTACTGCTATGCTCTTGCCAAAGGGATAGAAATACAAGAGTAAATAAACATTCCCAGATTACTTGTATTTACTTTTAAGGCAAATGATTATGTTTTGTATGTGGCAGAAGTTTGTACAAAGTAATCCTTCCAGGGATTATTCCAATTACTGCATTCTCTCATGTCATTCCACACAATCGGTGCTTATTACTTTGCAAGCTCATTGCAACATGCCCGTTCCTCAACCAGAAGTAGGTTCACAGTGAGTTCATTTCAGACCACTCCCAACAGCTTTCTGCTGGGCATCAGCCAGAAATAGGTTGGGTTTGTAGAATGTCTTTGTCACAAGTGTACTGTGACTGCCCATCACATTCCATTCCTCTGTGACAAGCTCTCTCAACCTTTGCAGGAATGGCATTTTGACAGAGGTGGATAATTCCTTGTTATGCATAACTGCCCTTTGTACCACAGGATGTTTGACATCCTCTCTGTCCCCTACTCACTAGACACCTGGAATACCTCCCTCCCCACCATGTTATGGCAACTGCCAATGCATCTAGATGCTGAGAAAAGCATCCTGGGAAGAAAAACTACCTACAGCTGAAAAACATCACTGTGTGAAAAGGAGGGTCAAAGAAAATGTTGGTTCTGGATCCTAATTTTGTTGTGGCGCTACTGCAGACTGACAGAGAGAGGGGTTATTATGGCCACAGAGAGAATTGTCTGCATGGAATAAGAACACTGTAACAACATGAACCCAAAGAACCTTCCTTTAGAAACTTACAAATGCTCGGTGCATTTGCAAAGAATTCATTTCCCTTCATTTCACACAGACTGATTGGGAATCAGCAGCTGTGGTGAGCACTGTCATCAGCTGAGGTACACATCACCGGAAGTCAGGCTACAGCATTTCCAGGTGGCTCTGGATGGAGCCTGTCACTGCCAGTGCAGTCAGTAGCAGCAGCAAGTCAGGGCTATTGAAGTATTGACAGGAACACAGGAGACAAAAGGTGCTGCACCCAAGTTTTTCAGACACTTCAAATACGGGTGGCTGCCGGTAGTGCAGACTGGGCTCTGCTTCAACCAGCAAGCTTCAACCAGCAGGTGCAGGGCAGGGCAGTGCTAAAGGAAAAAGTAGACATTGTTTGGACTGGTTGTTGAACATGAATGACTGGGCTTCCTACCTAGCTTAGAGAAGTTCTTGAAGAGGTGGGAGTTACTTAAGTAACAAAAAGAAAATAAAGGCAAACTCTAGACGTTAAACTTAAGATTGACTCATATAACAGGCCAGAGTGATGGCTCACTTCAGAGACACGAATAGAGTTTATAGCACCCATATTAGGTAGTTCTTAACCACGTGTAACTCCAGATCCAAGGGACACGATGCCTTCTATTGGCTTTTGTGGGCTCTGTACCCAGAGGCACATGCACACACACACACACACACACACACACACACACACACACACACACAC
>NW_026596149.1:13467072-13550235 GCF_907164565.1 Psammomys obesus | reverse complement strand
CACACACACACACACACACACACACACACACACACACACACACACACCACTACCACCACCACCACCAAAACAAGCTCCATCCTAACCTAAAAGCTTTTAAAAAAAAAAAAAAAAAAAGAAAAATCCCATTTTAATTGACAGTATAATGGAGAGAAAACTAGAAAAAATACAGCGCTGTATGCAAATCAGTGAACTCCAATTTAAAATGAGTATTCTTGGTGTTGAAGATGCTGCATATATAAAGTGACAGAAGTTGGAACTATTAACAAAAAGTGAACCCTAGAAGAAAATTTTAGTCACTCTGCCGTACCTTGTCCCTAAGAAAAAGAAAAATATATCAAAATTGATTAATAAGTCATGGTTTTATGTCTTTCCTCATTTAATAAATTTATTCTAAAATGGACTCATGGCCTTATCAGGGCCTGTTTGAAGTTCGCTTGCTCCTTTGAAGGCAAAATGCAATTATTTATCAGTGATTAGGTTATTCATGAGGCTTGGCATGGCTTAATTTATAATTAAAGTATAATGGGCTCACCCATGGAATGTTAAGATTTTCTTAGCACTCAGTCCATTTTAAACTGAAGTGTTCGGATATGTTAGGGGCATCACAGCTAATCAACCTCCCTAACATACAGCATCAGCTGCTTAGGTATTAAGTAGAATCACACACATATATGCAGATGCAAGATAGAGGTGCAAACGGGGTCTACCTTGTAGACAGTATCTTGGCTACCAATTTTTATTCCATCCGTGTTGCTAAATTCCATTAAAATGAGAGTAAGATAGTAATTAGGACATAAAAAAAAAAAAACACACATACTCAAAACAGTAGAAGAAATTAGAACAGGGGACTGATTTTAGGGATTTGTAACCAGAAAATATGGTGGAAGAACTCTCACAGCTTTGGTGGAGACTCCACACCTTGGACAGTTGCAGGAGGGGATAACAAGAGGCGAATCTATTTTCCACAGAGTTACCTTAATGCACAGAAATTTAAGATTGGCTTCACACGGGAGCAGTAAGTCAGGGCATAAATTAAAGGGTTGAAAAATAGAGGTATAGAATGATCAGACTAGGTGGCTGCTCCTTCAGAAGGAGACTAAGGTTTCCAGGAAAACAATGTTAGAACTTTGTTGTTTAAAGAGAAAGTTTATACAGAAACATGGAGGAAGAAGAAGAAAAAGGATGCGCTGAAAATAAAGGCTAAGTGAAACCATATGCCAGGTCACTGAGATGTAACACTGTTCCTCCCTCCATGTCTAGACTGGAAGTTGTAAGGAATATAGTTCATCTTGACAAGGACAGAGTAGCTGAGTATCAAAGAAACTAAACTACATCAGCAAGAAGAACTTCAGCATTAACAATTACGGTATGTTCTCTTTTTATATTTTATTTATTTGTTTATCACTTGACATGCTGATTGCACACTCCCTCCCCTCCTTCCAGTTCCTCCACCCTTTCACATCTTCCCCCTTCTCTCCTTTTCTCCTCAGAGAAAGGGGAAGTCCCTAACCCACTTTGGCACATTAAGTTGCTGCAGGACTAGGCTCATTCAGTCCCACTGATGCCCAACAAGGCAGGCCAGATTGGGGGACTAGACCCAAGGGGAGGCATCTGAGTAAGAAAGGGCTCTGGCCAGTTGTTAGGGGATCCACATGAAGACAAGCTGCACATCTGCTACGTATGTGCAGAGAGCCTAGTTCCAGTCCATGTATGCTCTTTGGTTGGTGATTTAGTCTCTGTGATCCCTCATGGATCCAGATTAGTTGGCTTTTAAGAGCTTCTTAAGGAGTGTTTGACCTCTCCGGCTCCCTTAATTATTCCCCCAACTCCTCCACAGGACTCCCTGATCTCTTTTTGAATTTTAGCTTTGGGTCTCTGTATCTGATTCCATCAGCTGCTGGGTGAAGCCTCTCAGAGGACTTATGCTAGGCTTCTGTCTACTACAAGGATAAGAGTAATATTAATAGTGTCAGAGATTGATTCTCTCTCATGGGATGGGCCTCAAGTAAGGCCAGTCTTTGGCAATTCCTTCAACTTTGCTCCATCTTTGTTCCTGAACATCATATAGGCAGGAAAAATTTGGGGATTTGTGGGTGGGTTGGTGTTCTTATATCTCCCCTGGAATTCCTGCCTGGATACAGGAAGTGGGCACTTCAAGGTCCATATTTCTTGCTTCAAGGAGTCTTAGCTAGGGTGGTCTCCATAGATTTCCTGGAGCCACTCCTATCCCAGGACTCTGACAAGTCCCATATATAGCCCCCACTTCTGATTTCCATTCTCTCACTGGCCCTTTCTCCCTCAATCTCTTTACTCCCAATACTCACCCTGTTCCCCTCCCCATCCCCTTTTCTACTCAGTTCCCTCCATCCAACCAACTCCAATGCCAACTTTATTTCCCCATCTGAGTGAGATTCAAGCATCCTCATTGTGTCTTCCTTAAACTTAGCTTTTTTGATCTGTGGATTGTAGCATGATATCCTGTACTTTATGGGCAAAGCCCAGGTATAAGTGAATACATACCATGCATATTTTGGAGGGTTGGGTTACTTCATTCAGGATAATTTTTTCTAGTTCCTTCCAATTTCGTGGAAATTTCAAGACATCACTGTTTTTTAATAGCTGAGTAGTATTCCATTTCTTTAGTTGAGGAACATCTAGGTTGTTTCTAGTTTCTAGCTATTACAAATAAAGCAGCTATGAACATAGTTGAGCAGGCGTTTTTGCAGTATGGTGAAGCATATCTTTGGGTACATGCCCAGGAGTGGCATAGTTGGGTCTTGAGGAAGAACTATTACCAGTTTTCTGAGAAGCTGCCAGATTCATTTCTAAAGTCGTTGTACAAGTTTGTAGTCCCACCAGCAGTGGAGGAGTATTCCACTTTCTCAACATCCTCACCAGTATGTGCTATAATTTGAGTATTATTTTTAAATTTTTATTTATTTTTATTATTTACTATAATTTATTCACTTTGTATTCTTTGTATAAGTCCCTTCCTCATTTTCTAGTGGTCTCACCCTTCCTCCCTCTTACCCCTCTATGCCCCTCCCCTAGTCCACTGACAGAGGAGGTCCTCTTCCCCTACTATCTGACCCTAATCTATCAGGTCTCAACAGAATTGCTTGGCTCCTCTTTCTCTCTGGCCTAATCAGGCCACCTCATGACTGGATGGTTATCAAAGAGCTGGCCACTGAGTCCATGTCAGAGACTGTAGCTGGTCTCCTTACTAGGGAACCCATATAGAGACTGAACTGCCATGCGCTACATCTGAGCAGAGTGGCTAGATCCTTTCCATATATGGAACTTGCCTGATTCATCAGTCTCTGCAGGAGCCCCTGAGCCCAGATTTTTTTGGCTATGCTGGTCGTTTTGTGGAGATACTGCCCCCTCCAGGTCTTTCTATCTCCCCCTTCTTCCATAAGAAGTCTGACCAAAGTTTGGCTATGAGTGTCAGCATATGCTTCCACACCCTGGTAGGAAGAGTATTTCAAAGGCCCCCTGTGGAAGGCCCCCTGTGGAAGGCCCCTGTCCAGTTCCCTGTCTTCTCCCATTTCTGATTTTTATCCTGTTTGCCCTTCTGAATGAGGATTAAGCCTCTTCCCTAGTATCCTCCTTGTTGTTTAGCTTCTTAAGGACTATAGATTTTAGTATTTTTATCCTATATTATAAGGCTAATATCCACTTATAAGTGAGTGTATACCATGTGTGTTTTTCTGCTTCTGGGTTACATCACTCAGGATGATCTTTTCTAGTTCAATCCATTTGCCTACAAATTTCATGATTTCCTTATTTTTAATTGCTGAATAATATTCCATTTTGTAAATATACCACAATTTCTGTATCCATTCTTCAGTTGAGAAACACCCAGGTTGTTTCCAGATTCTGGCTATTACAAATAAAGCTGCTACAAACATGGTTGAGCAAATATCCTTGTTGTTTGGTTGAGCATCTTTTGGATAAAAGCCCAGGAGTGCTATAGATGGATCTTGAGATAGCACTATTCTTAATTTTCTGAGAAAGCACCAGGTTGATTGCCAAAGTAGTTGTACAATTTTACATTCCGACCAGCAATGGAGGAGGGTTCCCTTTTTTCCACATCCCCTTCAGCATATGTTGTCCCTTAAGTTTTTGATCTTAGCCATTCTGATGGGTATGAGGTGAAATCTCAGGACATTTTGATTTGCATTTCCCTGGTGACTAGGGATGTTAAGCATTTCTTTAAATGTTTCTCTGCTATTTAATGTTCCTCTATTGTGAATTCTCTGTTTAGCTCTGTGTACCTCATTTTTAAATTGGGTTACTTGTTTGCTCATTTGTTTTTGCTGTTTATCTTTTTTAGTTATTTATATATTCTGAATATTAGCCCTCTTTCAGATATAAGGTTTTGAAAATCCTTTCCCAGTCTTTAGGCTATCATTTTGTTCTGATGACTGTGTCTTTTTCTTTACAGAAGCTTTTCAGCTCATAAGGTCCCATTTATTGATTGTTGATCTTAGAGCCTGTGCTGTTGTTGTTCTGTTCAGGAAGTTGTCTCTTGTGCCAATGAGTTCAAGGCTCTTCTCCACTTTTTCTTCTAATAGATTTGGTGTGTCTGGTTTTATGTTGAGGTCTTTGATCCACTTGGACTTTAGTTTTGTGCAGCATGATAAATGTGGATCTATTTGCACTTTTCTACATGTAGACACCCAGTTAGACCAGCACCATTTGTTGAACATGCTATCTTTTTTTCCATTGTATTCTTTGTCAAAAATCAAGTATCCACTTCAAGTTTCTGAATAAGGAAATTGAAGAAGATATCAGAAGGTTGAAAGATCTCCCATGTTCATTGATTGGTAGGATTAACATAGTAAAATGACCACCCTACCAAAGCAATCTAAAGATTGAATGCAATTCCCATCAAAATAGCAACACAATTATTTACAGAACTTGAAAGAACAATTCCCAATTTCATATGGAAAAAACAAAAAACCCAGAATAGTTTAAACAGTCTTGTTCAATAACAGATCTTCTGGAGGACTCTTGATCCCTGATTCCAAGCTGTACTATAGAGTAGCAGTAATAAAAACTCCATGGTACTGGCATAGAAACTGACTGGTACATCAATGGAATTGATTTAAAGATCAAGAAATCACTTGAGTTTTTGATGACATCTCAGGATATTTTGATTTTCATTTTCATGATGAATAATAACTTTGAGTATTTCTTTCAGTGCTTCTCAGCCTTTGGATGTTCCTCTGTTGAGAATTCTCTCTTTAGCTCTGGACTCCACTCCACTTTTAAATTGGAGTATTTGGTTTGTTACTCCTTAAAGTCTTGAATTCTTTAGGTATTTTGGATAGTAATACTCTGTTTGATGTAGGATTGGTGAAGATATTTTTGCATTCTGGTGGTTGTCATTTTGTCCTATTGACAGTGTCTTTTGCCTTACAGAAGCTTTTCAGTTTCATGAGGTACCATTTATTAATTGTTGATCTTACTGACTCAGTTGTTGATGTTTCTGTTCAGAAAGTTGTCTCCTATACCAATGAATTCGAGGCTCTTTCCCCACTTTCTCTTCTATCAGAATTAGTGTTGTTGTCCTTTGGACTTGAGTTTTGTGCAGTGTGATAAATATGGATTTATTTGCATTCTTCTACAAGCACACATCCAGTTACAGCAACATTTGTTAATGATACTTTCTTTTTCCGTTGAATGGTTTTGGCTTCTTTGTCAATAATCAAGTGACCATAGGTAGTGGGTTTATTTGATCAGTCAGTCTGTTTCTATGCCAATACCATGCAGTATTTATTACTATTGCTCTGTAGTACAGCTTGAAGTCAGGGATAGGAATACCTCCAAATGTTCTTTTATTGAATAGGATTACTTTAGCTATTCGGAGTTTTTCCAAATGAAGTTGAGAATTGTTGTTTCAAGGTCTCTGAAGAATTTTGTTGGTATTTCGATGGTAATTGCATTGAATCTATAAACTGATTTTGGTGAAATGGCCATTTTTTTACTATGTTAATCCTACCAATCCATGAACATGGGAAATCTTTCCGTCTTCTAATATCTTCTTCAATTTCTTTCACCAGAGACTTGAAATTCTTGTCATACATGTCTTTCACTCTCTTGATTTGAGTTACACCTTACACCAAGTTATTTTATATTACTTTTGGCTATTGTGAAAGGTATTATTTCCCTAATTTCTTAGTTTCTTTCTCAGTCCATTTATTGCTTTCATTAAGGAGCACTATGTTTTTTTTTTGTTTTGTTTTGTTTTGTTTTGTTTTGTTTTGGCTACTTTTGTATCCAGCCACTTTGCTGAAAGTATTTTTCAACTGTAGGAGTTCTCTGGTAGAATTTTTGGGATCAGTTACATATACTATCATATCATTTGAAAATAGGGATACTTTGACTTCTTCATTTTCAATTTGTATCCACTTGATCTCCTTTAGTTGCCTTATTGATGTAGCTGGGACTTCACATACTATATTGAGGAGCTATGGGAGAGAATGGGCAGCCCTGACTTGTCCATGATTTTCATGAAATTGCTTTAAGTTTCTCTCCATTTAAGTTGATGTTGGCTATAGGCTTGTTGTATGTTACCTTTGTTGTATTTAGATGTGTCTTGTATCCTTGATCTCTCCAAAATTTTTAACATGAAAAGATCTGGAGATTGTCAAAGGCTTTTTCAGCATCTAATGAGGTGATCATTATTTATTATTCTTTCAATTTGTTTATATAGTAGCTTACATTAATAGATTTTAGTATGGGATGAAGCCTAGTTAATCATGGTGGAAGATGTATTTGATGTGTCTTGAATTTGATTTGCAGGTATCTTTTTGAGTATTTTTGCATGAATGGTCATAGGGAAAATTGATCTGAAATTCTCCTTCATTGGGTCTTTGTGTGGTTTAGGTATCAGGGTAACTGTGGCTTCTTAGAATGAGTTTGGCAATGTTCCATCTCTTTCTATTTTCTTGAATAGTTTGAGAAGTAAGCTTTCTGTTGTTTTTGTTGTTGCTGGAATCCAGTTTTTAATTCATGGTAAGATACAAGGGTTATTTTTACTATTCTTATATCTGTTGAGGCTTGCTTTGTGACTGACTATATGGCCAATTTTGGAGAAGGTTTTATGAGAAGATTTGTTTGTGTTTGGGTAAAAAATTCTGTAGCTAT
The DNA here is from genome assembly GCF_907164565.1 of Psammomys obesus. NCBI lineage: Eukaryota > Metazoa > Chordata > Mammalia > Rodentia > Muridae > Psammomys > Psammomys obesus. The sequence continues at coordinate 13,543,077 of NW_026596149.1, read as the reverse complement.
CTGTTAACTATACCTGATTCATTATATCTCTTACTTTCATTATTTCTCTGTTTATTTTCTGTCTTGATGACCTGTCCATTGGTGAGAGTGGAGTGCTGAGGTCTCTTACTATTAATGTATGGGGTTCAATGTGTGATTTAAGCTTTAGCAATGTTTCTTTTACAAATGTGGTTGCCTTTGTATATGGGGCATAGATGTTCAGAACTGAGATGTCCAATTGGTAGATTTTTCATTTGATAAGCATGAACTGTCCCTCCTCATCTCTTTTGTTTAATTTTGGTTTATGATATATTCTTAACTTCAAAGGTGTTATAGGGGTGAACCTGTCACTTATTCTCATTATAAGAACCACTTAGCTATCACTAAACATTGAATACTTCAGATAATTCTTAATTAGATTTTATTAGTGGCCTATTCTTCATAACTATTTCCACATATTTTCAGTAGAAAAATAAATAGCATTTTGACGAACAAAAAGAAATAAAGGGGCTGGAGCAATGGCTAATCTTAAGAGCCCTGTTGCTCTTCTAGAGGACTGAGGTTCAACTCCCAGCACCCACACAACACTTACAATTGTCTGTAACTCCTTTTCCAGGGAATCTGATGCACTCAATCAGACAAACACAGTCAAATAATCAATATACATACAATAAATTATTATTAAAAAAGAAAAAAAGAAATAAAATTGTCATGATCCACTTATAAATGCTGTAACTAGAGAGACAAAATGTGAAACAGATATGAGATTGACAAAAACAGTGGCATGTATCATAGACTCTGTAGAACTGCGTGAAATAATGCTTAATGCTTCATTTTTTTGTGAACTTCACGGTAGGGCATGTACTGGTTTATACCTATTTTCTGTGTTTTAGACTAAGACATGTGTATTTCAGGAGCAAATTGTTATTTGCTGCTCACTTTGATTTTGGAGTCTTTTCATTATACATACTTTCTACATCATTATTAACATATGAATTTTACCTTCACCATCTTAAGTACACGAGTATATAATCTCATGAGATTGGAGAATGGAGAAGACAAGGTAGAAAGGAAAGTAAGCAAATTGTAACAAATACAATATCCCAAAGAAAAAAGGTTTTACATTGCTACCTGCTGGACAATCCAGAAAATAGATATCTAAAATAAATACTGAAGAAAGAAAACAACACCTTGCCAAGTCTGTATGTGACATGTGAGTACTAAGTACGGGAGTCTGGTTGTCTATCCACAAAATTACTTCAGAAATTTAAAGAACTAAAACAAGAGTATTGAAAAATGGCACGCTAACACAGTGGGTACTATGTTTGCTGTGAAAGGCTAAGACTTATGTTCAATCCCAGAAATCCACATGAATTCAAATGACAGACCAACTCTACAAAGTCGATTTCTGACCTTCACAGATGCTCTGACTGCTATAAACCCTCATTAATAATTAACATATTAAATGCAAATATATACAGAAAAATATATTTTAATAAGTTACTACATAGAGTCCCAGCAATTATATTATAATGCCTACAGTATATGACATAAACTTTAGATATGAAAGATATATAGAATGGAAGATTGCAAATCAGGGCAGATTTTAGTACTTAAGAAGCCCATAATTTAAGTTTAAATGCTCAGTAAATATATTTATGAGCTCCAGCAGGTTACAATCTGTATTGCTAATGGCAGTTCAAGGTGAAATGACCTTATAAACTTTAGATGTGCTGGCATAACCTTGCTTTCCACTCTAATATTAGATTAAGTGTCAAACTGGAGTATTGTTTAAAAAAACTGTGGTAGAAAGCTAAACAGAGTATTCTCAACAGAGGAACATCAAATGGCAGAGAAACACTTAAATGCTCAGAGTCCTTAGTTATCAGGGAAATGCAAATCAAAATGACCCTGAGATTCCACCTCATACCCATCAAAATGGTTAAGATCAGAAACTAAAGTGACAAAACATGCTGGAGAGGATGTGGAGAAAGGGGAACCCTCCTCCATTGCTGGTTAGAAGGTAAACTTGTACAGCCACTTAGGAAATCAACCTGGTGCTTTCTCAGAAAATTAGGAATAGTGCTACCTCAAGATCCAGCTATACCACTCCTGGGTATATACGCTAAAGATGTTCCACCATTCAACAAGGACATTTACTCATCTATGTTCATTGCAGGCTTTATTCATAATAGCCAGAATCTGGAAACAACCTATATGTCCCTCAGTCAAGGAATGAATATAGAAATGGTGGTATATTTATACAATGGTATACTATTCAGCAATTAAAAACAAGGAAATCATGATATTTGCAGGCAAATGGATGGAACTAGAAAAGATCATCCTGAGTGAGGTAACCCAGAAGCAGAAAGACACACATGGTATACACTCACTTATAAGTGGATATTAACCATATAATATAGGATAAACATACTAAAATCTATAGTCCAGAAGAAGCTAACCAAGGAAGACCCTAGGGAAGAGGCGTAATCCTCATTCAGAAAGGCAAACAGGATAGACAAATAAAGTCTCCCATCATTAACATGTTGGCATAGATGTGTGATTTAAGCTTTAATAAAGTTTCTTTTACAAATGCAAGAGCCCTTGTGCACAAATGTTGAGGATTGTGATGTCCTCCTGGTGGATTTTTCCTTTGATAAGAATGAAGTGTCCCTCTCCATCTCTTTTGATTAATTTTGGTTGTCTATATTATTTTTTTTAATTTATGTGCATTGCTGTTTTGCCTTCATGTACGTCTATGGGTGTCAGATCTTGGAGTTACAGACAGCTCTGAGCTGCTATGTGAGTGTTGGGATTTGAAACCAGGTCCTCTGGAAAAACAGTCAGTGCTCTTAACCGCTGGGCCATCTCAGCAGCCCCTAAAAGTCTATTTTATTAGATATTAGGATGGTTACTCCACCTTGCTTCATGGGTTTGTTTTCTTGAAAAACCCTTTCCAACCTTTTACTCTGAGGTAGTGTCTATCTTTGTTGCAGAGGTATGTTTCTTTAATGCAGCAGAATGCTTGATCCTATTTCTGCAACCATTTTGTTAGTCTGTGTCTTTTTATTGGAGAGTTGAGTCCATTGATTTTGATAGATATTAGTGATCAATGATTGTTAGTTTCTTTTGTTGTAGAGTTGGTGGTATTGTGTGTTATATCTTTATTCTGTGTTTTGTTTTTTTTGGGGGTGTAGTTAATCTTGTGGGTCAGAGTTTTCTTTCTAGTATATTCTGTAGGGCTGGTATTCTGTAGGCTGCTTCATATATACTGTTTTCATTTAGTTATGTCATGTAATATTTTGTTTTCTCCATCTATATTGATTGAAAGTTTTACTGGGTATAGTAGTCTGGGTTGGCATCTGTGGTCTCTTAGTTTCTGCATGATATTCACCCAGGCCCTTCTGGCTTTCATGGTCTCTGTTGAGAAGTCTGGTGTGATTCGGATAGGTTTGCCTTTATATGTTTCTTTGCCTTTTTCCTTTGCTGCTTTTTAAAAATTAATTTAATTTTTATTAATTACAGTTTATTCATTTTGTGTCCTAGCTATAGCTCCTTCCCTCGCCCCTCCCAATCCCACCCTCCTTCCCTCATATCCTCTCATGCCCCTCCTTAGTCCACTGATACAGGAGGTCCTCCTCCTCCCTCTGACTCTAGCCTATCCGATCTCATCATGACTGGTTGCACTATGTTCCTCTGTTGCCTGGTAAGGCTGCTCCCCCCCTCAGGGAGAGGTGATCAAAGAGCCAGCCACTGAGTTCATGTCAGAGACAGTCCCTGTTCCCATTACTAGGTGTTTTGATTATTATGTGTTAGGAGGAATTTCCTTTCTGGTCTAATCTATTTGGTGTTTTGTAGGCTTCTAATATTTTTAAGGGCATCTCTTTCTTAAGGTTGGAGAAATTTTCTTCTATGATAGTCTCAAAAATATTTTCTGGACCCTAGAGCCTGGATTCTTCTTTTACATCTATTCCTATTATTTTTAAGTTTCATCTTTTCATGGCATCCTTGATTTCTTGCATGTTTTGTGTCAGGCACTTTTCTGTTTTTTTTGTTGTTGTTGTTTGTTTGTTTGTTTTCTTTGAGAGATGTATCAATTTCTATAATTGTATCTTTAGTGCCTGAGATTCTCTCCTCAATCTCTTGTATTCTGTTGGTGATGCTTACCTTTGTGGTTCTTGATCTCTTCTCCAAGTTCTCCAACTCTAAGGTTTTCTCTGTTTGTATTTTCTTCATTGGTTCTAATTTTGTTTTCATGTCTTGAAGCATTTCCCTCATCTATTTGACGTGGATTCCTGTATGTCCATGATGGCCTTTATATTTTTTTTTGTTTCCTCTATTTGTACCTCAAATAACTGCATAATTATAGATTTAAGATCATTTTCCTGCATTTCAGCTGCATTAAAATATTCGTTGATCTTTTTGGGTTATGATGTCCTGGTTTTTGTTGCCTGTATTCTTAAGCCAGCCTCTAGGCATCTGATTGTCTGTAGCCTGGACTGGCTATTTTAGAGCTGCACCTCCCCCATGCTATCAGAAGGTGTCCTCACCCCTGGAAGGTGAGAGTGAGCACTACTAGCAGCTTCAACAAGGAAGGTGTACACAGAACTGTGAGAGTGGGCACGCAGGTTTGGAACGAGGAGCCACTGGTACATAGAAGGTGTACACAAGACAGAGAGAGTGGGCGCCCAGGTTTGAATCCTCACCCTCACTACAGGAAGGTATTCACTCCACAGGCAGTGAGAGCAAGCGCCCATGGACCAAGCTGCCAGCTGCTGGAACCAGGAAGGTATACACAGAAGGGGGCTTGGGCAGGTGGCCTACAGCTGCAGCAGTGCTAGGTGGAGCCCAGAAATATTTCCTTAGCCGGGTGGCCTGAAGATGGACCATAGTGTGTCCCCATGGATTCTCCTCTTACCTGAAAAACACAGATGTCAGGGTTTTCGGGTCCACAGTACGGCCTGCGGGTTACCCTGCGCTCACTGCTGAGCTGCTGTTCAGATACCCTGTCTGGTTGGTGCCGCCATCTTGGATCTCCTCATAACAGGAGATTCCTGTCTTGTTTCTCAACCTAAAAGGAAAATTTTCAACATCTCACCATTAAACATTATATTTTCAACAGGTCTTTAGACATGAATCTTGACTTAGAAGTCAGGAAAAAAATGCGATAGATTTTCATTCAAATTAAAAATTGTATGAGTGTATATGAATATTGTGTATATGTTCTTATAATATTTGCATATAAATCATTTTTCATTGTACTATGTAAATGAAATTCACTATGCAACTATTTGTAATAGTAAGGCAAGCTTCTATTTTTAGTACAAGTCAACTTACTCGTAATATTCATGTCTTATAAATTGCAGGCTAAGGGGGCACATAGAGTTCTCAAATTCATATGAACATATAGTACAATAATGATTTCCAGGTACCAGGGTGAAAAGAATTTAAAAAAGGAGAGTTGTTATTAGATAGATATGGAGTTTCAGAAAAATGTGTGTGTGTTCCTAGCACATACACATGTATGTAAGAGTTTTCTGTATACATGTGTGTGCACGTGTGTATGTGCATGTGTGTGTGCATGTATGTTTATATACATATATGTGAGTGTGCATACATGTTGTGTAATTGTATGTGTGCACATGAGGGTAGGGAACAGGTGTATCTGTGTGTGTGTGTGTGTGTGTGTGTGTGTGTGTGTGTGTGTACACACAAATAGAGTCTGGAAACCCAGACCTAAAAAACATACTTAGAAGTTAGAAGATATGCTTTATTGACTATTTTTATTGTTTCTCAAAATTTTTACTTTTTTAATAGATAATAATAATTGAGTTGCTTTTCACCACAATAAAACCCTAAGATACATGTTATTGCTTTTATAGAGAAAAGTGGAAGTGTGAGGAGAAATAATAAACTATTAGTGGGGAATTGGAAACTGCTGTCAAGTTTATATATCAAGAGATATAATTGTCTGCTGACTTGAGAAAGGTTATACCACTGAAATAAAAGATACATAAACTATCTAGTAGATAGGCCATCTGGTCAGATAATTTTGAAAACAATATAAACACCACAGAATGGCTGACGGGAGCTCTCAGCCCTACTCTGTTCCTATTGACCATGCCTGAGTGATCACAACTAACATTAGTTGGAGCTCACAGTTCTGAACTGAGCCTGAAAGAATTTCCTATCCCCAGAGACAGGAATCATTATATAGAATCACAGTTCTTTGCAGATGTAGCCCATGGCAGCTCAGTGTCCAAGAGGGATACCCTAGTAATGGGAACAGGGATTGTCTTTGACATGAACTCAGTAGCTAGCTCTTTGACCACCTCCCTGAGGTGGGGAGAAGCTTTGCCAGGCCACAGAGGAGTAAAATGCAGCCAGTTCTGATGAGACCTGATAATCTAGAGTCAGATGTAAGGGGAGGAGGTTGATTTGTTACACAGCAGCAGGCTGTTTACAAGGAACACTAACAAATGGAAACTAGAAGGCTGTTCTCACAACGCTGGTCTCCAAGATTTGTTAAAGTCAAATGCATGGATCTACACATTCAATCTAGATCACAGATAGAACTAGGTTCTAATAGGTTGTAGAAAAGAACAGATGGTGCAAGGTAGATGCAAGTTAAAGTGAGCAAGCCACTTTAAAGCTGACAAGCCAAAGTCAGCAGAGTAAGAGGGGAGCAGAAGTCGGTGTGTGCATCTCTGACAGCACAGACTAGGCTGGAAGCACACATTTTCACTTACTTCATTTCCTTATTTACTCATTATTTTGCCTCATTTTATATCAACTTGACAGAAGCCAGCATTCTTGGGGAAGGGAAGCCTCAGTTGAAAAAATGCCCCCAGTAGATTTGGCCACAGTGTATTTTCTTAATTAGTGATTGGTACAGGAGAGGCTGAGCCCATTGGGTGTATTGCCACCTCTGGGCAAGTGTCTCAGGCGTGTATAAGATCGCAAGCTGGGATAGAACCCTACTGGAATGTAGCACATGGTAGCCCAGCTTGCATCCTTATACACACCTGAGACACTTGCCCAGAGGTGGCAACACACCCAATGGGCTCTGCCTTCTCCTGTACCAATCACTAATTAAGAAAATACAACGTGGCCTAATCTACTGGGGGCATGGTATCTCAGTAGCCAAGTGGGTTTCCTAGTAAAGGGAACAGGGACTATTTCTGACATGAACTCAATGGCTGGCTCTTTGACTTTCCCCCATCCCTGAGGGAGGAGCAGCCTTGCTAGGCCACAGAGGAGGACATGGAGCCAGTCCTGAAGATACTTGATAAGCTAGGGTCAGATGGAAGGGGAGGAGGACTTCCCTATCAGTGGACTTGGAAAGGGGTTGGGAGGAGATGAGGGAGGGAGAGGTGAGATTGGAAGGGAGTGGGGGAGGGGCTGTTGCTGGGATACAAAGTAAATAACCTGTGATTAATATTAAAAAAATAAAAATTGGAGAGGGGGCGGAGCCAAGATGGCGACTAGCACACACAGTTTCCGAGCTGTGGAAGAGATAAAGTTCTGAGTTGATGAGTGGAAGAACTTCTGAAGTCAGGGAAACAACGGAGAGACTTTCTAAACAACAGGGAACATCGCAGGAGGTGAAAACCTTGGTCTCGGGTCACCCAGGGACTTGTTTGGGGAAGGTGAGAAACAATCCTTTGATCTCTCCGCACTCCCCTCCCCCAGACCTCCCTCCTCCTCCTAATCTACACAGCAGACTCGCCTTTCTCAGACTCGCCTTTCTCAGCGCAGACCTAACTGCCTGGGGCCTGCAGCCACTGAGGCGGAGCCCCACGCCCTTTATCGGCAAAGGCCAGCAGTACTGTGTCTTGGAGCCCCAGATTCCGCAGCGGCTGCACCATCCTCCCAGGGCCCGATCCCAGGGCACCATCCTCCCTAGATGCCATACTAGCTCCGCAGGAGCGACATCACTGACAGTACGGCCCGCCCAATCCCACAGTGACAGAGAATACGCTATATATTCACCAAAACCAGACAGAAACGCCATACAAGCTAGACACACCAGGCGCTGGGCCTCTGAAGCTTGGAGAGCACAGTGAAGAGACCCCAGGACTTCCCAGAAAGCATCTGGACTAGCAACCCAGTCTCCAGTTACAGCGGGAATTTCTAACCTGGCGGTGGAGCAGCACTGAGCTGGTGGGGCCCATCAGCCCTCCAGTTTAAGACTAACCAGGGCCAAACCAGAGAACAGAAAGTCTGGTTACCCCGATTCCCACTGACGTGACCACCCTGAAATCTCCAGCTGCAGCAAGACCTCATAACCTGGCAGTGACAACAGCATGGAACTGGTGGAGCACATCAAAGAAGCAGGGCCAAACCAGAGAGCAGAGAGCCCAGATACCCCGATCTCTGCCAAGTGACCTGCCTGTAAGTGAGTGCACCCTTGAGAATCTGCAGCTCCACTGATCCTGGGTCCTTCTAAAACAGAAGCCAGGCATCGAACCCCCTCCCACCCATATACCCACTTTGGGAAACAGAGGGGCACTTGGAACATTGAAGTTCCTGCTCTGTGGGTCTAATTGAGGAGTTAAGGCAATTAATGCCAGAAATTGCGCTGCGATCATCACTAGCACCTGCGACATATACATTGCAGAGCCCCTCCCACACACTCAAGGGTTCAACATTAGCCATCACTCTGTCCCTTGAGACACACGCCCACGCCCACTTACACACACACACACACATATACACACGCACGCACGCTTGCATTTGCCTCTGTTTGCGCCTGCGTACTTTCCTCCCACAGGTACAGCTAGTCCTCAGCACACGCTAAGGACACGGGACCTCTCTCAACTTCCTGAAGAATTCTCCAGACTGGAGAGAGAGACAGTACCAGTCTGATCGGCAGAATCCAAAAACAAACAGGGAAGGTCTCAGATAAGCCAATGGCCAGGGGTAGGCGAAAGAACACTTCCAACATGAATCAGGACATCATGACTTCACCAGCAAACCCCAAAATCGATGGATACTCCAATTCATTAGAAGCACAGGAAAATGACCTTAAAGCCATGCTTGCTCAATTATTTGAGGCTCATAAGGAGGAAATGAACAAATCTTTCAAAGAGTTGGCCAGCCAATTGGAGGTAAAGAAAGAAGAAATAGACAAAACTCTTAAAGAAACACAGGCAAACATAGCCAAACAAATAGAGGCACAAGTAGAGAAAAAATTAGTGGCATACAAAAAGGAAATGAACAAAGAAATAGAATCCATCGTAGAGACAGGAATCCAAATTCAAACACATGGAAGAAATGGTGCAAGGCATGAAAACAGAATTAGAATCAATAAAGAAAACACAAAATGAGAAAACTCTTGAGCTGGAGAACTTGGAGAAAAGATCAGGAACCACAAAAGTAAGCATCACCAACAGAATACAAGAGATGGAAGAGAGAATCTCTGGAGCTGAAGACACACTTGCAGAAATTGATACTTCTCTCAAAGAAAAAGTAAAATCAGAAAAATTCCAATCACAAAATATCCAAGAAATCAAGGATGATATGAAAAGACAAAATCTAAGAATAATAGGAATTGATGAAAAAGAAGACTCCAGGCTCCAAGGTCCAGAAAATATTTTCAAGAAAATCATGGAAGAAAATTTTCCCAACTTAAAGAAAGAGATGTCCATAAATATACAAGAGGCCTACAGAATACCAAATAGACTAGACCAGAAAAGAAACACATCACGTCACATCATAGTCAAAACACTAAATCTACAGAACAAAGAAAAGATATTAAAAGCAGCAAGGGAAAAAGGCCAAGTAACATATGAACGTAGACCTATCAGAATCACACCAGACTTCTCATCAGAAACTATGAAAGCCAGAAGGGCCTGGGCAAGCATCATGGAGACTCTAAGAGATCACAAATGTCAACCCAGACTACTATACCCTGCAAAGCTTTCAATCAACATAGATGGAGAAAACAAAATATTCCATGACAAAACTAAATTTACGCAATATCTATACAGCAAACCAACCCTACAGAAGATACTAGAAGGAAAACTCCAATCCAACGAAAACGAATTCACCCAAGAAAACAGGGCATACAGATAATATCCCAACAAAAATGAAAAGAAAACAAGCCATGAAACATGGTAAGATCATCGACTCCATCACAAAAGGAACTAACATGCATTGGTCAATATTATCTATCAATATTAATGGACTCAACTCACCAATAAAAAGACACAGGCTAACAGAATGGTTACGGAAACAAGACCCAACATTCTGTTGCATCCAAGAAACACACCTATGCAACAAAGATAAACACTACCTCAGAGTAAAGGGCTGGAAAAATGTTTTTCAAGCAAATGGTTCCAGAAAACAAGCTGGAGTAGCCATCCTAATATCTAATAAAATAGACTTTCATCCGAAGTTAATCAAAAAAGATAAGGAGGGCCACTATATTCTCATCAAAGGAAAAATCCAACAAGAGGACATCACAATTTTGAATATCTATGCCCACTCTCATCAAGGGACAGATCAACCAGACAGACACCAAATAGGGAAATAAAAGCACTCACAGAATCCCTAAATCAAATGGACCTAATAGACATCTACAGATCTTTTCACCCAAACTCAAAAGAGTACACCTTCTTTTCAGCACCACATGGAACCTTCTCCAAAATAGACCATATAGTTGGTCACTTTTTTAAAGCAAGCCTCAACAGATACAAAAGGATTGAAATAATCCCTTGTATACTATCCGACCACCATGGACTAAAGCTGGACATCAACAACAACAGAAACAACAAAAAGCTGACACGCACATGGAAACTGAACAACTTACTACTCAATGACAGCTGGGTCAAGGAAGAAATAAAGAAAGAAATTAAAGACTTTCTAGAATTCAATGAAAATGAAGGCACAACTTACCCAAATTTATGGGACACATTGAAAGCAGTGCTCAGAGGAAAATTTATAGCACTAAGTGCCTACAAGAAGAAATCCGTAACATCACATACAAACAACTTAATGGCCCAACTGAAAAACCTAGAAAAAAAAAGAAGCAGATACACCCAAGAGGAGCAGAAGGCTGGAAATAATCAAAGTAAGGGCAAAATCAATCAATTAGAAACAAATAAAATTATCCAAAGAATCAATGAAACAAAAAGCAGGTTCTTTGAGAAAATCAACAAGATAGACAAACCCTTAGCCAAACTAACTAAAAAGCAGAGAGAAACCATACAAATCAGCAAAATCAGAAAGGAAAATAGGGACATAACTACAGACACTGAGGAAATCCAAACGATTATTAGGTCATACTACAAAAGCCTACATGGCACAAAATTTGAAAATCTAAATGAAATGGATAACTTTCTTGACAGATTCCATCTACCAAAATTAAGTCAAGATCAGGTAGAAAGACTGAATAGCCCTATATCTCCCAAGGAAATTGAAGCAGTCATTAACAGTCTCCCCTCCAAAAAAAGCCCTGGACCAGATAGCTTCAGCGCAGAATTCTACAAGACCTTCAAAGAAGTACTAACACCAATTCTCCTCAAACTATTCCACAAAATAGAAATAGAAGGAACACTACCAAACTCATTCTATGAAGCCATAGTCACTTTGATACCTAAACCACACAAAGATCCAACAAAAAAAGAGAACTTCAGACCTATCTCTCTTATGAACATTGATGCAAAAATACTCAATAAAATACTTGCAAACCGAATCCAAGAACACATCAAAGATATCATCCACCATGACCAAGTAGGCTTCATCCCAGGAATGCAAGGGTGGTTCAACATACGGAAATCCATCAATGTAATCCACCACATAAACAAACTGAAGGAGAAAAACCACATGATCATCTCCTTAGATGCTGAAAAAGCATTTGACAAAGTCCAACACCCATTTATGTTTAAAGTCTTGGAGAGATCAGGGATACAAGGCACATACCTAAAGATAGTAAAGGCAATATACAGCAAGCATATAGCCAACATTCAACTCAATGGAGAGAAACTTAAATCAATCCCACTGAAATCAGGGACAAGACAAGGCTGCCCACTCTCTCCATATCTCTTTAACATTGTACTTGAAGTCCTAGCCAGAGCAAAAAGACAACTAAAGGAGATCAAGGGGATACAAATCGGAAAGGAAGAGGTCAAAGTGTCAGTATTTGCAGATGATATGATAGTATACATGAGCGACCCCAAAGATTCAACCAGAGAACTTCATCAGCTGATTAACACTTTCAGCAAAGTGGCAGGATACAAAATCAACTCAAAAAAATCAGAAGCCCTCTTGTATACCAAAGACAAAAAGGCTGAGAAAGAAATTAGGGAAACAATACCCTTCACAATAGCCACTAATTACATAAAGTACCTTGGTGTGACTCTAACCAAGCAAGTGAAAGACCTGTTTGAGAAAAACTTCAAGTCTTTGAAGAAAGAAATTGAAGAAGATCTCAGAAGGTGGAAAGATCTCCCGTGCTCATGGATTGGTAGGATTAACATTGTGAAAATGGCCATCCTGCCAAAAGCAATCTACAGATTCAATGCAATTCCCATCAAAATACCAACTCAATTCTTTACAGACCTTGAAAAAAAGATTCTCAGCTTCATATGGAGAAACAAAACACCCAGAATCTCCAAAACGATCCTGTACAACAACAGATCATCTGGAGGTATCTCCATTCCCGATCTCAAGCTGTACTACACGGCAACAGTAATAAAAACTGCATGGTATTGGCATAGAAACAGAAAAAAGGATCAATGGAATCGCATAGAAGACCCAGAAATAAACCCACACACCTATGAATACTCAATATTTGACAAAGAAGCCAAATCCATTCAATGGAAAAAAGACAGCATCTTCAACAAATGGTGCTGGACCAACTGGATGTCTACATGCAGAAAAATTAAAATAGATCCATATTTATCACCCTGCACAAAACTAAAGTCCAAGTGGATCAAGGACCTCAACATAAAACCGGATACTCTAAATCAGTTGGAAAAAAAAGTGGGAAACAGCCTAGAACTCATTGGCACAGGAGACAACTTCCTGAACAGAACACCAACAGCACAGGCTCTAAGAGCAACAATCAATAAATGGGACCTCATGAAACTGAAAAGCTTCTGTAAAGCAAAAGACACTGTCATCAAAACAAATAGACAGCCTACAGATTGGGAAAGAATCTTCACCAACCCTTTATCTGACAGAGGGCTAATATCCAGTATATATAAAGAACTAAAGAAGCAGAAAAGCAACAAACCAAGTAATCCACTTAAAAAATGGGGAACAGAGCTAAACAGAGAATTCTCAAAAGAGGAACATCGAAGGGCAGAGAAACACTTAAAGAAATGCTCAACCTCATTAGCCATTAGGGAAATGCAAATCAAAACGACCCTGAGATTTCACCTTACACCCATCAGAATGGCCAAGATGAAAAACTCAAGTGATAGCACATGCTGGAGAGGTTGTGGAGAAAAGGGAACCCTCCTCCATTGCTGGTGGGAATGTAAACTGGTTCAACCACTTTGGAAGTCAATCTGGCGCTTTCTCAGACAACTAGGAGTAGTGCTACCTCAAGACCCAGCTATACCACTCCTAGGTATATACCCAAAATTTGCTAAAGTACACAACAAGGACATTTGTTCAACCATGTTCGTAGCAGCTTTATTTGTAATAGCCAGAACTTGGAAACAACCCAGATGTCCATCAACGGAGGAATGGATACAGAAATTGTGGTATTTTTACACAATGGAATACTACTCAGCAATCAAAAAGGAGGAAATCATGAAATTTGCAGGCAAGTGGTGGGATCTAGAAAAGATCATTCTGAGTGAAGTATCCCAGAAGGAGAAAGACAAACTTGGTATATACTCGCTTATATAGACTTACAAGGTATAATAAACATAATGAAATCTACACACCTAAAGAAGATAATCAAGAAAGTGGACACAGGCAAAGGTGATTAATCCTCATTTAGAAAGACAAATGGGATGTGCATTGAACTTATGACAGGAGTCTACCACAAAAGGCATCTGAAAGACTCTACCTAGCAGTGTTTCAAAGCAGACACTAAGACTCATAACCAAACCCTCGGCAGAGTGCAGGGAATCATATGAAAGAAGGGAAGTTAGTATGATATGGAAAGGATAGGAGCTCTACAAGGACCAAACATATCTGGGCACAGGGTCTTTTCTGAGACTGACACTCAACCAAGGACCATCTATGGATATAACCTAGAACTTCTGCTCGGATGTGGCCCGTGGTAGCTCAGTAACCAAGTAGTTTTCCAAAGTAAGGGGAACACGGACTATTTCTAACAGGATCTCAAGGGCAGGCTGTTTGACACCCCCCCCCCCCGGGGAGGAGCAGTCTGTTAGGCCACAGAGGAGGACTTTGCAGCCAGCCCTGAAGATACCTGATAAAACAGGGTCAGATGAAAGGGGAGGAGGTCCTCCCCTATCAGTGGACTTGGAAAGGGGCAGGGAGGAGACCAGGGAGGGAGTGTGGGGTTGGGGAGGGAATGAGGGAGCGGGATACAGCTGGGACACAGAGTTAACAAAATGTAACTAAAAAGAAAAAAAATAAAAAAAAATAATAATAAAAGAAAAAAGAACACCCCCCCCCAAAAAAAAGAAAGAAATCTGACTGATCCTTGTCAGCAAAGCATCAGATGCACACTCCCAGGGATTCTAGAGAACTGTACTCATGTTTCAACAGATTTGCTTTTGTGGACTACCAAACACTGTCCAGTTTAGATTGAGGTAGATTTGAAATTTTCTGTATGCTTCTAAAACTACTTTCCGGCTTTTGTTTAGTAGCTATAGAGGGTTTTGACATAGTTTTACTTTTACTGAAAACACCCTGAAGAGATTTTCAAAGTGAGGAAATGTTCTCACAGGAGGACAACTGTCAAGAGTACACATTATGTGGCTCAAAGTGACCAAGAATTATTTACACATTATACAGAAGAGAAAACAAATTTTCAAACTTGTTGGAAACATGACATTGAAAGAATATTTATTGAACATTATTTTTCCAGGTACTCTTGTAGGTTATGGAGTATAATTATGAAGATAGAATTCTTGGCTTCATGGGAATTCATCTCAACAGAAACATAATGCAAACAATGACTAGTCCTTGTTTTTATGCATATTATATATTACAGAGGTGACATCTGGTGATGGAAATGATGGAAAAATTAGACATGATGCAAATGATATCATTCTAGTAAATGATAGTAATGCTGGTAAATTTGTCTAAAATATTTAATTTGAAGCTTTAAAGCTATTTTAATATATTGAGTAAGTAGCTCAAATTTAGCATTTAATAAGTAATCTAAGATTTAGCAATAAATAAGGAGAAAAACAATAAATATATGTATGGACATGAATAATTCTTTGCAAATTAGCAGCAGAAAAAATTTAACTAGGAAGTGTATTAATGGAATGAAATCAAAGATTAGTTCAGAATAAGAGATGGTATATGGGCCTAATGGAATATTCTGTAGTTATTACGTTGCTATTATATAAAATTGGATCATGTGCCCCTAATACATTAGCTGGAAAAGTGGAGTATATAACTTAACTGTATGACCTCACATAATATGTAACTATTTCACTGCTGTTAGTTTCTAAAGTGTTATATTGTCTAAACAGTATCTCCAGAAGCCATTTTAAAAATAAAAGTTTCTGTGCTCTCAAAGGTAAAAAAAAATAAAAATAAAAATAAAAATAAAAATAAAAATTATTAAAAAAAAAAAAAAAAACGCAAGCTGGGCAAGCCTGGAGGAGCAAGCTAGTATATCAGCATTTCACCACGGCCTGTGCGTCAGATCCTGCCTCCATGTACCTGCCTTGAATTCTTGCCTTGACTTGTTGGGATGATACACTACAGGCTGTAAAATGAAATAAGTCCTGCCCTCCCCCAAGTTGTTTATGACCTGGTGTTTTATCACAGCAGTGGAAAAGCTAACGGAGATATTTCTTTTTCTGTTTCTGTGTCTGTCTGTATATGTGTGCACATGCATACCAGTCTGTCTCTGTCTATCTGTCCATCTGTCTGTCTGTGTGCACACGCACGCCTGTCTGTTTGTCTCTCTCCTTCTGTGTATGGGGATGGGAGTCAGGCAATGCATGTGCCATGGCAGTAATCGGATGTTGAACAATTATGTGTGATAGTTGTTTCTCTCCCTCCACTATCAGCTGGAGTGACACTGTCAGGCTTCTCAGCCAGCCCCTACCCCTGAGAAGCTTTTTCAATGGTCCCATACTTTTAATTCCTAAAACAATTTTCTGCCAGCCATTAGGCCAGGAATTAGATCATTGGGCCCAATTCTTACTTCAGTTTTTCCAGATTAAAAGTAAAACAGGTAAGTAGGTTATTTAGGACATTTTCCCTAAATCAGTCACTTCTTGTTTTCTCTTTTCTTTTTAGCATGTATTTAACAAAGATTATTAATTTTTTAAAAAATCTTATAAAATAATTTATTACTTTAAAAAGTAATTCTAAGACATTCACATTCACATCACATAGTTCTTAGGTGAGTGGCTTATGACGAGATCCCTCTGCTGTCTCCATGGTGAAAAACAGAGAGCCGTGGTCCAGGCACATTGCAAGCCTTGCTGGCATCTTACAGGTACTGAGAACACACTGGGTCCATCTCTTTCTGTGATACTCTCTTTGGTTGGCTTGGTTGTGCTCTGAGAAGGAAACAAAGGTCTGTTTATTAATTGCTACTGTAGGTCATGGCAGCACTAAGGAGACAGTGCGGGTGTATCTTAGTGAGAGCTCCAGCGGGATCAGCAGGCTCTTCTAACCTATAACATGTCTTGAAAGCTGAAATAACAGCAGGTTCTAGATGACTTGGCAGTAACCCATTCCCATCAGATGACCTGGCATTTACAGTATTTTATCTATGTAGCCTAAAAGCACCCACCCCTGAACATGCCAGTGAGGAAAGCAATTGTCTGCTTTAGCACATGTGTTCATGAACTTGTTTTTAATGGCTGAATGAATTTTTAGTTTTTCTGCTTTTTTTATGTGAATACATGAGGAGAGGATGTAGAACACATGCAAGAGAAAAATTCAAAAAATGCCATTTACTCTTTGCCTCTAAAAAACAAAATTGCCAGATAAATAGCATACTTCTTTTTTTTTTTTTTTTCCCTTCTCAATGTTCTTTAATAAAGAACATTCATGGTAGTGTGGTCCAAAGAGGAAGAAACGATGTGAGGGGAATGCATTTAAAAAAAAATTAGTGAAAACTGTCTGATGTTATATTTCTAGTCTAATTGCACTTTGAAAAGTTTTTTTAAAATATTGAAAATTAGGCATGTTCTAGGGCTGAATGTACTGGCTAGTTTTATGTCAACTTGACATAAGCTGAAGTCAGTTGAGAAGAGGAAACCTGAACTGAGAAATTATCTCTGTAAGATCAGGCTGTAGGCACACCATAGGGCATTTTCTTAATAAACGGTTTACTGGGGAGGGGTCATCTGACCGTGGGTGGTGCCACCCCTGGGCTGGTGGTCCTGGGTTCTATAAGAAGATAGTCTGAAAAATTACCTGGAACAAGCCAGAAAACAGTCCCCTGTTAGAGTCATCTGCCTACAGGCTCCTGCTATGCTTGAGTTTCTGAAACGACTGCATTTGTTGAAGAACTGTGATATCAAAGTTTAAGCAAGGTAAACGCTTCCCTTTGAGCTTGCTTATTGCCATGACATTTCATCATAGTAATAGAAATCCTAAATAAAATACTTAGACTATGGTGTAAAGTATAAGACAGACTATAAAAGATAGAGAAAGGTAAGGCAATATGTTCCCCCTATTTTGTTTATTCAGTAACCTAAAATATAAAATATATTTCTAAAACTATGTGATAAGAAATAAATTTCTTAATTTGGTAATATTTTAAGTTATGCTTACACATAAATTTTAAGTAAAACTTTTAGGTTAAATAGGTATATATTTAAAAGATACCTTTTTGGAAAGTACGGTATCCTGACAAAGTGAAAATTTAATGCATTATTTAATATAAATAATATATTTAATACATTATTCTGATAAAAGGATCCTACTCCAAGGTCATGTCATATACCTCAATTTACTAGTGTGAAAGGGCATCAGAAGTAGTGTTGTGTGAGATCAAAGAAGCATGGTCTACTATCACTCTCTCATTTCTATTTTGTGAAACCAACATCTGAATGAAACAATTAGAAATAAAAGTTCAATGACAAGAACCTAATCAAACTAATCAGCAGGAAAGGTGTGTATTGAACACAGAAAAAGTATCACTTAGTGTTTGTTTATTGGAGTGTCAAAATACTGGACCCTCTTGAAAAATGGACAATTATTTTACTAAGTTATGAATGACACAAACTCTAGCCAAGGGAAAGATTAGGGAATGATAGTTTTTAGTTGAATGTAAAGGGTATTATAAATTCTCATATGGTCAATATTGTACAATATTGAAGCAGGAGGCTCAAAATAAATTTTGCCAATGTGAAAACACATCCCTCACATCAAAAAAGAAAAAAAAAATGGGCTAGAGTTTATTCCGTAGCCAAATATGAGTGACTAAGAAACACAGGTTTACTCCCAAACTCCATATGCTAATATGGTAAGAGTGTTTATGAAATTTAGAATATTAACAGAACAAATATAATAAATCAAGTCACTTTTCAAATAAATTGGCAGAAACATTATATAGTATGGCAAAAGCAAAGTGAAGGAATCTCTATTAAAGGCTTTCTTTGATCCTCTAAGCCTTTTGGTTTGCAGAAGTTAGTGGTGTGTTAAGTTGATGCTTTCCAAAAGGTTTTAGCCACAAAGATGCTAAGTCAGACACAGAGATGGTATCACTAACTATGAGGAGGAATAAACATACCAGAAGATTCATTCTAATTAGATTCTGAAATTCTAATATTCCAACTTGTCCAGTCATTGAAGTTCTAATCAGTTTATCACCTTTTCAGAAGTTATAATGTAAGGTGTGGTTCTTTTCAGAAACTATCATTTACAGTGTGCATAATTTATATATAGATATATGATAGTGAAGATGATAGAGAGAGATGATTGATGATAGATAGATAGATAGATAGATAGATAGATAGATAGATGATAGTTAAATAAAGATAAATGGGTATATAGAATTATTTGTGTTAATATTTGCTACTTAAACAAATAGTATATCAGAACACAATCTTTGCTTAAGGAATGCCTCTTTATTTGCTTTCATGAGCCCTAATCAGAAATCAAAGTAAAAAAAACAACAACAAAAAATAAAATTGTCAATTAAACAGTATACAGGATTCATGAATAAAAAATATTCATGATAGTATAGTCCTAAGGCAAAGGAGTGGTGTGAAGGGAATGCATGAAAAGTCTTCTTTGTGCAATGTAGCTTCAGGGAGAAGAGCAATAGGGACAAATTCATGCAAGTGCTCCCCATCATGAGTAATTCCATGAGGTAGACAATGATGAATGCTCAACATCAGGTAGCACAGATATTGACAAGAGCATCTCAAAAAACACATGGTTAGAGACATAACTAACTGTCTCAATTTCTTACTTGTAAGCCTTGAAAGGGCATCTTTGTGTGTGTGTGTGTGTGTGTGTGTGTGTGTGTTCCTTTTAATGTCTAAATGTAGGTTTTCTCCATAAACAATTATGTGTAGGTATGTAGATACAACAGAATGTACAACTGAATTTGCTATGTCTCTTGGGCTATAGGGCTGTCTGGAACATGGCCCTTATTTCATGGATGAAGAGTGGGTGCTTTGGCCAGGAATTCTGACAAGACAACATTAAAAGGGAATCTTTAAAGGTGCAGCAGTGATGTCAGTGTCCTTCTGTCACCAATGTTTAAAATATATCTTGACTGTTAAAGTAGCAGAAAGCTAGAAAACTAAAGACCATGGATCATGTATTGCATAGACAGACACAAGGGAGCTGATTGTAATTGAATTAGTAAATGATAAGCTTCCATGCCTAGGAGCTGAAGGATCTTCTGATTGGAGATGTTGAATGGATTTTCAGGGAGCCTCTAGGGGATTGCTTCAAACACAGAAATTATGGTGATTTCACACTTTTTCAGGTTGTGTGCTTTCTTATGTTTTTTTTTTTTCACATAACACAGTGAAAATGAACTTGTCCATGATATGAATATTAAGTTTCTCTTGACTACAGTTCTCTTAAGAGTAGCCTGTTGGGGGCCTTTGAACACTTGCAGCTTCTGTGGAGACCTTTTATAATAAACTGTGTTTTTCATGTTAAAAAGAAAACTTCAAAAGAAGGTGTTAACATAATTGAGGGATGATAACTTTGACAGTAAGTGTCATTATCAGAGTTCCACTGACAGCTTTTTGAAGTAAAAAAAAAAAAAAACTCTTCCTAGATAGATGCAAAATTCTTAGAGTGTTTAAACAATTTTTACCAAATGCATTCATATTCTGCAACAGCCCCTTCATTCTGAAGGTTACTGGAGAGAAATGGTTTTCATGAGATTTGGGCTTTCTGTTAATCTATTGAACAAAGAATCAGGAGGAAAGCAAAGATGCAAAGGATGAGATGAAAGATACAGACATGAAGAGATATCCTCAGGTTTGCCTTCTGCATCGCAGTGCATCATTGACATTCTGCATGGGACCCACACCACCCACTCTCAATGTCATTGCCAAGGAATATGAAAACAGTAACTCAATTTGAATCTGGAAGAATCCAGGTTTGAACAGCTAGATTTTTGTGCAGATTTACTGTGAACTCAGGATCTGACTTCCAAGTGAGTTCTTGTGTCCTACCTTCCTTTAAAGCGTCACATCCTTTCATTGACAAGTTCTCTGCTTCTGTCTAAGGAACGGAAATTTTAACGAGTTTTTCTTTGAGTTTTCCAGAATTCTGAGTTTTGTTTCATCAAGAGCCCACTACCCCAAGCTTCTTAAAAATTATGACTCTCAGATTTTGACTGCACAGGAAACAATAGCATTCATTTCTGAAGCTTTTACTCCGTGGTATGTTAGCAGTGTCATTTGGATCAGTCCTCTTATTGAGAAAATGACTTCCAAACTCAAGGCTAGGTAATGTCAGCTGAGATGCAGAGAACTGGCTATAATGTTTGAGAATAATTTCCTCCGCTTTTGTTTGCCTGCCTTAAAGAAATGTCATGTATAATATGTAACATTAAATTTATGTCTACAGCTGTGAGAGAAAACTCACTATTATTATGGTTATAACAATCCACCTTTCTGAAAAACTTTGTGTTGAGCGTACTCAGATCATTCCTCTGATTTCTCTGCCTCCACTGACCCAGTTTAGGTTGCATCATGACTTGGGATAGAGGGTGCTTGCTGAATTATACTTAAGGAGGCAGGTAACTGTGTGAAACCTGATGTCCTGCTCTCTGTATGTAGGCAAGACTCTAGGGGGTGCAAGACCTGGAAAAATGAATCTCGCCTCCCAGGGATAAAGAAAGAAATGAATACATGATGGTGATGGCGATAGCTGGAGAGGAGTAGAGAAAGCAACAACAATATTTGTAATAAGCTGATGAAAGCAAATATAAGCCACAGAGAAATACCACTGCATGCAACATTTATGGATTTTATGTTTTACAGAGTCTAAATTCATATAGGTATATGCAGAGAAACTCAAGTTTAAAAACAGTACAACTACTTATGAAAACAATTTAGTATTGTACTGAATTTAAACACCCAATACCATATACCACATAATTCAGCAATTCCAGTTGTGTGTTTGTGTGTGTGTTTGTGTGTGTATTTCTTCTCAAGATATTTTTATGTATATAGATCAGGTCACATGTACCTGAATTTTCCCATTAACAGCAGCCATGATTTCCATTTAGAGAAAAGGAACAGTATTTATATTGAGAACAGTAAGTCTTCAGAAGTTCCAGACTCAAAAGGAGGTTTTAAAATAGTGGAATGTACTAAACTAATATTTAAGCAGTTCAACATCATGAAATTTAAAGGAACTTTAAGATTCCAGAAAATAGGTTTCAGGGGCAAGATGGCAGCACTGGGAGGACTCTCATTCTGAGCAGCAGCAGCAGGATCAGCACAGTGACCATCAATCAGAACTCACAGCCATAAAATACAGTCATTATGTTTCCCAGGTGAGAGGATACCCCACGGTGGGGGATTCAATCAGCTTTTAACTCACCCAGGTAAACCACGGAAGAGATCCCGGTTCCGCCAGACGCTAGGCTGCCAGCCACCAGCCCCAACCCCAGCCCAGAGCCACAAGCCAGTGTCTCTGGTCACGGTCCCAGACTGAACCTTGCGCACCACACTATCAGAGACTGGAATTTTCAGTCGAGAGATAACCCCACGGTACAGGAAACGATTGGGACCGACCTTAGGTCACCCAGACATCCCCTGGGAAAGACTTGGGTTCCACGGGCGCCCCAGGAGCCAGCGCAGAGCCAGAGCTGGGGACCCAGGCTCCACCACAGAGCCCTGCCTGCCTGTGCGCCTGATTCTCTGCCTGAGATAGAACTGTGGGCACCAGGGCACCAGCAAATGAGTTTCACTGTCCAGTGCAAACACACAGGGAGGGAAACGGCTAGTCTGATCTCAGAGCACTCAGCCAACATCCCCACCCTGAAAAGGTCTCGGGAAAATTACCCAGTTTAGGCAGACACCCAGGCTCCCAAAGGCCGGAAAGGCAGACACAGGCAATTTCTGCGTGCCAGACAGCTGGCAGAGACTGAGCCGCCATCACTCAGCTGTGCTCCAGACACAGGAAGTTTCTGCGGCCAGCCAGCTGGTGGAGACTGCGCAGTGTGCACCAGGGCAAAAAAAGAGACTGAGAGTCCCTGTCTCCAGAGAATCCACAGGGAAGGAAGGAAACTGTACTGACTTAAATCACCCAATCCTTCCCTGGAAAAAGTTTAGCAGATAGGCGGGGCCGAGCCACCATCACTCAGCTGTGCTCCAGATACAGGCACAAACAGTTGCTGCGCGCCAGATGTCCAACTGGGTCACAGCAGCTGATCATTAAATTTACAGCAAGAAACCCAGAAACAGGGCAGCTGTCCTCAGGACTTACTTGGGTGAGAGGAGAACCCTCTCGACTAACAAAGACCACAGGTACCACTCAGGTCTCTATCCCTGAGGTGAGCAGCAGCAACTCCTGAAAAAACGACAGCCATCCAGGGACTATACCCAAAAAGCTGAGAAGACATCCTTCAGGAAAAACCAGCTTTCTCCAAAGGGGATTCTTTCCACCACAGGATTCCCAGGAACCACCAGAAAATAACCCCAAACACCTAAGATAGCACAATGGGTAGAGGCCAGCCTAAAAGCTCAAGCAACAAAAGACAGAGAAATATGGCATCTCCAGAAACCAGTTACCCAGGGGCAAGTAGCCCTGGATACCCCAGCATAACTGAAATCCAAGAAGATGACCTAACAACTATGCTCATGAAGATGATAACAGAGAAAACAAATAAGATACGTAAAGACATAGAGGAAGATAAACTCAAACAGAATATTGCCATCCGTAAACAAACAGAGGAAGCTGCAGCCAAACAGTTTATGGCCTTTAGAAAGGAAATGCTTAAAGCACTGAATGAAATAAAAGAAACAGAGTTGAAAAAAACTAAAAGAAAAACAGGAAAGTACAATCAGACAGGTGAAGGAAGTAAACAAAACAACTCAAGTCCTGAACATAGAATTGGAAAAATTAAAGAAAACACAAATGGAGGAAATAATGGAGAGGAAGAATCTAGGGAAGAAAACAGGAACTACAGAGGTAAGCATAACCAAAAGACTACAAGAGATGGAAGAAAGAATCTCAGGTGCAGAAGATACAATGGAAGAAATCGATGTATCTGTCAAAGAAAATGTTAAATCCAAAAAATTCCTGACACAGACCATCCAAGAAATCCAAGACAATATGAAAAGACAAAACCTAAGAATAATAGCTATAGAGGAAAAAGAAGACTCCCTTCTCCAAGGCCCAGAAAATATTTTCAACAAAATCATTGAAGAAAATTTCCCAAGTTAAAGGAGAGGCCAATAAGAATACATGAGGCCTACAAACACCCAACAAATTTGACAAGAAAAGAAAATCCTCCCGCCACATAATAATCAAAACAGTAAGTATACAGAACAAAGAAAAAATACTAAACACTGCAAGGGAAAAAGGCCAAGTAACATATAATGGCAAACCCATTAGAATCACACCTGACTTTTCAACAGAGACTATGAAAGCCAGAAGGGCCTGGACAGATATCATGCAGACCCTAAGAGAACACAGATGTCAGCCCAGGCTAGTATACCCAGCAAAACTCTCAGTCGTCATAGATGGAGAAAACAAGATATTCAATGACAAAAACAAATTTCAACAATACCTACAAACAAATCCAGCATTACAGAAGGCACTGGAAGGGAAAATACAACCCCCAAAAATTAGCTTCTTTCAAGAAAACACAGGAAATAATTAACCTTACTACAGTAAAACAAACAGCAACCAACCTGATGACCACAGCCAACATCAAAATCAAGGGATCTAAGAGCCACTGGTCATAATCTGTCTCAACATCAATGGACTCAACTCTCCAGTAAAAAGACACAGATTAACAGAATGGATATGTAAAGAAAACCCAGCAATCTGTTGAATACAAGAAACACACCTAAGACACAAAGATAGACATTACCTGAGGGTAAAAGGTTGGAAGACGACTTTCCAAGCAAATGGATCCAAGAAGCAAGCAGGAGTAGCCATTCTAATATCTGATAAAATAGACTTTCAACCAAAATAAGAAAAAGAGATGGGGAAGGACACTTCATACTCATCAAAGGAAAATTCTACCAGGAAGACATCACAATTCTGAACATCTATGCCCCAAATACAAGAGCACCCACATTTGTTAAAGAAACATTGATAAAATTTAAACCACATATAGATCCCCACACATTAATAGTGGGAGACTTCAACACCCCACTCTCAACAAAGGACAGGTCAACAAAACAGAAATTAAACAAAGAAACAATATCTCTGACAGAGGTCATGAATCAAATGGACCTCACAGACATTTACAAAACTTTACACCCAAACACAAAAGAATTTACCTTCTTCTCAGCACCTCATGGAACCTTCTCCAAAATAGACCACATAGTTGGTCACAAAGCAAGCCTCAACAGTTACAAGAAGATTGAAATAATCCCTTCTATCTTGTCCGATCACCATGGAATAAAGCTGGACCTCAACAATAACAGAAATAGCAAAAAGCCTACACACACATGGAAACTGAACAACTTGTTACTAAATGACAGCTGAGTCAGGGAAGAAATAAAGAAAGAAATTAAAGTCTTCCTAGAAATCAATGAAAATTAAGACACAACATACCCAAACTTGTGGGACACAATGAAAGCAGTGCTAAGAGGAAAGTTCATAGCACTAAGTGCCTTCAAGAAGAAATTCGACACAGCTCATTCAAGCAACTTAATGGCTCACTTAAAATCCCTAGAAAAAGAAGAAGCAGACACACCAAAAAGGAGTAGATGGCTGGAAATAATCAAACTCAGGGCTGAAATCAATCAATTAGAAACAAATAAAACAATTCAAAGAATCAATGAAACCAAGAGTTGGTTCTTTGAGAAGATCAACAAGATTGACACACCCTTAGCCAAGCTAACTAAAAGGGAGAGAGACACCACCCAAATCAACAAAATCAGAAATGAAAAGGGGGACATAACTACAGACACTGAGGAAATCCAAACAATCATTAGGACTTACTTCAAAAGTCTATATGCCACAAAATTTGAAAAGCTAAATGAAATGGACAATTTTCTTGATGGATTTGACTTACCAAAGCTGAATCAGGGCCAGGTAAAGCAACTAAATAGTCATATATCCCCCAAAGAAATAGAAGTGGTCATCAAAAGTCTCCCAACCAAAAAGAGCCCAGGACCAGATGGCTTCACCGCACAATTCTACCAGACCTTCAAAGAAGAGCTAAAACCAATTCTCTTCAAAATATTCCACAAAATAGAAACAGAAGGAACATTACCAAACTCATTCTATGAAGCCACAGTCACCGTGGTACCTAAACCTCACAAAGACTCAACAAAGAAAAAGAATTTCAGGCCAATCTCCCTTATGAACATCGATGCAAAAATACTCAACAAAATACTCGCAAACGGAATCCAAGAACACATCACAGATATCATCCACCATGACCAAGTAAGCTTCATCCCAGGTATGCAGGGGTGGTTCAATATACAAAAATCTATAAATGTGATTCACCATATTAACAAACTGAAAGAAAAAAAACCACATGATCATCTCCCTAGATGCTGAAAAAGCATTTGACAAAATCCAACATCTATTCATGTTTAAAGTATTGGAGAAATCAGGGATATAAGGCACATATCTAAACATAGTAAAGGCGATATACAGCTAGTCTATAGCCAACATTCAAACTGAACGGAGAGAAACCTAAAGCAATCCCACTAAAATCAGGGACAAGACAAGGCTGCCCACTCTCTCCATATCTCTTCAACATAGTTCTGGAACTCCTTGCTAGAGCAATAAGACAGTTGAAGGAGATCAAGGGGATACAAATTGGAAAGGAAGAAGTCAAATTATCACTATTTGGAGATGATATGATAGTATACTTGAGTGACCCCAAAAACTCTACCAGGGAGCTCCTACAGCTGATAAACACCTTCAGCAAAGTGGCCGGATACAAAATTAACTCAAAAAAATCAGTAGCCCTCTTGTATACAAAAGATAAAAGGGCTGAGAAAGAAATTGAGGAAACAACACCCTTCACAATAGCCATAAATGACATAAGGTACCTCGGAGTAACCCTAACCACGGAAGTAAAAGATTTGTCTGAAAAATATTTCAAGTCTCTGAAGAAAGAATTAGAAGAAGATAGGAGAAGATGGAAAGATCTCCCATGCTCATGGCTTGGCAGGATTAACATATTAAAAATGGCCATCTTACCAAAAGCAATCTACAGATTCAATGCAATTCCCATCAAATTACCAAGAAAATTCTTTACAGAACTGGAAAGAAAAATTCTCAACTTCATATGGAATAACAAGAAACCAAGAATTTCTAAAACAATCCTCTACAATAAAAGATCTTCTGGAGGTATCTCCATCCCTGATCTCAAGCTGTACTATAGAGCAACAGTTTTAAAAACTGCATGGTACTGGCATAGAAACAGAATGGTGGATCAATACAACTGAACAGAGGACCCAGAAATAAACCCACACACTTATGGACACCTGGTCTTTGGCAAAGACACCAAAATCAAAAAATGGAAAAAAGATAGCATCTTCAACAAATGGTGCTGGTCCAACTGGTTGTCTACATGTAGAAAAATAAAAATAGATCCATACTTATCACCCTGCACAAAACTGAAGTCCAAGTGGATCAAAGACCTCAACATAAAACCAGACACATTAAATCGGCTAGAAAAAAAAAGTGGGGAATACCCTAGAACTCATTGGTACAGGAGAAAACTTCCTGAACATAACACCAACAGCACAGGCTCTGAGAGCAGCAATCAATAAATGGGACTTCATGAAACTGAAAAGCTTCTGTAAAGCAAAGGACACCGTCATCAAAACAAAGCGACTGCCTACATATTGGAAAATAATCTTCACCAACCTTTTATCTGACAGAGGACCTACATCCAGTATATATAAAGAACTAAAGAAGCTGAAAAGCAGCAAACCAAGTAATCCACTTAAAAAATGGGGAACAGAGCTAAACAGAATTCTCTGTAGAGGAATATCGAATGGCAGAGAAGCACTTAAAGAAATGCTCAACCTCATTAGCCTTTAGGGAAATGCAAATCAAAAAAACCCTGAGATTTCACCTTACACACAGGAAAATGGCCAAGATCAAAAACTCAAGTGACAACACATGCTGGAGAGGTTGTGGAGAAAGGGAAACACTTCTCCACTGCTGGTGGGAATGTAAACTGGTACAACTACTCTGGAAATCAATCTGGCGCTTTCTCAGACAACTAGGAATAGCGTTTCACCAAGATCCAGCCATAATCCAAAAGAGGCTCAAGTACACAAAGGGACATTTGCTCAACCATGTTTGTAGCAGCTTTATTTGTAATAGCCAGAAGCTGGAAACAGCCCACATGCCCCTCAACTGAAAAATGAATGCAGAATCTGTGGTACATCTATACAATGGAGTATTACTCAGCAATGAAAAATAAGGAAATCATGAAATATGCAGGTAAATGGTGGGACCTGGAAAGGATCATCCTGAGTGAGTTGTTTCAGAAGCAAAAAGACACACACAGTATATCCTCACTTATATAGACATACAACATAGGATAAACCCACTAATATGGTACATCTAAACAAACTAAGCAAAAGAGAGAACCCTAACTAAAACGCTCAATCCCCATCCTGAAAGGCAAAGAGGATGGACATCAGAAGAATAAGAAAACAGGAAACAACCTAGGAACCTGCCACAGAGGGCCTCTGAAATCCAGAAGAAGAAAACAGGAAACATCCTAGTAACCTGCCACAGAGGGCCTCTGAAAGCCTCTGCCCTGCAGATTATCAAAGCAGATGCTGAGCCTGATGGCCAACTGTTGGGCAGAGTGAATGGAATTTTATGTAAGAAATGGGAAATAGCAAGAGCTGGAGAGGACAGGGTCTCCACAAGGAGAGCAACAGAACAAGAAAATTTGAACACAGGGAACTTCCCAGAGACTCACACTGCAACCAAGGACTATTCATGGAGATAACCTAGAACCCCTGCACAGATGTAGCCAATGGCAGTTCAGTGTCCAAGTGGGTTACATAGTGATGGGAAGAGGGGCTGCCTCTGACATAAACTGATTGGCCTGCTCTTTGATCACCTCCTTGTGAGGGGGGAGCAGCCTTACCAGGCCACAGTAGAAGACAATGCAGCCATTCCTGATGTGATCTGATAGACTAAGATCAGAAGGAAGGAGAGGAGGACCTCCCCTATCAGTGGACATGGGGAGGAGCATGCATGCAGAAAGAGGATGTAGGGTGGGTTTGGGAGGGGAGGAGGGAGGGTCTTATGGGAGGATACAAAATGAATAAAGTGTAATTTAATAATAATGATGATAATAATAATAATAATAATAATAATAATAATAATAATAATAATAATAAAGAGATGAGATCTTGAAGGGACATGGCCAGACCATGGCATCCCCCTCTAAAAAAAAAAATTCCAGAAAACTGTGAAGCTGAAAATATAACCCCCATATGCACATATGTGGGTTATCACATGTAGTGGTGTTTGCTCCTTTGTGGTTTATTCGCAATTCCATACCTCTCCACCCTTTTTCTTATACTCTTTCAACCCCAAAACACTAGATATGAGAGAGTAAAAGGATAAAGAGAAAGGGAAAAGATCCTGAATAAAGTCAAGTGTCTGAAAGGAGATGATGTTACTGTTAGACTACTTTCTGCTGATTATGAGCATCGAGCTCATTGGAGCAAGTTTGATCTTTGCTGTCAGGATATCTAATTTCTTCTTGTTGTTTCTTCTTTGTTCAGGACTACTTAACAAATCACAAACAACAGCAAACACAAACCAGCCAACAAACCATCAAACTCTTGGGGATATATAAATTTATATACATTCTGTAAGATCCCCAGAATTCCAAATAGCACACAATCACAGAAACTATGTGCAGCTGGCAAAATCATGTCCCTGCTAGACCACAAGGCAAATCATAGTCACCTACTGTGAAGCAGCCCCATGTCCCCACTCCTGGGAGTAAAAGAAAAGTATATTCTTATAATATTTATGTGTTTATAAAGAAACCAAATTTTCAAAATAATCACTACAATTACAAGACAAATTTAAATTGTGAGATAATATAGTAAGTTGGAAAATGTGGTATTTGAGATTTAGCCTTAACATCCAACTGAATTGTAGAAGAAAAGTAAAAAGTATTTTTAAATTAATTTATTTTTTTATAAATTACATTTATCTGTTTAGTTGCTAACCGTAAGATACAAAAATCTATACAACTGCTTAAGTTTGTTAATATGATGGTTTGCTAACTTTTTCATCTGTGATTTTTTGGGGGCTATCTTTTTAAAATTTTATTTATTTTTATTAATTACATTTTATTCTCTTTGTATGCAGCTATAGCCCCCTCCCTTTGCCCCTCCCATTCCCACCCATCATCCCTCATCTTCTCCCATGCCCTTCCACAAGTCCACTGATAGGGGAGGTCCTTCTCCCTTTCCCTCTGACCCTAGCTTATCAGGTCTCATTAGGACTGGTTTCATTGTCTTCCTCTGTGGCCTGGTAAGGCTGCTACTTCTTCAGGGGGAGGTGATCAAAAGCCAGCCACTGACTTCATGTCAGAGACAGTCCCTGTTCCCATTACTAGGAACCCACTTGGAGAATATTTTTAATGCACAGAATTTGAAAGTAGAAATAAAAAGTCAAAGGATATCATGTTGGGAACATAGGAAACTAAAATATACTAGACCTATATTTTTCAAGGCTGCACACTCTCTCCATATCTCTTCAACACAGTTCTTGAAGTCCTTGCTAGAGCAATAAGACAATTAAAGGAGATCAAGGGAATTCAATTCAGAAAGGAAGAAGTCAAAGCATCACTATTTGCAGATGATATGATAGTATATCTGAATGGCCACGAAAATTCTACCAGGGAACTCCTACAGCTGATAAACACTTTCAGCAAAATGGTTAGATACAAAATTAACTAAAAAAAAATCAGTAGACCTTCTATATACAAATGACAAATGGGCTGAGAAAGAAATTAGGGAAACAACACCATTCACAATAGCCACAAAAGACATAAAGTACTTTAGTGTAACTCTAACCAAGCAAGTAAAAGACTTGTATAAAAACAAACAAACAAAAAAACAAAAAAACCTTCCAGTCTCTGAAGAAAGAAATATAAGAAGATATCAGAAGATGGAAAGATTTCCCATGATCATGGATTGGTAGGATTTAACATAGTAAAAATGGCCTTCTTGCCTAAAGCAATCCATAGATTCGATGCAGTTCCCATCAAATTATCAACACAATTCTTTACAGAATTTAAAAGAAAAATTCTTAACTTCATATGCACTAACAAGAAACACAGAATGGTTAAAACAATCCTCTACAATAAAAGATCTTCTGGAGGAATCTCCATCCCTACCTATGGACACCTGATTTTTGACAAAGATGCCAAAACCATACAATGGAAATAGATAGCATCTTCAACAAATGGTGCTGGTCTAATTGGATATCTACCTGGAGAAAAATGCAAATAGAACCATAGTTACCACCTTGGACAAAACTAAAGTCAAAGTTATTCAAAGTCCTCAACATGATACCAGGCACACTAAACCTTTTAGAAAAAAAAAAGTGGGGAAGAGCCTTGAACTCATTGGCATAGGAGACAACTTCTTGAACAGAACACCAACAGCACAGGCTCCTATATCAAAAATTAAAAAATGGGACCTCATGAAACTGAAAAGCTTCTGTAAAGCAAAGGACAATAGCATCAGAACAAAACGACAGCCTACAGACTGGGAAAGGATCTTCACTAATCCTATATCTGACAGAGGGCTAATATCCAGAATATATAAAGAACTCAAGAAGTTATAAAGCAACAAATCAAGTAATCCAATAAAATTGGGAAACAAAACTAAACAGAGAATTCTCTATAGATGAATATGGAATGGCAGAAAAAAAAAACTTAAAGAAATAATCAATGTTCTTAGTCATCATGTAAATGAAATCAAAATGACCCTGAGATTTCACCTTATCCCTTAGAATGACTAAGATCAAAAACTCAAATGACAACACATGCTGAAGAGGATGTGGAGAAAGGGAAATCCTCTCCCATTGCTGGTGGGAAATAAACCTTAGGAAATAAATCTGGCACTTTCTCAGACAATTAAGGCTAGTGCTACCTCATGGTCCAGCTATACCACTCCTAGGCATATATCTAAAACATTCTCAAGAATACAACAAGGACATTTGCTCAACCTTGTTCATAGAAGCTTTATTCATAATAGTCAGAATCTGGAAACAACCCAGATGCCCCTCAGTTGAGGAATGGATACAGAAATTGTGGTACATTTACACCATGGAATACTACTCAGCTACTAAAATAAAGGAAATCATGAAATTTGCAGGCAAATGGTGGGAACTAGAAAAGATCATTCTAAGTGAGGTAACCCAGAAGTAGAAAGACACACATGGTATACATTTATTTATAAGTGGATAGTAGACATATAATATAGGATAATCATACTAAAATCTGTACACTTAAAGAAACTAAACAAGCAGAACCTGGGTAACATGTTCAATCCTCATTCAGAAAGGCAAACAGGATAGACATCAGAAGATGGAGAAAATATTGAACAGGATTGGAGCATATCACACAGGGCCTCTGAAAGACTCTACCCACCAGGGTATTAAAGCAGAAGCTGAGACTCATAGCCAAACTTTGGGCAGAGTGCAGGGAATCTTATGAAAGAAGGGGGAGATAATAAGACCTAGAGGGGACAAGAGCTCCACAAGGAGAGCAACAGATCCAAAAAGTCTGAGCACAGGGGTATTTTCTGAGACTGATACTCTAACCAAGGACCATTCATGGATATAAACTAGGACCCCTCCTCAGACTTAACCCATGGCAACTCAGTATCCAAGTGGGTTTCCTAATATTGGGAATATGCACTGTCTCAGACATGAACTCAGTGGATGGCTCTTTGATTACCTCCCCTTGAGGGCGATGGGTTATGTTACCAGGCCAGAGAAATAGACAATGCGGCCACTCCTGATGAGACCTGATAGACTAGGGTCAAATGGAAGGGGAGGAGGACCTTATCAGAGGACTGGGGAAGAGGCATGGGAGGAGGAAAGGTAGAGGTAGAGAGGACGGCATTGGGAGGTTTTGAGGGAGAGGCTACAGCTGAATATCAAATGAATAAATTGTAATAAATAAAAAGAATTAATAAGATCTGAGGTTTTTCAAAATGGCTCAGAGATTAAGGACTAGTCTACAAGCCTGAGGAGTTGAGTGTGAGTCTTAGAACCTGGGAAAAGTAAAGAAAGAGAAGTCTCTTCATAAAGTTGTCCTTGAACTCTATGCAACAGACATAGAGTGCACATGTCTGGGTGGGTGGGAGCTCACTCACCCACCCACACATGCACACACACACACTTATAAAGAAAATCAACTTCTCTTTGTAATTAGAGATTAACTGCTATTCTAATTTTATTAGCATTTAAGAGTCATATTGCTTTCATTATTTGCCCTAGAGTATATATTTTTCTTCTTATAAAGTGTGCATATTTATACACACTTCAAACAACAGTAGACACAGAGTACAATTCAACCGTGAGAACAAAACTAAGGAATTCATCGCATGCAGCATGTCAATCTATGTATTTGTTGTTTGCATATTTTGAACCATGTCACACATTAAAGGCTTTGAGTGAAATGGTAAGAAATGGCCAAGGGCTGACCATCGCTAGCTGACATTCTGTTAGAGGAGGCCAAAAACAACTGTAGGAACACATTAAAGTATAACTAAGAAGAAAAGTGTGATGAGTGTTATGACCAAGTGGCGTCATGCTATGAAAGACTACAAAGGGAAGAAAGACCTCACTTGACTGGAGCATAAACATACTGTGACCTTAAAGACTAATGGGAGATAACAATGTCAAAGGGCAGAGAAGAAAGCTCACCAGGCAGAAGAGAAGCGCCTGCAAAAGCCGTGAGTTTGGAGTGAACAAAGCCAAGAGAAGGAAATGCCACTGCAGTCTGAGCAAAGAGGTCTGGAAATGTGGACATCCATCTTGCCATGCAAAGGATAACTAGTTAAAAGCATGAACTGAAGGTCTTCGACCAAGAATTTCCAATTTGGAAGCTTCAGGTGGCACCGGAGAATTTTCACTTTCAGTTAGGGCTTGGATGATAGGAAGCGACGCTGCTAGTCCAAAAAATCCAGTGGTTTGGGGCCCAGTGCAAGGGCTGACAAAGGAAAGCTTTAAGGAATATTTTAGCGACTGAACCCACGCTATGAAAATCAACAGAAGATACTCAAACATTTTTAGCTGGCATTTGACTTGCTGTCTCAAAGGATCATTTGTGTATCTTAGTACATGAGCAAAAAGCCCTGGAGAGTTAGAACGCCAGGGTTAGCAACCAAAAACAGGGATTCAGGTGACCTAGAGTACGCGAGGGTTTGAAGAGGGAAATATTTAGAATAGAGCGAGTTGAGGACTAAGCGCTGTGAAGGTTTAGGAATGAATGGTGTTATGAGTAACTTGTTGCTGCTGCTGGAATGAGATTCTTGGTAAAACAACTTAAAAAGAGAAAGAATTATAAAAAGTTCGTCTTGGCATAGGTTGATGCTGCAAATACATCACAGTGCGGAAATATTGGGGGCATGAACGTGAAGTCGCTGGTCAGACCGTGTTGTGTCTTCAGTCGGAAGAGAGAATGGGGGCGGGGAATGCTGCTGCTCAGCCTACTTCCTTCAATTCAGTTTGAGATTCCAGCCCATGAGATGGGTGTTACTTTCCCGGTCAGTTAAAGCTTTTGGAATCAGTTACACACATACCCTGAGATGTGTTTTCATGGTCATTACAAGTCTGGCCATGTTGGTAAGAAAAGAGGTGGAAACTATACAAGTATATGTCTGGTTCTCGTAAAGAAATGAGATGCTTTGCACTGAAGCAGATTCTGTTGAAAGATGGCTCAGTGGTTAAGAACACTGGCTGCTTTTACAAAGGACCTGAGGTCACTTTTCATCACCCATATGAGGACCTTCTGCCTTTCTCCTCCTCTTTCCTCCCCATCCTATCTCACTCTCTCTCTTGCTCGCCCTCTCTCACTCTCACTCTCTCACATACACCTAATACACTCTGGTAATATAAAATAATGTTTTGTTATTTTAGCCTAGCTTGTGTTGCTAATAAAGTTGTATCCTGTTACTGTATCCATTGTCCAACCTTCCTTTGGGAATGTGAGTCACCTGCTAATGTCCTTAGCATATTCTACTAGAATATCATGGAGTTTCTTTTTTTTTTTTTATTGTTCTGTGAGAGCTCATGATACATCATTAAGGGTACTCATGTATTTTATTCATACACCAACTAGTGTCTTCACTATTTAATCTATCTTCTATTTACTTCCATTGTACAAGTCATAAAATGATATATAGTAAACACTGTCTATCTTCTCATTTTTAGATTCTGACTATGGTACCAGTTTAAAAAATGCCTTGTGATGCCAAAATTATATGAATATTCAACTCTATTTTATTACAATAAATCACAGGAGTTTATATTCATCTTTTGCATTCCTTATTATTAATTAATTCCATTTACATCTCAGTCGTAGATTCCTCCCTCCTCTCCTTGCAATCACACCCTCCTTCCTGCATCCATTTTCCCTATTCCTCAGAATAGGGAAGCCCTCCCCCCAGCAAACCCCAGCTCATCTATTCATATGAGGACTGAGTTCCTCTTCCTCCCCTGTGATCTGGTAGAGACCCATCAGTGAGAAGTGATCAAAAAGCAGGCAACATAGAACATGTCAAAGATATCCTCCACACCCCTAACTAGTGGTCCTAAGATGCCCATCAGGCTTATCTTCTTGGGGGCTGCACATTGTAATATGTCTATCCTGTACTATATGACTAAAATCCTCTTGTAAGAGACTATATGCCATGTGTGTCTTTCTGGGTCACTCAGCATGATCCTTCCTAGTTATATCCATTTGCAATCTGTCTGGGATTTATTCTTCCAAAATGTGCTTTAGAAATTTTATATATTCTTTTACCTAAAATCTTAACCAAATTTTAAATGCAGTACATTTCAACTTTTATTCGCAGTGTCTCCATGTGACATCAGATTATGAAATGACTGTCACTTTGGATTTTTTTCCATGTCAAGTGAACATTGCCATGCTTTTTGAAGATCCCACATAGGGAATGTTGACTGTAAACTCAAAGCATAGCCTTCAAAATTTCCTTCCTTCAGTTGAATACTAAAATTACTTAAGTAAAGCCACCTAGAAAGCTTAATTAAAGTGTCGGTACTTGTCTGTTTAAAATAAGTGGCATGGAATACTTTCTGTCTCCTAGCTATCTGGTAGTGATTAATGCAGTGTCCAATACAAGTCAGTATATTTGCATCTTGGCATTTTAGAGGGTTTTTCCCCTTATAATTTTTTTGGAATAAATACATATGAACTTTAAAAAGGGTACATATTTCAATTTTAATGTTTTATTCACATACATTTAATAATCCTTATCATGCCATTTTCATAAATTTTCATATTTTGTTGGAATGTTTTTCAATTATCCCGTTATCTCCTTCCCATTCCCATTAAACCCTTCTTATTCCCAACCAAACTATTTCTACTTTAACATCCTGAAAGTATGTGACCCTTACCTGAGTGTATACCATTAAAGAAAGTGTGACGATGCCCTTTCCTTCCTCCATCAAACATTGGGTGTGGATAATCCTTAGAAAAGGGTGCGCCCCATGAGAACCTTCTTGGTTATGGCAGACCAGTGACAGTTCCAGCCTTGTAGACCTTGATTAGGTGATCAGAGCTGCTGTGAGTTCAGGAGTACAAAAGTTTTTGCCTTGACGTTAGCATTCCACACCTTTCCCCTTCCTTCCTCATGCTCTTACATTCTCTCTACCTTTTCTTCAGAAATGTTCCTTCAGCCTTTTAAGTGGAATTATAGATGTCCCCTTCGTGACTGGGCATTCAGCAGTCATTTATTCTCTATACTGTGCCTGGTTATACGTAGCTGCAGTCATTTATGCAAAGAAGCTACTCTAATCAAAGCTGTTTCCAGTACTCTTCTATGGCACAAGAATAGTTATTTAGAAGACAATTTGCAGGCATAGCATGTCAATTAGCAAGGCAAGATCAAAAGTTTCCCCACAAGGGCCTATGATCTCCCCACTTGTGGGCTTTTGACCAATTTTACGGTACCAAATTCGAATTCCCTCCAGTGAAGTGGTCATCAAATACAATCAGGTTGGTTATCCCAATAACATATTTATTGTTATTTCACCAATGGTGCTCATCTTTCTCCATAGGATCCATGGCTGAGTAAGACTGTTGACCACAGTTCTGCAGCAATAGAAACAGCTCCTCCTGCCACTGTGAGGGATCGCCAGCAAAGGGAGCTTCCAGCCCAGTAACAGCTGTATTTCTCCATGTCCTGTGACTAAGGCATGTGTAAGGAACTCTTGGCATCTACTTATGGTGTGCAACTTTGAGCAAGTAAAATTGCCTATATTGCTTTGAAGTCCTCAGGAGTGTTTCTAGCCAAAAACTCTACCTGGCAGTGAGATTTTCATTTAATAACCTATGTCATCTCGAAACAAGTTTATACATCTCTACAACTCCTTTCAAAATCTTTTTATTTTTAATTTTTCTACTGATTAGCTTGCCAAACATCAGATTTTCCTGTTACTTTTTCATGCATAATTAATTTTGATTTGTGCTAATTTGTTTCTGGGTAAAGTAGTCTAGGCTGGTGTGGAATTTGACATATAGTTAGGGCTGCCTTCAAACTCAGAATCCTCTTGTCTCCACCTCCAAAATGTTGGAATTTTTAGAAATGTGTCACCACACAAGACCTTTATGTTGTTCTTATTGTACACTAATATACACATTTTTTTTCATGTTAAAAAGACCATGGAACCTAAAAAAGATGGAGCAATCATATTTACAAAAGCATGCTATATTCATATTTTTTTAAAATTTAAAGGTATTGGATTTAAATTTACATAGTATAAGTAGATGATTATATATCAAAAAAAATCATTCACTGCACAAAGCAGAATGTGAGATGTTTCCTCCCCCTTTTACCCTCTGCAGTTTTGGTTCTCTATGTATGCTAATTTTCTTCTATCTCTAAAATAATAGCAACAACCTTGGAGGGTTTTAATTTTCTTTCCTATCATAATGTTGCAACACATACTAAAAGCTCCTGGTCTCATTGTGTCTGCTCCTGCCACTCACTGTCTCCCTAACTGCAGTCGACAGACTGGCTGTGGTAGCCTCATCTGAGCATAGACCTCACATTCCATTCAAAACAAAGCCAGATCTATGCACTGGCTGGAAGCTATGAGTTAGCTGTGTAGAAACAATGATGCTTCCTTGACCTTCCCTCCAGTCTTGCTGAGCTACACTGATTATCTTGATATTCATTCAGCAGGAAAGTCTCTGCCTAAGTATCTTTTTACAGTTTTGTCTGAAATATTTGGTTCTCAAGCCATTCTGAGTTTCCCCTCTACTTATCAAAGTTTTTGTAAAATACCATCCATAGTCTTTACTTGTCCATCCTTTTAAATTGATCTTGTCCTCAACACCCTCTAACTACAACCCAACACTATCTATTTTGCTCAAGAAAGTTTCCCTGTTTGCATGCTTTGTATAATTTATATGCTTTCTATATTTGTGTTTTCGTTTTATCTAGGAAGAGACCAAGATATGTGCTTACTTCTTCTTCTACACATAAGCCCTCACTCCTAGAACTGACAAAAAATACATATATACTGGGGAAAACTATCTTCAACAAATTGTATTAGACAAATTTGATAGCTACATGTAGAGTGAAACTAGACCACACTGTGCACAAAACTTGATTCTAGATGGATTAAGAAGCTCAATATAAAGCCCTGACTCTGTTTTCAGAGAAAGTAGTAGTTACACTTATTTGCATAGGCAAGAATTTTCTGGTTAGTACTCTGATTCCTCCGTTGGGATGGGTGACTTTAACTTAACTTGCGTTTCTCCTTTAATGATGACATTTCTCATTGTCTCTTTCTCAGATGTTCTTTTCTACATGGACTCGATCTTGCATACTTTGTAGTAGACGCCAGGTCCAAAGGTAGATTCTCTTATGCTTCTTCACATTTGTGTTTTAAAGGAGTCTTTTACATATTTCTGATCCTCAATGTTCTTTCTGTGAAGAAGGGATGTATGAATGACATTATATAGATTCTTGGCTAAAATTTTAAATAATTGAGAGATTATTTCAAAATAATACCTCACGATATACTCAAAGGACATTAGTTCCAAGTATTCTCGGAAGGAAAGAATTGCTGCATTGCTTGGATGTCCTGGAACACAGGCTTTAAATATTTTGTGGTCAAACAAAGTATATTTTACATTATAAAATGTATTAATTAATTCTTTGAGAATTTTGCACAATATATTTTGAACATATTTACTCTCATTAACTCCTCTCTTACTAACCTCCCAAACATTCCCTTACCACCTAACTCTGGGATTTGTTTTTTCTTCTTTCTATAGCAAGTCCAATTTGTGTTGCCTAGCTAAGGAATGAGCCCTGCTCTGGAGTCAGCCTATGAAGACGTCACACCTCCACCATCGTCATCAGAAACAAAACAGACAAACAAAAATAAAACAGTCTTTCACTCTGACAGGCGAAATAGTTCCTGACAGATGGTAATAGTTCCTCAATTAATTGTAGGGTTTCCTATCTAGCTTTTCACCTCTGTACTGAGATTTTTGTCTGGCAGGAGATTGTGCTCGCTGTCATAATCAATGAGAGTCCATATGTCCATTTCCCCTGATATGTAAGGAAACTACTCTTTTCTTGATGTTACCAACCATATCTGGCTCTCACAATCTTTCCATCTCTTCTTCTGAGTCTTAGAATAAATGTTCAATTTGGGGACGAGCAGTTAACGTTAATTCGGTCTCTGATAATTGACTGGTTGGAAGTCTTTATTAATTGCCTTCTACTACAAGAAGATGTTTCTCTGATAAGGGTTGAATTATACTCTGATCCTTGGGTACAGCAGAAAGTCAGTAAGAGTAATTTATTAATTTCCTAAATGGACATAGTATTTAAAATTTTTAAGAATTTTAATAAAATGCAGTCTCCCATGCTTTATTCTACCCTCTTAATAGCACACACATCTTCATAGAGCCAGACTGGCTATTACTACTTCGATTTTTCCCAATGTCTTTCTTTATTTAATAGGCTTGAAATATGGATTAACATTTACAGATTCGATTCCAAGCACTTGGCAGAGGTGAACAAGAGCCCAGAGTAAGCTTTACATGCCAGTCAGAGTCTAAGGTGTGATGAAATTCCCCACCGTGTCTGTCAACTTATCTACTCCATAGGTCATTACCCACTGGCTACTGGTGTTGAAAGAAAACATTTCCACTTCAAATATTTCATAGACAATGGAAAAAATGATGTGGCACTAATGTTGTGTTCTTTACCCTGCTGTGGAGAATTGAATAGACTGTATTCAATAGTAATGCTCTTTTGAAAGGAAAGCCTTATCTACCCAGGGCTCATGGGCAACGCCAAGGTCATGTTTGTTTTCTTCCTTGCTTCCAAGTTGTAGACTTGAGGGATTCAGAATTGACTCACTATAAAAGTCATAAGGGCTCCCTTCAATTTGTTGATTCTACTCACTTGCTGCCCGCAGTCATGCGGGAGACTGGGTTCTACGTTTTTCCTTCTAATCAATCATTTCTCAATTCTCTCTTGCTGCTTTATAAGGATTCTAACTCAAAGACCTTGAAAACAAATACAAGACTTCACTGAAGCATTTCTAGCACCACTTTAATTTCACCTATTTTCAAACTATTTGTTTAATTTCTCCCCTACTTTGTTCTCTAAAAAGAAATAAATTATACAGTTAGAATTTTATTTTTGAAGTATTTCTTTATTCCCTCTATTAATTTAACATGGCATAAAAATATTGTTCATGTTTGTGTGACCATGGCAGAAATAATGGTAGTCACACAGAAAGAAAAATGAGTTAAGACATGGATCCCTATTTGGGATATTTATAAATAAATGAATAGGATTTTCACCTAGGAGGCATTTTCAATTAAATATAGTTATTAAGAGAGAAAAATAATTAATAATCAGAACAAGTGTAACTTGATCTGTTGGAAATAGCCTAGAAGGGTCTTTTGACTTCAGATATACTCAGTGATTGTGTCTATGTGTGTCCATATGTGCCACAGCCATCTTTTTGAAGAAATAATTAGGAAAGATTCAGAGAAGCCCTAAAACTAGTCTTTATTTCTCTTCTTTTACAAATATCTACTGAAGACTAGAAGCTGTGCCAACGAATTCAAGTGCTTTTGGTTTAAATGTTCTGTCAAAGTTTTCACGGGATTAAAGTTAACACCAAATTCTTTCCTTTAATTTTTATTTTATACAATCTATTCACTTTGTATCTCAATTGTAGCCCCCTCCCTCATCTCCTCCTGGTCCCACTCTCCCTCTCTCCCCCACCTTCCTTTTCCCCTAATCCACCAAAAAGGGAGACTCCTCCTCCCCTACTGTCTGACCCTAACCTATCAAGACTCTTCAGGACTGCCTGGATTCTCCTCTTCTATGGCCTAGTAAGGCCACCTGGTCAGGGAGAACTGATCAAAGGGCAGGTAACTGAGTTCATGTCAGAGACTTCCCTTGCTCCCCTTATTACAGTACTCACTTGGAGACTGAGCTGCCCATGGGCTACATCTGATTTTGAGGTCTAGGTCCTCTCCATGCATGTTCCTTTGTTGATGCATCAGTCTCTGCAGGGCTCCTGGGCCCAGATTTTTTTGGGGGTGGGGGCTTTATTGGTCTCCTTATAGAGCTCCTGTCTTTTCTAGTTCTTCTACCCCCCACTTTTTCCACAACACTCCCGGAGCTCTAACCAAAGTTTTCTTGTGAGTCTCTGCATCTGCTTTGATCCCAGGCTGGGTTGAGTCTTTCAGAGGACATCTGTGCTAAGCTACTATCTTACTCCCTTTCCTCAACTGCTTCCAGTGTATATCTTGTTTGTCCTTCTGAATGAGAATTAAGCATCCTCCCTAGGCTTTTCTTTGCTGTTTAGCTTCTTTAGGTCTGTAGATTTTAGTATGGTTATCCTATATTATATGTATAATATCCACTTATT
The DNA here is from genome assembly GCF_907164565.1 of Psammomys obesus. Lineage (NCBI taxonomy): Eukaryota > Metazoa > Chordata > Mammalia > Rodentia > Muridae > Psammomys > Psammomys obesus. The sequence continues at coordinate 13,501,173 of NW_026596149.1, read as the reverse complement.
TTTAATTAATTTTTTATTTTTTACATTAATTACATTATATTTGTTTTGCATCCCAGCTGTAGCCCCCTCACTCATTCCCTCTAAACCCACCCTCTCTCCCGCATTTCTTCCCCTGCCCCTCTCCAAGTCCACTGATAGGGGAGGTCCTTCTCCCCTTCCATCTGACCCTAGTAAGTATATACAATGCATTTCATTCTACTTTAGGGTTACCTCACACTGGATGGTCTTTTCTAGTTCCATGCATTTGCTTGCAAATTTCATGAAAGGAAGTGGACTACTGAAGAAGACGCTCCAGGATATGTTAACCCCATCTACCTCATCCTGTGCTTTCTGTGTCCCATTGCTCAGGGCACACACAGCTCAATTCTACCTTACCTTCTTCTAACTATGATGTTCTGCTTCCTAGTCTCCCTAACAGCCATGAATTGAAACCTCTGACACTGTGAGCTACAATAAATAGCTTTTCCTCTACGATGTTTCTGTCAGGTCATTGAAATGAGAAGCAAACTTAGGCAGTGTGGTTGCCTGATTCCAGCCCCTCCCATCCATAATGTTTAGCATGAAATGCATCTGCCCTTGGCTTGGGCTGCAGCACTTCAAAGGAATCTTTGCAGGCTTGCTTCTGCTGAGATGAAACATTTCGCCCCAAATAAATACTGATTAAGCAAAGGAGATTAGAAATACCCAATTAGCCTCCTGAAGCAAGTGAAAAACATGCTTGCCCTAGTACAAAGTCTTCCTAACTGCTAATGTCAAGAAATGAATATGTGCACTAATACATTCTCATCATAAAATAAACAACAAACAATAACACAAATAACATAAATGAACCAATAAATAATTTAACACAAATTATCATCCGTTCTTGGGGTGTTTCAGCTTTCCTATGTTGCACTCCTGGCGTAGTTTTGAACTTATCTAAAATACAGTCAATGCAATTTTAAGCATGTTGACATTATCAGAACCCTAGTCACCCCTGGCTATCGTTATGCTGTAGGCATGTATTGTAACTGTTTTGCTGTGGGCAAAAATTTCTAAATAAGCTGCAGTTTCATGATTGGGCATAGGGATATAAATCAAATATAATGAATGCAAATTGCTAGTGTCAAGTGTATTTAGCCAGGAATAGAAGACAAGGTGGAAGGAGTACGGCAGCCCCACCTGCCCCACCATGAGTCTTGTTTTGTTGTTAACTAGCTTCACATATAACTAAGCTTTGCTGCCTCCTGGGGTGGTCATGGTAGTGGTAATGATGGTGCCTGGGGAAGCTAGATTTCAAGATGTATAATCTTCTCCACACACTCAGTCACTACTTATTCCTGTAGCCCTAGGCAATTATCTTTTTCATTCCATATCTAAGTCTCTTCATGGCCATAATCATCAAAGACAGAAATAGGTACAGGTCATATGCTGAGAAGCAGGGAAGCACAGAGAAAAAGAAAACTTCCACCAGCCACACTGTCTGGACACAAGCTTAATTGGAGCTACCGTTTGGGATTGTGAAACCATTACTGTAACACCAATTACATGTGACAATGTGGATGAGGAGAGGTCTACATTAATGTGTTTTGTCATGTGTGGTTGTCTCTGTTTGATGCAAGTGGCAATTTTTATGTGCATTAAAATAATAAGCAACTATCTTAGAAAATCTTTTAGGCTGCCCTTCTTTTAAGATATTTGTCTCTGTGTGTGTGTGTGTGTGTGTGTGTGTGTGTGTGTGTGTGTGTGTGTGAGAGAGAGAGAGAGAGAGTCATGTGTGCCCCTGTGTGTATGAGTGCATATGTGAGAGTGGGCATTTGGAGGCAAGAGGTCAACACTGAATGACTATCTTGATTACTCTTTACATTAATATTTTAGACATGACTTCTCATGGAGCCTGAAGATCACAGATTCACGTAGCCTACCTGGCCACGACAATTTAAGAATCCACTTGTTTGCAATTTCCTCAAACTCAAACCTTTTAGAGACATGTACTTACCGTGCTCTGGAACTTACTATATACATCAGGAAGCCCTTGAACTCGCAAACATTTCTATGCCTCTGCCTAACAGCAGCTTAATTTAAAGGCATATTGCACCAGGCCTAACACATACTTGTGTCTGCTGGAATCTCAACCCAGGTCTTCAGGCTTCTAGAGGAAGTAAGCAAGTAGTTAACTGACTGAGGCAATGTTCCAGCCCAGAAAATCTTTGGAAATCAACCGGTCACTTTCTCAGACAATTAAGAATAGTGCTACCTTAAGATCCAGCTATCCCTCTCCTGGCATATATCCAAACTATATTCAAGTTTACAACAAGGACATTTTCTTAGCCATGTTTGTAGCAGCTTTGTTTGTAATAGTCAGAATCTGCAAACAACCCAAAAGTCTCTCAATTGAGGAATGGATGCAGAAATTGTGGTACATTTACACAATGGAATACTAAACAGCAATTAAAAAGAGGAAATCATGAAATCTGCAGGCAAATGGTGGGATCTAGAAAAGATCATCCTGAGCGAGGTATCCCAGAAGCAGAAAGACACACAGGATATATACTCACTTATAAGTGGATATTAGACATATAATATAGGATAAACATACTAAAATCTGTACATTTAAAGAAGCTAATCAAGAAGGAGGACCCTGGGTAAGATGTTCAATCTTCATTCAGAAAAGCAAGTGAGATAGACATCAGAAGAGGAAGAAAACAGGGAAGAGGACAGGAGCCTACCACAGAGGACCTCTGAAAGACTCTACCAAGCAGGGTATCAAAACATATGCTGAGACTCATAGGCAAACGTTGAGCAGAGTGCAGGGAATCTTATGAAAGAAGTTTGAGATAGAAAGACCTGGAGGGGACAAGAGCTCCAAAAGGAGAACAACAGAACCAAAAATTCTGAGTCTCGGGTCTTTTCTGAGATTGATACTCCACACAAGGACCAGTGATTGAGATAACCTAGAACTCCCACACAGATGTAACCCTTGGCAGCTCAAGCTACAAGTGGGTTCCCTAGTAAGGGGAACAGGGCCTACTTCTGAAATGAACTCTGTGGCTGGCTTTTTGCTCACCTCTCCCTGATAGGAAGCAGCCTTATCAGGCCATAGAGGAAGACAATGAAGCTAGTCCTGATGAGACCTGATCGACTAGAGTCAGATGGAAGGGAGGAGGACCGCCCCTATCAGTGGACTGGAGTAGGGTCATGGGAGGAGAAGAGAGAGGGCCAGTGTGATTGGGAAGGGACAAGGGATAGGGCTACAGCTGGTATAAAAAGTAAATAAATTTAAAAATAAAGAAAGAAATTAGTGTAGCTTTGTAGCATTATAGAAGTGTTAAAGATCATACTTAAGCTTAAATATTACTAAGTGCCACAGGAGTTATATATGGAAACATCATATTAATTACTTACCAATGATAATACTAAAATGAGATCCTAGCATGAAAGCAAACACTAACCAAGTAAGTCATTTTCCTGTAAGCCCAGTAAGTGACACTAGGAAGAAACTGGATAAGTATGATTTCCTCAGTCCCTTGCCCTTCTTGCATCCCAAGGCCTTATACAGACACATTTTACTTAATAGGCTCTGTCTTCAACTGAGCCATTCACCAGATAAAGACTACCACTGAACTTTCTTACTTGATGCACACAGCTTGAGCGTAACAAACAAACAAAAATCACTGTGTTATTATTCCTTGACTCTTTTGGACTAGGAAGAATAGGAGGGAGGAATGTTTTGTTTTGTTTCCTTATTTTTTTATGGCAATATTAAAGAACACAACACTAAAACTCTGCTGAACAGTGGATTGAAACAAATTACTTTACTTTTGTAAGAACATCTCCATAGAAATGCTGCTCAGCTAAGCATTTGCAACATTTCTATTTTTCCACAATGGCTTTTTTTTTTTTTTTTTTTTTTTTTTTTGAGAATTAGTGCCATGTATCACAAGAGTCACAGACTTAAAACTTTCTGGGAGCTTCTCATGGAAAGTCAGTTGAGAAACAAGGAAAGCAAATGATGAGGTAGATTTGGTGTCCCTGCACTATGTTGGCTTCTATGACAAGGACAGGCAGTATCTGGGTTCCAAAACTCTTCTTTCCAGAAAACTGGACAGGGACCCATTGCTCTCTGCAGGAGCCAAACAGACATCTGTGTCCAAAGTCCAGTATGGCCCCAAAATATAGCTTTCTTTGTTCACGTAAGAATTGCCAGTAGTTTTTGTTTTTCTTGTGGCATCTAACCTAAAGATGTCACCATTTTGCAAGGTCCGTCAATGCTCAAATCTGGAAGTAAAGTAAGGGCAATAGAAAAGAAAACAAAAGTGACCAATTTTAGAAACAGTTTGAGCAAAGTAGTTAAGTAGTTGTTTCCTGACTCATTGTTAAAAAAAGTTAAAGAATAAGTAAACATTTCATTAATGTTTAAGTCACTTTCACCAGACAAACAGAAATTGACAGGTTTTTGGTATTGCTGTTGTTGTGGCTCTTGCTTTTTTAAATGTTTGTGTTTCTTTTTTTAAATCTGAAGACTGTGGAACTGTAGGTATAGATCAATTTCTAGAGTGTTTGGAAGAATACACCAAACCCCAGGTTCTATCTCCAGCACCATAAGCCAGGCAGTATGGCACATATTGATTTAGGATTTTATGCTTAAAATCCCTACACTTAGTATATGTCTTAGAGAGAAGAGAACCAGAAATTCCAGCTCATCCTTGTCTATCTCTTCATTTTCAGACTAATTGAGGATACATGAGAACCTGAATAAATCAATCAAATAATCAATCAAATGACAATTATTTTAGAATAATTAATGAGAAACACTAGAATTATTTAAGTTTGAAGTAAGCATATCTAGAATTATCATGCAAGGGTTTTGCTCTCGAATGCTAGGGGAGTGACTTTGACCATCTGAGAACATCCGTGGGTGGACTTTGAGGAGAGAACATCTAGAGAGGCCCAGGCAGAGTGAGACACCGCTTTTTGGATCAATAGTACTACACCGATCTTTTTGCTTTGACACTTGACTGCACAGAAAAAAAACATTCCAGAGAGCTTCTCCAGGCAATCCAACTTGGTCTTGTGGCTTCTGCTGACTTTTTTTGCTACTCCATGTTGGCTTTTGGACTGGAAGCCTGATATCCTGAAGGCTGAGTCTGGTAATCCCCTAAAGACCCATAGACTCTGATCAGCAGGAAGATAAAAGAGAACTATAGCCCTATTAATCTCCTACCTCAGGTTTCAGGGGGGTGTTTGAAGGGAGGTAAAGGTGCTTAAGGACCCTGAATAAAGTAGGTTTGATGAGAAATTTAAGTCTACAATTAACAAGTTTTCCTTAGGGACCATTAGTTGCAAAGAGATTTGGGGATACAATGGAAGTTGGTTTTGAGTGACCCTGAGACTTGTCTTCTCTTGAAGTTAGAAAACACAAGTTCCCCATTTTCCCTCTTTCCACAGTAACTACTGTTTAGTGTGGTCAATATTTCTATGATTCCCCAAAGTCATATGTGGAATGCCACAGGCTCTAGTATTTGGATATTGGGACCTTTGGAAAACAATCTGATTGTAATATTTATAATAATTATTTTATAATGGAATAATAACCTGATAAGAAGAAGCATAAGAAATCTCTCCACCATCTATAAACAGCAAAAACACTAAGTCATTTTTGCTGAAAGAATGCTTTGTAATGAAACATCATATTTCTAGTCTCAGAAATCACGTGATTAAAAAATTGGCATGAAATTCTCCACTTAATAAAGTGTCCTTTGTCAGCCAAAACGAACTAAGATATATTTATTCTCTGTCTTTTTTCTAATCATTTGACAAAGAGTTGTTGCCCTTCATTTAACAATACCTTTTATCGTGGAAAATGAATAAAGAAGGAGATAACCCCAAGTTGCTTGGCCTCATGAAGAATAACATGGAGACACTACTAACATTAAGTAGTGACATGTAGATACTGGCGGGGGGCGGAGCCAAGATGGCGACTAGCACACACAGTTTCCGAGCTGTGGAAGAGATAAAGTTCTGAGTTGATGAGTGGAAGAACTTCTGAAGCCAGGGAAACAACGGAGAGACTTTCTAAACAACAGGGAACATCGCAGGAGGTGAAAACCTTGGTCTCGGGTCACCCAGGAACTTGTTTAGGGAAGGTGAGAAATGATCCTTTGATCTCTCGGCACTCCCCTCCCCCAGACCTCCCTCCTCCTCGGCACAGCGGACTCGCCTTTCTCAGCACAGACCTAACTGCCTGGGGCCTGCAGCCACTGAGGCGGAGCCCCAAGCCCTTTATCAGCAAAGGCCAGCAGTACTGTGTCTTGGAGCCCCAGATTCGCGCGGTGGCTGCACCATCCTCCCAGGGCATGAGTCTGCTAGACACCATACTAGCTCCGCAGGAACGACCATCACTGATGGTATGGCCCGCCCAATCCCACAGTGACAGAGAATACGCTATATACTCACCAAAACCAGACAGAAACGCCAGACAAGCTAGACACACCAGGCGCTGGGCCTCCGAAGCTTGGAGAGCACAGTGAAGAGACCCAGGACTTCCCAGAAAGCATCTGGACTAGCAACCCAGTCTCCAGTTACAGCGGGACTTTCTAACCTGGCGGCAGAGCAGCACTGAGCTGGCGGGGCACATCAGCCCTCCAGTTTAAGACTAACCAGGGCCAAACCAGAGAACAGAAAATCTGGTTACCCCGATTCCCACTGACGTGACCACCCTGAAATCTCCAGCTGCAGCAAGACCTCATAACCTGGCAGTGACAACAGCATGGAACTGGCGGAGCACATCAAAGAAGCAGGGCCAAACCAGAGAGCAGAGAGCCCAGATACCTTGTTCTCTGCCAAGTGACCTGCCTGTAAGTGAGTGCACCCTTGAGAATCTGCAGCTCCCCTGATCCTGGGTCCTTCTAAAACAGAAGCCAGGCATCGAACCCCCTCTCACCCATATACCCACTTTGGGAAACAGAGGGGCACTTGGAACATTGAAGTTCCTGCTCTGTGGGTCTAATTGAGGAGTTAAGGCAGTTAATGCCAGAAATTGCGCTGCGATCATAACTAGCACCTGCGACATATACATTGCAGAGCCCCTCCCACACACTCAAGGGTTCAACATTAGCCATCACTCTGTCCCTCGAGACACACGCCCATGCCCACTTACACACACGCACGCACGCACGCACGCTTGCATTTGCCTCTGTTTGTGCCTCCGTACTTTCCTCCCACAGGTACAGCTAGTCCTCAGCACATGCTAAGGACACGGGACCTCTCTCAACTTCCTGAAGAATTCTCCAGACTCGAGAGAGAGACAGTACCAGTCTGATCGGCAGAATCCAAAAACAAACAGGGAAGGTCTCAGATAAGCCAATGGCCAGGGGTAGGCGAAAGAACACTTCCAACATAAATCAGGACATCATGACCTCACCAGCAAACCCCAAAATCGGTGGATACTCCAATTCATGAGAAGCACAGGAAAATGACCTTAAAGCCATGCTTGCTCAATTATTTGAGGCTCATAAGGAGGAAATGAACAAATCTTTCAAAGAGTTGGCCAGTCAATTGGAGGTAAAGATAGAAGAAATAGACAAAACCCTTAAAGAAACACAGGCAAACATAGCCAAACAAATAGAGGCACAAGTAGAGAAAAAATTAGTGGCATACAAAAAAGGAAATGAACAAAGAAATAGAGTCCATCGTAGAGAGACAGGAATCCAAATTCAAACACATGAAAGAAATGGTGCAGGCATGAAAACAGAATTAGAATCAATAAAGAAAACACAAAATGAGAAAACTCTTGAGCTGGAGAACTTGGAGAAAAGATCAGGAACCACAAAAGTAAGCATCACCAACAGAATACAAGAGATGGAAGAGAGAATCTCTGGAGCTGAAGACACACTTGCAGAAATTGATACTTCTCTCAAAGAAAAAGTAAAATCAGAAAAGTTCAAATCACAAAATATCCAAGAAATCAAGGATGCTATGAAAAGACAAAATGTAAGAATAATAGGAATTGATGAAAAAGAAGACTCCAGGCTCCAAGGTCCAGAAAATATTTTCAAGAAAATCATAGAAGAAAATTTTCCCAACTTAAAGAAAGAGATGTCCATAAATATACAAGAGGCCTACAGAACACCAAGTAGACTAGACCAGAAAAGAAACACATCACGTCACATCATAGTCAAAACACTAAATCTACAGAACAAAGAAAAGATATTAAAAGCAGCAAGGGAAAAAGGCCAAGTAACATATGAACGTAGACCTATCAGAATCACACCAGACTTCTCATCAGAAACTATGAAAGCCAGAAGGGCCAGGGCAAGCATCATGGAGACTCTAAGAGATCACAAATATCAACCCAGACTACTATACCCCGCAAAGCTTTCAATCAACATAGATGGAGAAAACAAAATATTCCATGACAAAAATGAATTTACGCAATATCTATACAGCAAACCAACCCTACAGAAGATACTAGAAGGAAAACTCCAATTCAATGAAAACGAATTCACCCAAGAAAACAGGGCATACAGATAATATCCCAACAAAAATGAAAAGAAAACAAGCAATGAAACAGGGTAAGATCATCGACTCCATTACAAAAGGAACTAACATGCATTGGTCAATATTATCTATCAATATTAATGGACTCAACTCACCAATAAAAAGACACAGGCTAACAGAATGGTTACGGAAACAGGACCCAGCATTCTGTTGCATCCAAGAAACACACCTATGCAACAAAGATAAACACTACCTCAGAGTAAAGGGCTGGAAAAATGTTTTTCAAGCAAATGGTTCCAGAAAACAAGCTGGAGTAGCCATCCTAATATCTAATAAAATAGACTTTCATCCGAAGTTAATCAAAAAAGATAAGGAGGGCCACTATATTCTCATCAAAGGAAAAATCCACCAAGAGGACATCACAATTTTGAATATCTATGCCCCAAATACAAGAGCACCTACATTCGTAAATGAAACAATATTAAAGCTTAAATCATACATTGATCCTAATACCTTAATAGTGGGAGACTTCAACACCCCACTCTCATCAAGGGACAGATCAACCAGACAGATACCAAATAGGGAAATAAAAGCACTCACAGAATCCCTAAATCAAACGGACCTAATAGATGCCTACAGATCTTTTCACCCAAACTCAAAAGAGTACACCTTCTTTTCAGCACCACATGGAACCTTCTCCAAAATAGACCATATAGTTGGTCACAAAGCAAGCCTCAACAGATACAAAAGGATTGAAATAATCCCTTGTATACTATCTGACCACCATGGACTAAAGCTGGACATCAACAACAACAGAAACAACAAAAAGACTACACGCATATGGAAACTGAACAACTTACTACTCAATGACAGCTGGGTGAAGGAAGAAATAAAGAAAGAAATTAAAGACTTTGTAGAATTCAATGAAAATGAAGGCACAACATACCCAAATTTATGGGACACATTGAAAGCAGTGCTCAGAGGAAAATTTATAGCACTAAGTGCCTACACGATGAAATCCGTAACATCACATACAAACAACTTAATGGCCCAACTGAAAAACCTAGAAAAAAAAAGAAGCAGATACACCCAAGAGGAGCAGACGGCTAGAAATAATCAAAATAAGGGCAGAAATCAATCAATTAGAAACAAATAAAATTATCCAAAGAATCAATGAAACAAAAAGCTGGTTCTTTGAGAAAATCAACAAGATAGACAAACCCTTAGCCAAACTAACTAAAAAGCAGAGAGAAACCATACAAATCAGCAAAATCAGAAAGGAAAATGGGGACATAACTACAGACACTGAGGAAATCCAAACAATTATTAGGTCATACTACAAAAGCGTATATGGCACAAAATTTGAAAATCTAAATGAAATGGATAACTTTCTTGACAGATTCCATCTACAAAAATTAAGTCAAGATCAGGTAGAAAGACTGAATAGCCCTATATCTCCCAAGGAAATTGAAGCAGTCATTAACAGTCTCCCCTCCAAAAAAAGCCCTGGACCAGATGGCTTCAGCGCAGAATTCTACAAGACCTTCAAAGAAGTACTAACACCAATTCTCCTCAAACTATTCAACAAAATAGAAATAGAAGGAACACTACCAAACTCATTCTATGAAGCCATAGTCACCTTGATACATAAACCACACAAAGATCCAACAAAAAAAAAGAGAACTTCAGACCTATCTCTCTTATGAACATTGATGCAAAAATACTCAATAAAATACTTGCAAACCGAATCCAAGAACACATCAAAGATATCATCCACCATGACCAAGTAGGCTTCATCCCAGGAATGCAAGGGTGGTTCAACATATGGAAATCCATCAATGTAATCCACCACATAAACAAAATGAAGGAGAAAAACCACATGATCATCTCCTTAGATGCTGAAAAAGCATTTGACAAAGTCCAACACCCATTTATGTTTAAAGTCTTGGAGAGATCAGGGATACAAGGCACATACCTAAAGATAGTAAAGGCAATATACAGCAAGCCTATAGCCAACATCAAACTCAATGGAGAGAAACTTAAATCAATCCCACTGAAATCAGGGACAAGACAAGGCTGCCCACTCTCTCCATATCTCTTCAACATTGTACTTGAAGTCCTAGCCAGAGCAATAAGACAACTAAAGGAGATCAAGGGGATACAAATCGGAAAGGAAGAGGTCAAAGTGTCACTATTTGCAGATGATATGATAGTATACATGAGCGACCCCAAAGATTCAACCAGAGAACTTCTTCAGCTGATAAACACCTTCAGCAAAGTGGCAGGATACAAAATCAACTCAAAAAAATCAGAAGCCCTCTTGTATACCAAAGACAAAAAGGCTGAGAAAGAAATTAGGGAAACAACACCCTTCACAATAGCCACTAATAACATAAAGTACCTTGGTGTGACTCTATCCAAGCAAGTGAAAGACCTGTTTGAGAAAAACTTCAAGTCTTTGAAGAAAGAAATTGAAGAAGATCTCAGAAGATGGAAAGATCTCCCGTGCTCATGGATTGGTAGGATTAACATTGTGAAAATGGCCATCCTGCCAAAAGCAATCTACAGATTCAATGCAATTCCCATCAAAATACCAACTCAATTCTTTTCAGACCTTGAAAAAAGATTCTCAGCTTCATATGGAGAAACAAAACACCCAGAATCTCCAAAACGATCCTGTACAACAACAGATCATCTGGAGGTATCTCCATTCCCAATCTCAAGCTGTACTACACGGCAACAGTAATAAAAACTGCATGGTATTGGCATAGAAACAGAAATGAGGATCAATGGAACCACATAGAAGACCCAGAAATAAACCCACACACCTATGAATACTCAATATTTGACAAAGAAGCCAAATCCATTCAATGGAAAAAAGACAGCATCTTCAACAAATGGTGCTGGACCAACTGGATGTCTACATGCAGAAAAATGAAAATAGATCCATATTTATCACCCTGCACAAAACTAAAGTCCAAGTGGATCAAGGACCTCAACATAAAACCAGATACTCTAAATCAGTTGGAAAAAAAAGTGGGGAACAGCCTAGAACTCATTGGCACAGGAGACAACTTCCTGAACAGAACACCAACAGCACAGGCTCTAAGAGCAACAATCAATAAATGGGACCTCATGAAACTGAAAAGCTTCTGTAAAGCAAAAGACACTGTCATCAAAACAAATAGACAGCCTACAGATTGGGAAAGAATCTTCACCAACCCTTTATCTGACAGAGGGCTAATATCCAGTATATATAAAGAAATAAAGAAGCAGAAATGGAACAAACCAAGTAATCCTCTTAAAAAATGGGGAACAGAGCTAAACAGAGAATTCTGGAAAGAGGAACATCGAATGGCAGAGAAACACTTAAAGAAATGCTCAACCTCATTAGCCATTAGGGAAATGCAAATCAAAACGACCCTGAGATTTCACCTTACACCCATCAGAATGGCCAAGATGAAAAACTCAAGTGATAGCACATGCTGGAGAGGTTGTGGAGTAAAGGGAACCCTCCTCCATTGCTGGTGGGAATGTAAACTGGTTCAACCACTTTGGAAGTCAATCTGGCGCTTTCTCAGACAACTAGGAGTAGTGCTACCTCAAGACCCAGCTATACCACTCCTAGGTATATACCCAAAATTTGCTAAAGTACACAACAAGGACATTTGTTCAACCATGTTTGTAGCAGCTTTATTTGTAATAGCCAGAACTTGGAAACAACCCAGATGTCCATCAATGGAGGAATGGGTACAGAAATTGTGGTATTTTTACACAATGGAATATTACTCAGCAATCAAAAAGGAGGAAATCATGAAATTTGCAGGCAAGTGGTGGGATCTAGAAAAGATCATTCTGAGTAAGTATCCCAGAAGGAGAAAGACAAACTTGGTATATACTCGCTTATATAGACCTACAGGATATAATAACCATAATGAAATCTACACACCTAAAGAAGATAATCAAGAAAGTGGACACAGGCGAAGGTGATTAATCCTCATTTAGAAAGACAAATGGGATGTGCATTGAACTTATGACAGGAGTCTACCACAAAAGGCATCTGAAAGACTCTACCTAGCAGTGTTTCAAAGCAGACACTAAGACTCATAACCAAACTTTCGGCAGAGTGCAGGGAATCATATGAAAGAAGGGAAGTTAGTATTATATGGAAAGGATAGGAGCTCTACAAGGACCAAATATATCCGGGCACAGGGTCTTTTCTGAGACTGACACTCAACCAAGGACCATCTATGGATATAACCTAGAACTTCTGCTCGGATGTGGCCCGTGGTAGCTCAGTAACCAAGTAGTTTTCCAAAGTAAGGGGAACACAGACTATTTCTAACAGGATCTCAAGGGCAGGCTGTTTGACACCCCCCCCCAGGGGAGGAGCAGTTTGTTAGGCCACAGAGGAGGACTTTGCAGCCAGCCCTGAAGATACCTGATAAAACAGGGTCAGATGAAAGGGGAGGAGGTCCTCCCCTATCAGGGGCCTTGGAAAGGGGCAGGGAGGAGACCAGGGAGGGAGTGTGGGGTTGTGGAGGGAATGAGGGAGCGGGATACAGCTGGGACACAGAGTTAACAAAATGTAACTAAAAAGAAAAATAAAATTTAAAAAAAATAATAAATTAATAAATAAATAAATAAATAAATAAATAAATAAATAAGAAGAACAAAAAAAAATTAGTGACATGTATTGTAGAAAACAGAAATTCATGCAAGAGGCTACAATCTTACAGGAGTCATAGACAGTTTCCCCAACAACATGATATTGTCACATCAAGATGAAATAAGGTAAAAACTCTAAGTCCAGGGAAGAGCTTAAGAAAGACATTTATAAGAAGGATGGTCATCTTGGTTTTTTTTTTTTTTTAATATATCTGAAATTTACTGAAAACCAAGTGTCTGGAAACACACGTGGGAAAATTTTATGCATTGAATCGGCAAGGTTGAAAGATCCATTTGAAACATGGATCATCTGAAGCCAGGGACTCACCATAAACCCGGGCCACAGCCTGTGATGGAAGCTCATATAAAAAGAAATGGAAGAAAAAAAAATCTCTTGGCCTCCTTGTCTTTCTTTTCCCTCACACCCATCTATTTTGCTGCTGAGGCATTCCTCCAGTGGTAGCAGAACCTACTTCTCTGTGATTCCAATATAGGCTGAAGGCCAGCTGAGATATCCAGCTTTATAGATTGAACAACTACCATATTCTTGCCCTTTGGGTTAGGAGACTGCCATTGTTAGACTAGCCAGACCACAGTCCATAAGCCATTTTAATCATCCTCTTTTTAATATATATAGATGCATTGCATTAGTTACACTCCTCTAAAGAATCCAACTAATACAAATAGGCAACAGATTCAAGGCCTCCTTGGTAGAAATGGGCCTTGTTTGGTTAAAGAACATCTGGGAGGCTCAGTGATCTAAGAGACTGTGTCTAACATGTAAGAGATAGGTTGAGGGAGGTTGTAGATACCAACCTAGTTTCTATAAAACCTGATAACGATGTTGTACCTGTGGTTTAAACCTTGGATGGATTACAACTGATAAATGATAAATTACAATTCCTTTATATATAATATATATTATGTGTTGTTTTTATAACAACTCATTTTACCCTCTATTCCTCCTCACTCCCTCCATCTCCCCTCTCTCCCAGATCCACCTCCCTCCATTTCAACTTCAGAAAAGATCAGGTAGCCAAGAGATTACAGACAACATAAGAAAACAAGTTAGACTAAGTCAAGGCAAAAGTTCTCCTACCCAGGCTGGACAAGGCAATGCAATAGAAGAGAAGGAGTCTCAAGTACAGGTAAAAGTCACAGATTCACCTGCTCCCACTCTTAGGAATCTCACAGAAGCATCAAAATTTTTGATCATAACATTTTACTTCTTGTTACAGCTAGACATTCTATTGTACTATTGTACTCAGATACATGTCTTCATTCTAGTTCCGCTCGCTTCAGACAGTCACTCCCGCCTCTTGGCTAACATGGCGGCAATTTTATCTGAATTTTAGCAGCTATCTCACATCACATATCTTTTACATCAGCAATGGCACAGCTGCTTCTCCTGTGAAATTAGGATAAGTTTCTGGAGCCAATGTAAACTGCTCCTTTGTCCATAAGAGACATTTGTCTCAGATTCTTTGAGTACCTGTTTCCATGGGTAAGGCATCATAACCAGATGGTCCGTGATTGTAATGCTTCCTGCATTCACGTAGACCATTGCAGATGTGAAATCTGATTGACCAAACATTGTCCTCTTCAGTATTCAAGGTGATTCACACTGAATTGCCTGTAGAGAGTTCCTTAGGTTCCACTGTCAATAAAAAAGTGTATTCATAGGCCCCTGCCTCTTAGAAATCCAAATGTAAAAATCCATAACAAAATAAGCCATTTGAAGTCTTCATGGCTTTTTAAAAAAGCATTATAAGAGAGGTAGCTTCAAAAATTAGCATCTGAATCACTGTGACTGTTGATAACCTCAAAGGAATATTGTTCACAGCTGCCAGGTAAATAAGGATGCCAACAGTTTAGATGGACTGAAAATAATTGACACCTCCTTAGGAAGCATTTAAGATACTAGAGGAAACACCTGCCACTGTTCCAGGAAAAGATACATTTCTCAAGAATCCCTGCTGCTCCATCACGACTTCTTTGTATCAACACTGACCTGGAGAGGGAAGGTGTTTGCGTATGATCTCCAATTTTATATGATGCAGACTAACCCATCTTTGCAGGTTCTATGGTAAGAATAACAAAAAAAAAAAAAAAAAAAAAAAAAAAAGAACAGAAATTACAAAAAGTTCCAGTTCTCAAAATTTCCCTTCAAAACTTCCTTTCTTGCCAAGATGTGAAAAATAGGAAGTCTGGAAAAATCACATAGAGATTTATTCCTACCTCCAAAATAGTTCTCAGGTAGGAGCACAATGCACCATCTTATCAAATGACGTGAGTTTGAATTGGCAAGTCATCCATCTTCCACAGCCTTATAAGTGCAATCAGGCTCTGAAGAAACCAGAAATATAGCTTTAACTTGAAACAAAACAAAACAAAAAACCTTTAGTCTTGAGATAATATCTACCCAGAGTAGCTAACTGCCAAATAAGAGTGAAGCTTTTAAAGATCCAAGAGACTCAGGGAGCTTGAGTGATTTGGTTGTTACTGAATAACCCCAATTAAGGCGATTTATATGGAAATGAAAAACTGTCTTTTCAAAATAGATAATCTGTGACTGTGAATATGGCTCAGTCAGTAAAACCCTAAGGACCTTTGTTCCAACCCTCAACACCTACATAAAAATCCAGCTGAGGTCATGGACAACATTAATTCCAGACCTGGTGAGGCAGAGATAGGAAGATCCCTGGGGCTTGCTAGCTAGCAAACCTAGGTGAAGTAGGGAATTCCCAGATCAGTCAGAGACCGTGTATCAAAATACAAAGTGCAGAGCAATTGAAAAAGACACCCAACACTAACCTCTTTTCTATATACCACACTCACAGTCACACACACACTTATACTCTGTATACCATTCATGTACTCTCAAAATAAAAAATAAAAAAAAATATCTGAAGTTGATCTTCATCAATATGGGTAGTTGAATGCTTAACTTTGGGATTAGCATGAAAGAGTGTATAGAATGTATATATATATATATATATATATATATATATATATATATATATATATATATATATATATATGTATGTATGTATATAGGTACATATATATACACATACATACATATACATATATATATGTATATAAGTTTATGTGGCTGATATAAATTAGGTAGAATATTAGAGACAAAGCTTATTGACATAGGATGGATGGGCCTATGAAAAAGTCTCCTAAGTAGAAAACAGCAAGTAGGTATATAATATTTGTTAGGCCCTGTAAACGTTGTAGATAAACTTGGGTCTTTAGAGCAAATGAGCAATCTGCTTCATACATTTTCTCAGCGTTTTCAGCTCTAGAATACCCCCTTCACTTAACAAAGAGGACAGTAGCCATGGTAATTACAGTAAGGGACATTGTTATCTAAGGTTCTGGTCATGGAGCATACATCAGGGTGAGTAGTTCAACAGGTATACTCTGAAGATATGCCCAGATCATGATTCAAAAGCTCTGTGGTGGGAACGGCAATCTGAGTTCAACACGCCCTCCAGGAAGACGCTTGACCATTCACATTGAAAACTGACAACCTGGAAGCATCCATTGGCCCTCAGACTGCACAGGGCTGACACTACAGTGGTTCTAATTCAGTTCAATTATCACCCACCCTAGTGGCAGATTGGAAGCAGAGATAAGTGTGAGAGACATGATAATCCTTAACAGGACAATGGGCTAGTAAAGGCTAGAGATCATTTACTGGATTTACTGGTGGGCCTTATAGTTTCCTTCTACCTGTTACTGTTTCAGGTATTAAGAAACAAATAGAGGAAAGAGAGAAGGCTGTCAGGGATTTGTTTTGGTTTTTGTTTTTGGTTTTTTTTTTTTTTAAGAACCTAGTTCCATCCAAAGGACCTGTATAAATAAATATATATATATATATATATATATATATATATATATATATATATATATATATATTTAAAACACATATATATATGGACATGGTAGTGGCACCGGTTTGTAATTCCAGTGCTAGATACACAAAATGATTCTCTGAAGCTAGCTGGCCAGTTGCCCTAGCTGCTTTGCATGTTCCAGGACAAAGACGGCTGCTTCTCAAGAGAAGGAGAAAAGCGTCTTGAGGAAAGACACCAAGGTTGTGCCCTGGCTTCATGCACATGTGACTACATCCCTACATGCACATGCACCTGCACACACTTGCATACACAGATGTTCCTACATATAAGTGCACCGTACACAAAAGGAAATCAAATCAATATAGCAGCAAAATACTAGTTCTCTAAATATGGTCTTGGCACTTTTTAAAGAAACGTTATTTGACAGTTTCATATACTTATTAATGACTTTTATTCATTTTAGCCCCTCTCCACATTCCCCTCTCTTATCCTCACCCCCTCCCACTGCAATCCTTTTTATCAACAAGTCCCCACTACCTTCATGTCTGATTTTTACATGTGGCTCTCAAGGTTAAATTAGAATTCCTTCCGTATGCATGAGCAGAAGTTGTTTTTTTGTTTTTTTGTTTTTGTTTTTGTTTTTGTTTTGTTTTGTTTTGTTTTTTAGTTTGGCCATTTTTGTAGCTTTTCCAGTTAAATTTGTCTCCAACAATGATTATACTTGAGCAGAAGATTTTTATGGAACAAGTGTAACTAATCAGTGGTTATACCATCGAAGAAAACAATATAGCCTCCTCCAACAACCATTCACTGCAAATATTCAAATATTGCCTTAGAGGTAGGACTTATTGGCCTCTCCTTCAGCCATGCTAAAACGTTGAGGAGACTAATCTCGTGCAAGCCTTGTATAGCAAGTTCATGAGTGCTACGGTCATGTCATGTCCAAAAGACACCTTTATACTATATGTCTCTGAATTCTCTGTTGTTGCTTTTTAATTCTTTCTAGCCTTCATCCCCTGTGTTCCTGTGTGCCTGGCAAGGAGTGATACATTTGTTTCATTCAGGATGGAGCTCTCTACCATTGCTTATTCTCAGTACTTTGGCCAGCAGTGGATTTTCACACTAATCAACATCTGCCATACACGAGAGCTTGTCTGATGGAACTGGCCATAACACTGATACATGGGTATAAACATGAGTATTAGGAAGGCAGTTTGAGATCTTCCAGCTCTGCCCTCAGGCAGACATCAGAATGCCTTTATGTCTAAGCATTAAGTGGTTGCTCTTATAGTTTTATAAGTAATGGATCCTTGGTCTGTACCTTGAGTTTGAACTTGACCTAGTAAAAAGAGAACTTGGCTTGGACAATGTTAAATTATCACCACATATAGAAAACCACTCTATTAACCTGTGGGTCCTCCTTCTTATGGCATGGAAAGGGAAGTGCTCAGTAGTTGTTTAGGTGATTGTTGAGCCTTGTTTCACATAGTAGGCTTTTTACAACCAATGACATAAATACTGTACATTTGCTTATACTTTGGGGATCCCACACTACCCATCTCTAAACCTGCTCATAATCTATCAGCAATGTTATGGCTGCTGAGGCCCTTTCATCTGCTGAAATTCTGTTCCCCAGTGTGTGCTTTTAGCAGCTCTCCGGGAATCCTGCTGGGCCTGTGCCATTCCCACAGACCAGCACCATCTCATTAGCCTATCCACATATTCAGCCCAATGCCTGTGGACTCCAGCTGCCAAGTCACTTAACGGGTGACACTTCTGTTCTTGGTGCCTGATTAATTTGTCAGTGCCCCAAACTGAGTCCTGTGGATGGGAGGCAGCCTCCTACAGGAGTGTTTACAACCCATGCCATTTTAATTTACTTTGGGAATAGCTATCTGCATCCACAATATGTTCTTTCATATCTCATGTCGCATCCAGTTACTCAGAGCAAAACATGCTAGTGTTTGGCTGTTCTGGGATTAGGCAAATAAAGCTCAATGTGGCCACATTTTAGCTGCACCCGCTCACCTTGATGAGAATACATGTGTGTTCATATCTATGTGTGCTTCCTTTCCTCTTTTGAGATCCAGGTAATATTAAGGCAAGATTTATTTTTTGTGAAAGAAAAAAGAGAGAGAAGCTGTAATATCTTTTGTGAGCTACACTCACCCCAAGGCATTTATCATAAAATGTACTTTGTTTCTGATTACATCATTCTGACAGCCAGGATGGGAAGCAACTGCGTTGGGAAATTGTCAGAAACAATCTCAAGTGAAAACTGTAGTTCAATTCCATTTGAATGTCAACAATAAAAACACAGGAAAGCCTTCATGAGCAAATGTTCAAACTTCAGGGGAAAAATAATCAAAGGACCGGTTATTCCTATGTACTCGCCTAAAGATCCATAACGTTGTTTGATGTGCACATGCAATTGAATGTAACCTTCTACAAAGCTAAAATGATCAGAACAAGAAAATTCACCATTTGAAATATTTGGGAGAAGAAAAAAAAACAAATTTTCTGGCATCCCTTTATGTGAAACTTTTTAAGAACAACAGCATCCCTGGAAAATACAGAAATAGCACATTTTGAGATATACATGGAATATATATGTATATATGTACATATATGGAAATGTTTTTCAATGTCTTTCATGTTGAAATAGGAAAAGAAGAAAGTATAGCACAGCTATTGCTCTGGTTTACTAGACCAGGCTGCAAAATGTAATTTAAAGAAAATAAATACGACAGCTGTAGGTCATCAATCACTTCTAATGACCACTCTTATTTTAACCATGAGAGAACAGATACACAAGTGGGAAGAATTCATAGATGACCTTGTAAGCCAGTTGCACCAGACGAAGCAGACCCTCAAAGGCCTATTCTTTCTTTGCTTTTGCCACTGGCTTGTATGAGCCCTTTATTTTCTGTTAAGTCCTGGCTATACTTTTTTTTTTTTTTTTAAGAAAATAATGGCATGCGACCCAGCAGGGCCGGAATGTGACTAGACCCAAGCAAGTAGTGATGAAAACAGGAGACACGTTCAAAATGACAGGACATTTTGAATGAGTGGCAAATGTGGACCCTGGTGTATTTTGCTTTATGTTTGTCTTGTTTCCTTAATTCTTAAACCGATTTCTTTTCAGTGGAAAATGTGCTTTCCCGAAACAGCTAACAGGATGCTCCATAGGTCACATGCTATTTCCAGGACCTGAGAAGAACAGCATGTGTTCTGGATGAAGCATAAAGAAACATTTTTGAAACACTCAGTCCCTGGAAGCTTGGCTCAAGTTATTATCTTTGATTCTACTTCTTAGTTGTTATTAAGTTCTTTCTTTATTGACTACATCCCTGGCTTCTGTATCAATCAACCTTGATTCAGGCACCCATAATCCCTCCTTGAACATTAAAGCTGTAATAGACTAATCAGCCCAATTTTTCTATTGCCTGTTGGGCTAGGATTCCATCCTATAATTTCATTTCACCTCAATAAATTCAATGCAAGAGATGTTTGTACTCTGCACAAAGCCATGCGGGTCATGTTCATCGTTCAGTTTGCTGAAAACCCGACATACTACCTGGTCTCATGGCAAAAGTGGGAATAAATTTTTAGGCATGGCTTTGTGCATATTTGCTTTATATTTTAAGGTATTTAGTGGAATGGAATAATTTGGGAATTGCTTCATTACGGAAACTGTTTATTAGGTGATTAGCTGGGTTATTTTTTAAAATGTCATAGGAAAAATGTCTTATCTGTATCATGACTTAGCTTTGGGTAATAAAATGCTTCCTTTACTAGTTGAAATATTAGATTCAGAAATTTAATATGAAAGATATTAAGGGATCAGAATGAAAGAACGGATGGTCTTATTTCTATAAAGTTCTCATTCAATTACATTGATTCAGCCAACTAAAACACCATATTCTCCTGTAAACAATAGCTCTGTAGTCTCATTACTCTATGAGTAGGACTACAGGTAAGAACTCATAAATTTTATAGGCCTCTTAGATTCTATGTGTATCTAGCATGATTCCTCTTTAGCAGACTTACACATAATACCTTCATTTTAGAAAGAACTGATGGAATCAAATACATAAATTCATTATGTTTTAATCCCTGGACCAAAATTAAAATATCAGTATTACAGATACCAACCTTCTGGATCTATGCTTGCATGTTCTCTACAGTCATTGCAAACTTTGACATTCATTTTAGCCATTTGTCATCCATTTTTATCTCCAATTAAAATCTTTTTACTACTGAAAAACACAGAGTTTTGTGATATTTTTTTTGTCCCCAAATAAGCCAAAATGACTTCATTTTGACCACTCACATCATGATAAACAAAAGGAGTTTATAACCATTATGGGCTTACAGAACCCAGAGGAAAATCTTCATCTGCTACTATCAGGTTTTTGCATGCTTTTTAGCACATAGACATCTTCTTGGTATGTGTAAAATGCTGCATATGCACAGAGAACTTGTCAGCTAGAAAATGCTTGGGGGTACAGGCTTCACTGCAAATAGATGTGTGTGAGCAGATGTTTATGTCCACACTTCGTCAGTTGAGACATCACTGCACATTTGCCTAAAGAGTAAAAAGATAACAGCTGAACAAGTGCAGAAAGAACAATAGAAGACAGTATTACCCAGATTGCTTCAGATAATACAATCCAGAGAAGATTATAAGGGTGAGTAAGATTGATGAACTGTGTAGGCTTGTGTTTCCACATAGTGGTTCATTTTTTATGTCTCTTGGAAGATAATCTCCTTTAAAGACTTCCTTAACAGAAGAAGGGTGCTCTAATTTTCTTCCTCCTATCAGAGATTGGAAATAATGGATCCCTAATGTTAGGATTTCATGAATAAGAGGCTGTATACCATTTAAAAAGAAGTAAAATTGACATGACATGGACAGAAGGAAGAAAATGAACCTTTAAGGTGTGTCTGTAACTTTTTGGTTAAAAATAGTACCTTCTCATTTAATCGTATACTATGACCAATTCTTCCATACTTTTTATGTAAAGAGCTGGAAATTGAAGCACTTCTACTCCTAGTTTTACAAAGCCGGCACATGAAAGACTCAGGTGTCCGGAATTCTTCATTTGGCTGAACCATTCCACCTATACTGAACTCTGAAGATGTGGTATTATTTAAGGGCAGGAAGAAAGAAAACAGCCTTCTAACAGACAGAGTAACAAGTTAGATGAGAACGACAGGCACAAGGAAGTAGAAGAGCATCAGTTTGGGGCGGGGCGCTACTGTGGATACGTGGCAGCATTCAGACCTATGTCAGGAAGGATGCTGGCTTCAGACTGCAGCATAACACTGGCGTGTACTGTCGGCATCAACCCTGGGCTCACAGCAGCCCTCCTTGTAGTACCTTGTCAGTTCATTCTACCTGTTGAGAGAAAACATGTCTCAGAAGGTCAAAGTTCTGTGTGGTTTTCTATTATAAGATCCTGGCACGATAAGCTAACAGATGGCTTCCGTAGACAGATGTTTTCCTAATTGACTTCCTATTCTGTTCAGTGTTACTCAGTACGTTTAGTTTTGTATTTCTTCATTTGCCTTCACGAACACTGCCATCTTCTCTCACTCCACCTTTAGCACTCTTTAGGATGAAGTCTCCTCATCCAGTGTTCTATTGGTGCAGCCTTTTCTAAAGGACATATGATATCTTCCCTGACGCTGATCTTGCACAGTGCGCCAACCATCACTCCTACTGCAAAGGTTCTGCTTCCACCAGTCCCAGAATTGCTGTCCTTGGTCACCTTTGACTCCTCTCCACCTTAAGACTAACTTCCTGACCATAAGCAATGGATACTTCTTTTCCCTACTTTTTACAGTATCTCTACCCAAGTTCTGTGTTTACCATTGGAAAATGGTATTCAGAGGAGGGTGTTAGGCATCCTTTTCCATCACTAACATGAAGAGTGTTCATATTGTTTAGGTAACTTCCATATCCATTCTTAATCAGCTCCATCTCTCCTCTATACTGCTGTAGGAGTAAGTTTTCAAAATCCCTTGGATCAAGAGTGATGCCCTGCTTTTCCAAAAACCCTTCTTTTATTTTCTAACCCTGACTGTGATGACTCAGAGGTCAATCTCTTTAGGTAGATAGCAGCTTTCAACTCTGTGCGAAAAATTAGTTTTAACATTAAAACTGTGCATACTAAAAGAAAGGGAACCAGTTTTTGAAACCACATGGGGTTTTTTCTGATAACATGATCATTTATGTCATTAGCAATGACATAAAGAAAAGATATCACCTATGAGAGAAATTTATGAGATGAAAATATGAAGGAAGAAATGTAATGCCTGGAGCAGAGCTAAATTAAAACTCCAGGTAAAGAAAAATATCAGGGCAAGACCTCCTAAATTAAACTTAATTGAAATAGATTGAGCTGATTAAAATTGATTAGGTGAAGCCTGACATCATTATGAATTTTAATAATGATAATTAATAATATTCATTGAACACCTGGTTGATATGGAATATAACACAGTCCCCCTGAATTTATGGTCCACATTAAGGAGCTAACTAAGAGTGATATGAAGGTTCCAGAGAGATGGCTCAGTAGTTAAGAGCACCGGCTGCTCTTCTGGAGAATGTGGGTTTAATTCCTAGCACCCAAATGTGCCTCGCACCCACCTGCAACTCCAGTTTCAGGGTACCCGACACTCCTTACGCCTTCTGTTGGTACCAGGCACAGACAAGGTCCACAAATGTACATACAGGCAAAACACCCAAAAGCACAAAATATTTTTAAAAAGCAAACTGAAAATGTGAAAGGAGGCATAGGTTCAGGGAAATGAGTTCTGAGAGAACTGACTGCATCAGGAGAAGTTTTTGTGCCATACTGGAAATTACCGGATAGAACGCTGAATTCATGTGTGTGCATTCATGCATGTATACGGTATATTTACATATGCATGTGCTTAATATGTGTCTGTGTATGCATGGTATTCAGAAGAAGGTATTAGGCATCCTTTTCTATCACTCTATTATTCTTTTTGAGGCAGGATCTCTCACTCAATCTGGATCTTGCCCATTCTTTGGTACAGCTGTCAACCAGCAAGCTGACAGTAATCTTCCTGTCTCTAGTCTCCTCTAGGATTCTTGAAGAGAGAAAGGTAGTATGTACTTACTATGGTTTGTGTGTATTCTTTTCTTCTTTTTTATATTTTTTTAATTTATTTCCCTTACAACACAATCATAGGCCCTCCCTCCTCTTCTCCTTGTCCCTTTCTTCCTGTTTTCCGTATTCCCCCTTCCTTACTCCTCAGATAAGGGTAGTCCCCCACCACCAAACAGCACATCAAGTACCATCAAGAAAGACCTCATCTTTCCCAACCCCATGGCCTGGAGGGGCAACTCAACCAGTGAGAAGTGAGCAAAAAGCAAACAACAGAGTTCATGTCAGAGACAGACCCTGCTCCCCTTTGTAGAGGACCCACATGAAGCTGTCCACTGGCTACATATATGTATGGCCTAAGTGAAGTCCATGCATGCTCCTTGGTTGCTGCATCAGTCTGCATGAGCCCTCCTTGGGCCCAGGTTAGTTGGCTCTGTCGGTCTTCTTGTGAGCTCCTGTTAAGAACTTATGTATGAAGGGCACGCATATGTCAAGGTACACCTGCAAGTCTGAGGACAATTTCTAGGACTCAGTTCTTTCCTTCTACTGTGTGATTCCCAGGAACTTGAGTCAGATTGCCAGTCATGATGAAAAGCGCCTCAACCTGCTAAGCCATTTTGTCAGTTCCCCTCCTTTGCAAATATTTAGAAGAGAAACAAGTTTCTTAAAACTCACCCTATCTAATAGTTACTGATAGAGTGGGAAGTTAGAGGTTTTGTTACCATAGGAAACATAGTTAAGTAAACAGGGTGTCTAAAAATTATGAACAAAAAGAAAACCTGAATATATTATGAGGCGTAAATGATCAAAGAATATATAAACAATAGTTTCTTGTATATTTATAATAAGTTAATTTTCCTAATCATTTATCAAATTATATGTCTGTGCATATGCTTTTATTCTAGTTTACATTTAGAAAACATCAATTGTTATTGGACTTAAGTTTTAATGCTGTTTATTCACATTTTCAATAGTGATTTTAAATAATTGTTTAAAATCAAGTTGAATTATTTTTATTGTACTTATTTTAACTACTGAAAACACAGTAGCAGTTCTGAGAGGACTGTGAGGCACAGTAGCACTTTGTTATTAAGTAAGATGGATTTCAGAATGTTACTTTGAAGACCTAGGCTCACATGCTTTATTGCAAGGTTATAATTTGAAAAGATAAGTCTAAACTTCCCTGGGAATAGAAGTTTTACCCGTGCTTATATCTGCCTCTTTCTTTTAAAAGATCCAGTTTGCAGCTAGAGATGGGGTTCCAGCTGTAGCTGCATCAGCTTCCTCTCTTCAGGCACACTGGAGAGGAGATGCACCCTGTCAATCACTGCCTTTCACTGTGGGTTTATAAGCTATTCCTTAGGGAAATATGTCAGTGGTTTATTCATTGCAGAGTTGCACATGTCAATCATTGGTTTAGGGAGAATGTGTTCTCTCTTCTGAAGGGAAGCTTTCAGTAACTGAGCTAACATAATGGCTATGGCCTGGTAGAGTTACAATGGCCAGAGCTGTGATTTTGTGGCAGGAACCCTTCCTTTGAAGATGCCTGGACTCTCTCCACTGAGGTTCCCAGAAAGGCTCTGTAAAGAGTGGAAAGTTTTAGTTCACCATCAGGAGAGGATGTAGCAAACACAGTAGGATTACTCAGAAGAGGGAAATGCTGCAAAAGTCAGATGTGGAATGAGCCAGTCAAAATTATGTGACCTTAGAAATATAAACCTTGGGGCTCTGGCTATTCTCTTAACAGTGCAAAGATGACAAAGGTTTTTATATTAGCAACAAGTACATAATTATAAGAGAAAATCTAGAGTGTCTCAGATTTGGTGTTAGGTTTTGATATTCTGTGTCAAAAGCAGATCCTACAAAAAAAAAAAAAACCTACATGAGTTGAAAGTTGAAGTTTCATAATATTAAGAATACATACTATATAAAAATGATGTAAAAAGAGAAAAAAAAAACCACAGACCAGGAAAAAAAATTCACAGAATAAATATATCAATAAAATAAGGGGTTTCAAAATATAAAAATAGCTCTTGAAATTTAACAATAAGAAAACAACTCAATTTAAACGGTAGACTATTTCATGAAGGAAGGTGCATATGAAAGATACATATGGGTAAATGTTCAACAGTCACAAGAGGTTGTGAATAAACAATGAAACTCCACTGCACATTTTTTAAAATAGTAGAGACTCCAAACACAAACAACTTTGAATACAGGGGAGAATGTGAAGTGCTGGGAACTCTCACTCACATTCTTAGTGGCAAAGGCAGAAGGAACAGTTGCCCTAGATGATATACTGGCCATTTATCAGGATGCTGCAAGGTTAATTGTGCAATCTAGCAGCTCTGCTCCCAGGTATTTCCAAAAGTGAATTGAAAACATATGACTAGAGAAAAATATGTATATGGACCTTTATACAAGCTCTCCTGACAATGGCCAGAATTAGCAATTGAAAAACAATCAATAGAGAGATTCAAGATGGCAGCGACTAGCACTCACAGTTCCTGAGAGGCAGAGGACCTGAAGCAACAGATTTGGTGAGTGGAAGGATGACTAAAGCCAAGGAAATGACAGTGAGGCTTTCAGAACAAGAGGGAACATCACATGACTTGAGACCTTGAGTCTCAGATCACCCGCGGACATCTTCGGGGAAGGAGAGAAACTGTCCCCCTCAGCACAGCTCACAGCCGGTTCACCAAGATTCTCAGCTCAGAACTCACTGCCTGGGGACTGTGACAGCAGAGGTGGAACTCCTGGCCCCTCAGCCACAGCTACCAGCTGTACCTGACTTCCAAGTCCCAGACACTCGGGAACATCATCCCCAAGTTCCAGGTCTGGGAGCAGCCATGCTAACTCCACAGGGTCTCTCAGCCTCTGACTGTATGTTCCGCCCAAATCCTCAGTGGCAGATAGTGGGCTATATAATCACCAAAGTCCAGCAAACCTGCCAAACAAACTAGGCACACCAGGCACCAGGCCAACCAGGTCTGGAGAACACAGTGGTTGACCCCTAGGACTTCCCAGAAGGGAACTGGACCAGCATCCCAGTCTCCAGCTGCAGCTGGACTTCCTAACCTGGTGACTTCAGCAGCACTGAGCTGGCAGAGTTTGTCAGTCCTCCTGCATATAACTAAGTGATTCAGACCAAAGAGTGGAGAGCCCGAATGTCCTGATCCTTGCAGATGTGACCTGCTTGAGAGTGAGTATGCCCTTAGGTGGCTGCAGAGCCCCAGATCCAGGGTACTCCCAAACTAGCAGCCAGACATCAGACCACTCCCACCCACACACCCATTGTGGGAAACAGAGGGATTCTTGAGACAACCGGGCTCCTGCTCTGTGGGTCCAACAGTGGAATTCAGGTGGATAACGCCAGAAGCTCAGACAGAGCCTAATACCTGTAGCCTGTAGGCCATTGAGTTATTCAGGGAATTTGCATAAGGAAATTGTGCCACAATTATCCCCAGTGCCTGCTAAATCTACAGCACATGCACAAGTAACCCCTTAGTTGCCTGTAAGGCAGAGCCCCTCCCATACACTCAAGGGTTCAACACTCTCTTATCAATCTGTCCCTCAAAGGCACACTTCCACCCACACACTTCCATGAACACGCTCGTCAGCATTTGCCCTTCTGTGCCCATGGACTTTCCTACCACAGGTACAGCTAAAACACCAATGCACAAACTGAAACCACAGAACCTCTCTCAACTTCCTGAAGAATTCTTCAGATACCAGAGAAAGACGGTAGTAGTCTGAACTGCAGAATCCAGGAACAAACAGGGAAGGTTACAGGTAAGCAAATGGCCAGGATTGGCGAAAGAACACATCCAACATAAATCTGGACATCATGGCTTCACCAGCAAACCCAAAATTGATGAATACTGCAATTCATCCAAAACACAGGAAAATTACTTTAAAGCTGTGCTTATCCAATTATTTGAGGCACATAAAGAGGAAACAAACAAATCTCTCGAAGATTTGGCCAACCAAGTGGACTCAAAGAAAGAGGAAATGAACAAAATTCTCAAAGAAACACAGGCAAATATAGCCAAACAAATAGAGACACAAGTAGAGATACAATTGGTGGCACATAGAGAGGAAACAAACAAAAAATAGAGACCATCATAGAGAGACAGGAATCCACATTCAAACAGATGAAGGAAATGGTGCAAGGCATGAAAACAGAATTAGAATAAAAAAAGAAAACACAAAATGAGAAAACCCTGGAGCTGGAAAACGTAGAGAAAAGATCCGGAACCACAAAGGTAAGCATCACCAACAGAATACAAGAGATGGAAGAGAGAATTTCTGGTGTTGAAGATACACTCCCAGAAATTGATACTTTTCTCAAAGAAAAGTAAAATCAGAAAAGCCCCAAACACAAAATATACAAGAAATCAAGGACGCAATGAAAAGGCAAAATCTTCGAATAATAGGAATGGATGAAAAAGAAGACTTCAGACTCCAGGGTCCAGAAAATATTTTCAAGAAAATCATAGAAGAAAATTTTTTCTTAAAGAAAGAGATGTCCATAAATATACAAGAGGCCTACAGAACACCAAATAGACTAGACCAGAAAAGAAACACATCACATCACATCATAGTCAAAACATTAAATCTACAAAGAACAAAGAAAAGATATTAAAAGCAGCAAGGGAAAAAGGCCAAGTAACATATAAAGGTAGACCTATCAGAATCACACCAGACTTCTCATCAGAAACTATGAAAGCCAGAAGGGCCTGGGCAGGTATCATGCAGACTTTAAGAGACCACAGATGCCAACCCAGACTACTATACCCCGCAAAGCTTTCAATCAACATAGATGGAAAAAATATTCCATGACAACACTAAATTTATGCAATATATACACAGCAAACCAGCCTTACAAAAGACACTAGAAAAAAATTCCAATCCAATGAAAACAATTTCACCCAAGAAAACATAGCATACAGATAATATCCCAACAAAAATTAAAAGAAAACAAGCAATGAATCACAGTAAGACCACCGACTCCAATATAAGGAACTAACATTCATTGGTCACTATTATCTATCACCATCAATGGACCTAACTCTCAAATAAAAAGACACAGACTGACAGAATGGGTGCAGAAACAGGATCCAACATTCTACTCTATCCAAGAAACACACCTCTGCAACAAAAACTCTACGACAGGGTAAAGGGCTGGAAAAATGTTTTTTCAAGCAAATGGACCCAGAAAACAAGCTGGGGTAGCTATCCTAATATCTAATAAAATAGATTTCAACCAAAATTTACCAAAAAAGATGAGGGGGGACAGTACATAATCATCAAAGGAAAAATCCACCAAGAGGACATCACAATTCTGAACATCTATGCCCCAAATACAAGAGAGCCTACATTCATAAATGAAACATTATTAGAACTTGAATCACACATCGGTCCCAACACCTTAATAGTGGGAGACTTCAACAACCCACTTTCACCAAGGGACAGATCATCTAGACAGAAGCCAAATAGGGAAATAAAGGTACTTACAGAGGCACTAACTCAAATGAACCTGAGAGATGTCTACAGAATTTTTCACCCAAACTGAAAAGAGTATACCTTCTTTTCAGCACCTCATGGAATCTTCACCAAAATAGACCATATACTTGGTCACAAAACAAGCCTCAACAAATACAAGATTATTGAAATAATCCCCTGTATTCTATCTGACCACCATGAACTAAAGCAGGACCTCAACAACAATGGAAATAGCAAAAAGCCTACAGGCATATGGAAACTGAACAACCTGCTACTCAATGACAGCTGGGTTAAGGATGAAATAAAGAAAGAAATTAAAGACTTCCTAGAATTCAATTAAAATGAAGGTACAACATACCCTAATTTATGGGATACAATGAAAGCAGTGCTCAGAGGAAAATTTATAGCACTAAGTGCCTTCATAAAGAAATTTGTAACATGTCATACAAGCAACTTAATTGACTAGCTGAAAGCCCTGGGGAAAAAAAAGAAGCAAATACACCCAAGAGGAGCAGAAGGCTGGAAATAATCAAACTCAGGGCTGAAATCAATCAATTAGAAACAAATAAAACTATTCAAAGAATCAATGAAACCAAGAGCTGGTTATTTGAGAAAATCAACAAGATAGACAAACCTTTAGCCAAACTAATTAAAAGGCAGAGAGAAGCTATCCAAATCAGCAAAATCAGAAATTAAAAGGGGGACATAACTACAGACACTGAGGAAATTCAAACAATCATTAGGTCATCCTACAAAAGCCTATATGCCACAAAATTTAAAAATCTATAAGAAATGGATAATTTTCTTGATAGATTCCATATACCAAAATTAAGTCAAGATCAGGTAGAAAGATTGAATAGTCCTAT
This sequence comes from Psammomys obesus, assembly GCF_907164565.1. NCBI lineage: Eukaryota > Metazoa > Chordata > Mammalia > Rodentia > Muridae > Psammomys > Psammomys obesus. Next base: position 13,470,648 of record NW_026596149.1, on the reverse strand, counting down.
ATCCTCCAAGGAAATAGAAGCAGTCATCAACAGTCTCCCTTCCAAAAGAACCCTGGGCCAGATGGTTTCAGTGCAGAATTCTACCAGACCTTCAAAGAAGTGCTAACTCCAATTCTCTAAAACTATTCCACAAAATAGAAACAGAAGGAACATTACCAAACTCATTCAATGAAGCCACAGTCACCTTGATACCTAAACCACACAAAGCCCCAACAAAAAAAGAGAACTTCAGACTTATCTTTCTTATGAACATTGATGCAAAAATACTCAATAAAATACTTGCAAACTGAATCCAAGAACACTTCAAAGATATCATCCAGCATGACCAAGTAGGCTTTTTCCCAGGCATTCAAGGGTGGTTCAATATACAGAAATCCATCAATGTAATCTACCATGTATGGAAATAACCTAGAACCTCTGCTCGGATGTAACCCTTGGTAGCTCAGTATCCAAGTGTAAGGAGAACAGAGACTATTTCTGACCTGAACTCAATGGTTGGAGCTTTGACTTCCCCCTCCCCCCGAGGGAGGAACAGCCCTGCTAGGCCACAGAGGAGGACTTTGCAGCCAGTCCTGAAGATACCTAATAAACCAGGGTCAGATGAAAAGGGAGGAGGTCCGCCCCAATCAGTGGACTTGGAAAGGGGCAGGGAGAAGACGAAGGAAGGAGGTGGGATGGGAAGGGAATGAGGGAGTGGGGTACAGCTGGGATACAAAGTAAATAAACTGTAACTAATATAAAAAATTAAAAAGTAAAAAGTAAAACTATCAATATATCTTTCAATATATGTGCCTGTAGTATGAGAATACAATGGAATTTTACAGGGATAAGAAATGGCCATTTAGCCATAAACATGTATCTAAGATCAATAAATGCATGGTGCTAATTGAAAACAGCCAAACTGAAAAGGATACAAGTGATACAATTCCAACTGCATGACTTTCCAGAATCTGTAAGAAAAAAATCCAGTCATTGGTGGATCTGATGGGAGGAGGACAGGACAGTGCTGGGGAAATTGAACTGTTGATATGTAATGCATAACATTGGAAGCTTCACAGAACCTCTAAAAATGAAAGTAGGTGTACAGATTTTAGTATGTTTATCCTGTATTGTATGTCTAATATCCACTTATAAGTCTGTATATACGATATGTACCTTTCAGCTTCTGAGATACCTCACTCAGGATAATCTTTTCTAGTTCCCACCATTTGCCTGAAAATTTCATGACTTCCTTGTTTTTAATTGCTGAGTACTATTCCATTGTGTACATGTAGCACAATTTCTGAATCCATTCCTCAGTTGAGGGATACCTGGATTGTTTCCAGATTCTGGCTATAAAGCTATGAAGCTATAAAGTTATAAAGCTGCTAAAAACATGTTTGAACAAAGGTCCTTGTTGTGTACTTGACCATTTTTTGGATATATGCCTACGAGTGGAATAGCTGGATCTTGAGGTAGCACTATTCCTAATTGTCTGAGAAAGCACAAGATTGCTTTCCAAAGTGCTTGTACAAGTTAATAATGCCTCCAGCAATAGAGGAGGGTTCCCATTTCTCCACATCCTCTCCAGCAAGTATTGTCACTTGAGTTTTGATCTTAGCTATTCTGATGGGTATAAGCTAAAATCTCAGGGTCATTTTGATTTGCATTTCCCTGATGACTAAGGATGTTGAGTATTTCTTTAAGTATTTTTCTGCCTAAAGAAGTTAAGCAAGAAGGAAGACCCTTGGTAAGATGATCCATCTTTGCTCAGAAAGGCAAATAGGACTGACATTGGAAGAGGGAGAAAACAGGGAACAGGACAGGAGCCTACCACAGACAATCTCTAAAAGACTCTACCAATTAGGGTATCCAAGCAGATGCTGAGACTCATAGCCAAATTTTTGGAATCTTCTGAAAGAAGGGAGAGATGAAAGATCTGGAGGGGACAGGAGTTCCACAAGGAGAGCAACAGAACCAAAAGCTCAGGGCCCTGGGGTTTCTTCTGAGACTGATACTCCAATGAAGGTCCATTCATGGAGATAACCTAGAACCCCTGCACAGATGCAGCCCATAGGCTGCTCAGTCTCCAAGTGGGTTCCCAAGTAAGGGGAAGAACAGGGGCTGTCTCTGACATGCACTCATTGGCCTTCTCTTTGATCACCTTCCCCTGAGTGTGGAACAGCCTTACCAGGCCAAAGAGCCAGTCCTGATGAGACCTGATAGGCTATTGTCAGATGGAAGGGGAGGAGGACCTACCCTAGCAGTAGACTGATGGAGCGGCATGGGAGGAGATGAAGGAGGGAGTGTTAGAAGGATGAGGGAAGGGACTACACCTGGGATACAAAGTGAATAAATTGTAATTAATAAAAAAGAAATAAAAATTAAACTAACATAATCATAAACTATAATGATGTCAATTATGGATTTCAGAGAATAGTAATGTATCAATATCAGTTCATCAATTACAGCATATGTACCATACTCCTAGACAATGTTATAGGGGTTCCTGGGGCCTGAGAATTTAGGAATATGTGTGCATCTGCAATTTATTGGTTTTTTCTGTGAATCTAATACTGCTATAAAAAATAAAGTATATTTAAAATAAACACACTATCAGCTTCAATACATTCAGAAACTTAATATTGCCACTTTCAGTATTTATGGGAATCTCCAAATCATCCATAGAGCTGAGGACTTTTGTCTGCAGTAAGAAAATTTAACACAGTTCATAAGTTTTCATTAGAAACTTGTTATTTAGACTGATAAAGAACAAATTTTGTTTCTGTTCATTTCAGTTTACAGAGGTCTCAAATTAAATGGAGCTAATAGGTGTCTACAGAACTTTACACCCAAACACAAAAGTGTATACCTTTTTCTGAAATAAGTATTTGCCAAAAGTTTTTACTGACTATCTGGGTACCCATGGCATATATATCACATGAACTATTTTGTCTAAGGTAGTCATTCACCTTAAGCTTCTAAAGAAGCTGGGTGCTCTCACTGTGGAGCTGATGGGTGATTGACACATGGAATTACTGGGATGCTCAAAACACCCAGTATCCAATGAGGTTCTAATGACGAAAGTTAGGAGAAAACAGTTTACTTGCCTTTCTGTTTTTCTTGGTGTAACTTATGCTTTCTGGGAGTTTTATCTGAGTTTGAAAAGTCAAAAATCAATTGGTAGACTTACAGTGAAATGAACAATGAGGTGACATAACTCAGACCCACATGGAGTACAGTGGATTAATCAGTTCGATTTCTTCCTATTCAAGTCAGGGTAATTCATTGATATATGTTGAATGACTGGATTTCCTGTTCTACAATCATTCAGGAACTATCAGGTGACAACTGCAATTTTTGATATGTTCCTTTTGTAGTGTCCCTGGGGTTTGCTATCCATATACAAATATGACATGTAGAGCAAAGTAGCTCATAAGAGATATACAGAACAAGTAGAAATCTCACTTCTTGTCCACATTCCATTAGTGAGAATTAAGAATTAAGTACAGATGAATCTGGAGAATCTGGAGATAAAGTGAATGGATATCTTAAATATATATATATATATATATATATATATATATATATATATAT
>NW_026596149.1:13361448-13467062 GCF_907164565.1 Psammomys obesus | reverse complement strand
ATATATATATATATATATATATATATATATATATATATATATGTGTGTGTGTGTGTGTACATGTCTGTGTATGTGTAATGCAAATGTTCAGTCTACTCACTCAATAATGTAACTAGTGCCCATAGTGAGAAAGCAGGAATGAAATAGATGAAAGTAATATAAATTAATTAAACAAGAGAGAACATTTTGCATGGAAACATAACATGTGTTATAAAATCTGATTAATACAAATCTCTGTAGCTGAGATGAGTACACTCAAATAACACATAAACCCACATATATACATATATTCATATGAATATGCATGTATATATACATATGTATATATGAATATACATATACAACCATACACATCTTTCCACATACCCAGATACACACACACACACACACACACACACACACACAAACTTGTTAAAGTCACTAAAATGGACAAGTTTTCTTTTCAGCTTCACAGGGAGATATCATAGACTTTTTTTTTTTTTTTTTTTTTTAAGTTTCATCATATTCTTTTCCTCTCCCAGGAGAACTAATTTCTTACTGCACTCTTGAGTCATGACAGATAATTAGGAAATCTGGTCAGGCTTTTGTGGTGCCATATTTCTGCAATTTTTATATTGTTATAAAATAGCTTCAGGAAACTTGGTATATACTCGCTTATATAGACCTACAAGACATGATAAACATAATGAAATCTACACACCTAAAGAAGATAATCAAGAAAGTGGACACAGGCGAAGGTGATTAATCCTCATTTAGAAAGACAAATGGGATGTGCCTTGAACTTATGACAGGAGTCTACCACAAAAGGCATCTGAAAGACTCTACCTAGCAGTGTTTCAAAGCAGACACTAAGACTCATAACCAAACCCTCGGCAGAGTGCAGGGAATCATATGAAAGAAGGGAAGTTAGTATGATATGGAAAGGATAGGAGCTCTACAAGGACCAAATATATCTGGGCACAGGGTCTTTTCTGAGACTGAAACTCAACCAAGGACCATCTATGGATATAACCTAGAACTTCTGCTCGGATGTGGCCTGTGGTAGCTCAGTAACCAAGTAGTTTTCCAAAGTAAGGGGGACACGGACTATTTCTAACAGGATCTCAAGGGCAGGCTGTTTGACACCTCCCCCCAGGGGAGGAGCAGTCTGTTAGGCCACAGAGCAGGACTTTGCAGCCAGCCCTGAAGATACCTGATAAAACAGGGACAGATGAAATGGGAGGAGGTCCTCCCCTATCAGGGGACTTGGAAAGGGGCAGGGAGGAGACCAGGGAGGGAGTGTGGGGTTGGGGAGGGAATGAGGGAGCGGGATACAGCTGGGACACGGAGTTAAGAAAATGTAACTAAAAAGAAAATATAAAATAAAAAAAAAAAAAAAAAAAAAAGAGGAGAAAAATCTTGAAAAAAAAAAAAAAAAAAAAAAAAAAACAAAAAAAAATGTATAATAAGGGTAAGAGTGCATTAGCCTAAAGTATAATTTTATGGTTTTCCATCTGTTGTAATTATGAAAATAAACTCTTTCATACAAAGATAAGTCATCAGAAAGGTGTTGTGTCTACCAACATATCTTGTTAAGTGTTATAAATAAGAACACCTTGTGTGTGTGTGTGTGTGTGTGTGTGTGTGTGTGTGTGTGTGTTTCTTTTCCCCTTAGGAGCAAAGTCATTGCAATCTTCCCATTAGAAGAGTCATTTCTCCCCCAAACCAACATAGCTTCAGGAAATAGTATTTGTTTCAACAAAATCACTCCTGCATATGGGATTCAGATTTGCATTTTCACGTTTTTTTTTCAAGGTGACTGAAAAGACTTGTTTTTAAGAAAAGAACAATTTACATATCATGGTTTTCAGGATATACTTTCTCTCTGGATATTGAGTAAGCATAATGTGTGTGCTTCTTATAGAGAATGTTAGTGTGACCGACGAGCATCATTCAACTAACTCTTACAGCAACAAACCAAGGTTGTCCTTGGACTTGGACCCCCACAGTGTGTAAGGTGCTGAATTCTTTCATTATACTGCATGTACTAATTATTTTTATACTGGATGGTGATTTCATCACACTGAAGAGAACAAACCTGACTGTGTTACCTCAAATGCTATCATTGCTTTCTTGAAAATGAAGCCTAATCGGCATTGATGATGTAAAGCAATAACCAATAATTTTTCTAAGCATTATATTAACATTTCCCTTAAAATTTTAATGTAGATTCTCTGTCCTGTTAAAGAATCATACAAAGATGGCTCTTAGGAAATTTTTTTTCCAAAACTCTTAAATACTTGTAGTTGGAAGACATATGTAGGGATCCTCTTATCTTAGAAACTCATTAAGTTTAAGAATACAAGACGCAGATAAAAAGAAAAACAGAAGTACAGCTAGGATGTAGCACGGCACAGAGAAGGAGTGGCATCCCTTGCTTCCCAGCTTCATTTGACTTCAGTAACAAGATCCTCAAGGGCGGAGTCTTACTGCTAATGCTGTTTTACACAGAAAAGCAGCATTGTGGGTATGTTCTGTCCAGTTCCTGTGCCGTGTGAGGCCCCCAACATGTGGTGACAACTGAGTCACAGAGTTGAAATGAGCTCATTGCCTAGCAGACAGATATCTCCAGAACATGGTGGCTTTTCTTTTTTCTCTCCTGTTTTATTTTTGTTTTCCTTCTTTCTTTTTTCTTTCTCTCTTTCTTTCTTTCTTTCTTTCTTTCTTTCTTTCTTTATTTATTTATTTATTTATTTTTTAGAATTCCCAACAATCCCAGAATTCTGGATAATTATTATTATTAATTTATGCTACCATTTTCATGTTTTTTTTCAGTGTGAGGTACTGAGCCGTGGATGTCATTAGCACCTGTCTAGCACCACAAGATCTGAATTCAGTTTACAAAAGACTGTTTACATGCAAAACCAGGAAAACCATAACTGATATCAAGGAGGAGCTGTAGAGAAAGTCCTTCTCTAATTTGTTGATTTCAAGTTATCAGCAACACTATTTGTTATTAGATAATCCCTGTATCTCAGTCTGTGCTTTTACCAACAAACCCTTAGAACATTAGTGCATTAAATTTTTATGGGCTTCATTGCCCATATTCTCTATAAAAGTGTGCTTTTTTAAAAATTTCAGTCCACAAGGAGAGAAACAGAACCAAAAAATTTGAGCACAGGGGTCTTTTCTGAGACTGATATTCTAACCACGGACCATGCATGGAGATAACCTAGAACCCCTGCACAGATGTAGCCCGTGGCAGTTCAGTGTTCAAGTGGGTTCCATAGTAATGGGAACAGGGACTGCCTCTGACATGAACTAATTAGCCTGCTTTTTGATCACCTCCCTCTGATGGGGGAGCAGCCTTACCAGGCCACAGAGGAAGGCGATGCAGCCACTCCTGATGAGACCTAACAGACTAGGATCAGAAGGAACGAGAGGAAGGCCTCCCCTATCAGTGGACTTAGAAAGGGGCAGGTGTGAAGAAGGAGGAGGGAAGGTGGGATTGGGAGGGGAAGAGGAAGGGGTTTATGGGAGGATACAAAGTGAATAAAGTGCAATTAATAAAAATAAAAATTAAAAAAATTTCAATCCAATGCAGCCTCATGTTTGAACTCCTAAGAATATAGGGTACATCTTAGAAAACTATAGGATTCTAAAGACTCTCCCATCTCCAGCCACTCATGTCAGTCTGAATAGAAGAAAGCATCAGTTCCTCAGACCTAAAAATCTATTGAGGAATAAAAATAAGATCATCATATATATGAATGCAAAGTAATTATCATATGATCAAAGTGAGTCCAAGCGACTGACAATTCTAAATGAGCCTAAGTGCGATTTTGAAAATATGACAAGCTTCAAATTCCACAAAGAGCTGAACAGGTAAATTAACAGTTTATATGACATGATTTAGGTGCAATTTCGAAGAACAAAAGCATACAAGTATTTATACAAGGCATGTATTGCAATTATTGCTCTCAGCTTTGAAAGACAATTTGCTGGAGATTAATTCTGGTTGAACATGGTAAATAAAGAACTTTCTCAATGGGTAATGGGAAATGGGCAACGTTTGCAGATGGGGAACAGAAATAAGGGTACATGATGGTAAAACATGACTGGGCAAAGTCAACAAGCTGGAATACCTCTGGGTGCTTGTAAGAAAAAAAAATAAGGATGGAAAATTGATTCATGCACAAGAACCAAACTGAGGACACAAGAAACTCACCTGTGGATGGTATAAAATCAATCTGTTACTCGTGTTAATTCGTTTATTCTGGTGAATGAGAAGGATCACCGAAAGCCTTGTAGTGGGTACAATGCATAGAGAGCTCTATAGTTCAGGAAGATTTTTTTTTCAGCAATTAGAGAAAAAATTGTGAGGATGAAAACAGAAAATTTACTGATTTTCTACCACTTCATTGGGGATTTACCAAATACGGCAAGGTTTGCGGCAACACTAAGGTGTCAAAGAGTCAGTGTATTATCATATTTGTAAAACCTCAGTGGTTTCATCTCTGAAACATAGTCATCTGTGTTCATGTTTCTCTCCTTCAGTTGTGGCTCGTTTCAAGCATGGTTGGCTGTTTTTCCTGCTTACCTCATTTCCAGGAACCCTTCTGTATACTTCTTACTATTCTCAGTTCCTTTAATTTCCAAGATGAAAATGTGTTTTTTTTTATTTGCTCAATTTTTAGAACAAATCTAATATTATTTTTTCTATTATATGACTAAAATGCCTTAAACAGTAGGTAGCATGAAAAGTGGGAAATATTTTCCATGACTTCGTGTCTACAGATAATCATAATTCACAACTATACGTAAGCAATTCAGTCATCACCTCACAGACAGAATTCAGTGTTTCACAAGCTTGGAAGTGCATCACACCAATGATCTCCATATTGTGCTTCTGTATTAATTTAAGTTGATAAATGTGTTGTTCTAAAAGTTTGGTCCATGTGGATTCACAAAAGTCTGTCTGTGTGGTCTCATTTTATACAGTGTAGTCATCTTCAGATGTGGCCTCCTGCCTGACATCAGCAGTCCCTGTAAATTATGTGGACAGGCCATGTAAATGGCCACTGTGCTGGTCCTTCAGCTAGCAGGTTCCCAGGCACGGCCACAGCAGGTTGGGTGTCTGCTTTCCTTCCATGGATATGGTGTCATGTTAGATGGCAATAAAGAGAATGAATTTCTAGACGTTAATTTATTTTTCCTTCATAGCACTTTGCTAACTCGTCTAGTCTCCAATCCTATGTCCACAGTAACTGCTTTCAGTGGTCTGATTTTAGTAGATTCCCAAAGTATCGTTGACCAAGACTGCATAATAAATGGGGCTATGCTCTAGATTTACTATGGAAAACGGAATAACAGTTTTTCTCATAAATATATGAAAACATTTGAAAAATGTATTTAAGAAATTTCATCCCAGCACACATGTGGTAGAGGCCGAGGGATCATGAGTTCAAGGCCAGCCTGGGATACATTTTAGATTCTAGGACAATCTAGATGATAATACCAGAACCTACACTTTGCCCTCAACCAAATAGCCCAAGCCAGAAAATAAAATGAATCAGTTATCGTCTGTCTTCGTTTATTCTTCAGCAGTGATTTTTTTTTCATGCCTGTCATGTTTGGTTGCACAGTTTGTGAGTGCACCACTCTATCTGTACCTTTCATTTGGGCTGCAGTAAGAATAGGTCCTCCATCAGAAGAAGAAGAAAACAGAAAACAAGTTAGGAACCTGCCACAGAGGGCCTCTGAAAGGCTCTGCCCTGCAGACTATCAAAGTAGACACTGAGACTTATGGCCAACTGTCGGGCAGAGTGCATGTAATCTTATGAAAGAAGTGGGAAATAGTAAGATCTGAAGAGGACCGGAACTCCACAAAGAGAGCAACAGAACCAGAATATTTGAACACAGGGGTCTTCCCAGAGACTCATACTCCAACCAAGTACCAGGCATGGAGATAACCTAGAACCCCTGCACAGATGTAGCCTGTGGCAGTTTAGTGTCCAAGTGGGTTCCATGGTAATGGGAAGAGGGACTGCCTCTGACATATTCTGATTGGCCTGCTCTTTAATTACCTCCCCCTGAGGGGGAAGCAGCCTTACCAGGCCACAGAAGGTGACAATGCAGCCACTCCTGATGAGATCTGATAGACTAAGATCAGAAGGAAAGAGAGGAGGACTTCCCCTATCAGTGGACTTGGGGAGGGGCATGCATGAAGAAGGGAAAGGGAGGGTAGGACCAGGAGGGGAGGAGGGAGGGGCTTATGGGGGGGATACAAATTGAATAAAGTGTAATTGATAAAATAAACAAAATTAAAAAAAAATACAGAACTAAAAAAAAAAAAAAAGATCTTCTTGAAGGGCCCTGACCCCTCAGTTCAGGTGAAAAAGAGTGGGTATGGTGAAGAAGAATATTATATTTTGACTCATTTCTTTAACAAAATGACTAAAATTATTAAAATATCTCCATATTAATAACAATTTTAACCCAAATATGAGGTTACTGAAAGTGTATTTGGTTTTTTTTTGTTTTTTTATTAATAATTTCTATTTTTTTATATTAATCACAGGTTACTTACTTTGTATCCCAGCCATAGCTCCCTCCCTCAATCCCTCCCGAACTGACCTCTCACTCATCTCCTCCCTGCCCCTTTCCAAGTCTGCTAATAGGGGAGGTCCTTCTCCCCTTTCATCTGACCCTAGCTTATCAGGTATCTTCAGGACTGGCTGCAATGTCCTCCTCTGTGACCTGGCAAGGTTGGTCCTCCCTGGGGGTGGGGTGGGGTCAAAGAGCAAGCCATTGAGTTCATGTCAGAAATAGTCCCTGTTGCCCTTACTAGGGAAACCCACTTGGATACTGAGCTACAATGGGCTACATCCAAGCAGGGGTTCTAGTTAAATCCTGTTGTTGGTTGGAGAGACAGTCTCAGAAAAGACCCATGTGCCCTGATATATTTGGGCCTTGTGGGGCTCCTGTCCTCTCTTTTGTATAGGATTCTTTTTTTTAAATTATATTTTATTCATTTTGTATCCCCCCATAAGCCCCTCCCTCCTCCCCTCCCGACCCCACCCTTCCTCCCTTTCTGCATGCATGCCACTCCCCAAGTCCACTGATAGGGGAGGTTCTCCTCTCCTTTCTGATCTATCAGTTCTCATCAAAAGTGGCTGCATTGTCCTCTACTGTGGCCTGGTAAGGCTGCTCCCCCCTCAGGGGGAGGTGATCAAAGAGCAGGCCAATCAGATTATATCATAGGCAGTCCCTCTTCCCATTACTATGTAACCCACTTGGACACTGAACTGCCATGGGTTACATCTGTACAGGGGTTCTAGGTTATCTCCATGAATAGTCCTTGTTTGGAGTATGAGTCTCTGGGAAGCTCCCTGTGTTCAAATTTTCTTGTTCTGTTGCTCTCCTTGTGGAGACCCTGTCCTCTCCAGCTCTTACTATTTCCCACTTCTTACATAAAATTCCATTCACTGTGCCTGACAGTTGGTAATCAGGCTCAGCATCTGCTTTGATAGTCTGCAGGGCAGAGCCTTTCAGAGGCCCTCTGTGGCAGGTTCCTAGTTTGTTTCCTGTTTTCTTCTTCTGGCTTCAAAGGCCCTCTGTAGCAGGTTCCTAGGTTGTTTCCTGTTTTCTTCTTCTTCTGATGTCCATCCTCTTTGCCTTTCAGGATGGGGATTGAGCATTTTAGTTAGGGTCCTCTCTCTTGCTTAGTTTCTTCTTAGAGCAGTGTATGTCAGTACATCTCATTATAATAATAATAGGCGTGGTGTGACTTTTTGAAAATGCTGTGGGAGTGAAATTGTTGATTTAACTAATTTATTATATTATTTGGGCATTTCAGAAGAAACAACCCAAACTAATTCTTTTCCTTAGTATCTGCTTTGAAACACTACTAGGTAGAGTCTTTCAGATGCCTTCTGTGTTAGACTCCTGTCATATGTCCAATGCACATCCCATTTGTCTTTCTAAGTGAGGATTGATCATCTTACCCAGCATCCACTTTCTTGTTTATCTTCTTTAGGTGTGTAGATATCATTATGTTTATCATATCTTGTAGGTCTATATAAGTGAGTATATGCCATGTTTGTCTTTCTCCTTCAGGAGTACTTCACTTAGAATGATCTTTTCTAGATCCCACCATTTGCCTGCAAATTTCATGATTTCCTCATTTTTGATTGCTGAGTAGAAATCCATTGTGTAAAAATACCACAATTTCTGTATCCATTCCTCTGTTGATGGACATCTAGGTTGTTTCCAGGTTCTGGCTATTACAAATAAAGCTGCTACAAACATGGTTGAGCAAATGTCCTTGTTATGTACTTGAGCAAATTTTGGCTATATACCTAGCAGTGGTATATCTGGGTCTTGAGGAAGCACTATTCTTTTTTTTTATTATTATTAATTACACTTTATTCATTTTGTATCCCCCCATAAGCCCCTCCCTCCTCCCCTCCCGACCCCACCCTTCCTCCCCTTTCTGCGTGCATGCCACTCCCCAAGTCCACTGATAGGGGAGGTTCTCCTCTCCTTTCTGATCTGAGTCTATCAGTTCTCATCAAAAGTGGCTGCATTGTCCTCTACCGTGGCCTGGTAAGGCTGCTCCCCACTCAGGGGGAGGTGATCAAAGAGCAGGCCAATCAGATTATGTCAGAGGCAGTCCCTCTTTCCATTACTATGTAACCCACTTGGACACTGAACTGCCATGGGCTACATCTGTGCAGGGGTTCTAGGTTATCTCCACGAATAGTCCTTGGTTGGAGTATGAGTCTCTGGGAAGTTCCCTGTGTTCAAATTATCTTGTTCTGTTGCTCTCCTTGTGGCGTTCCCATCCCCTCCAGCTCTTACTATTTCCCACTTCTTACATAAAGTTCCATTCACTCTGTCCATCAGTTGTCCATCAGGCTCAGCATCTGCTTTGACAGTCTATACTGCAAAGGCTTTCAGAGGCCCTCTGTGGCAGGTTCCAAGGTTGTTTCCTGTTTACTTCTGGCTTTCAGAGGCCCTCTGTAGCAGGTTCCGAGGTTATTTTCTATTTTCTTTTTCTTCTGATGTCCATCCTCTTTGCCTTTCAGGATGGCGATTGAACATTTTAGTTAGGGTCCTCTCTTTTGCTTAGTTTGTTTAGATCTACAGATTTTAGTGGGTTTATTCTATGTTGTATGTTTATATGAGTGAGTATATACCATGCGTGTCTTTTTGCTTCTGGGACAACTCACTCAGGATGATCCTTTCCAGGTCCCACCATTTACCTGCAAATTTCATGATTTCCTTATTTTTCATTGCTGAGTAATACTCCATTGTATAGATGTACCACAGTTTCTGCATCCATTCTTCAATTGAGGGACATCTGGGTTTTTTCCAGCTTCTGGCTATTACAAATAAAGCTGCAAGCTGCAAGGGGAAAAGGCCAAGTAACATATAATGGCAAACCCATTAGAATCACACCTGACTTTTCAACAGAAACTATGAAAGCCAGAAGGGCCTGGACAGATATCATGCAGACCCTAAGAGAACACAGATGTCAGCAGCCCAGGCTACTATACCCTGTAAAACTCTCAGTCCTCATAGACATAGAAAACAAGATATTCAATGACAAAAACAAATTTCAACAATACCTACACACAAATTCAGCATTACAGAAGACACTGGAAGGGAAAATACAACCCAAGAAAATTAGCTTCTGTCAAGAAAACACAGGAAATAATTAACCTTACTACACTAAAACAAAAAGCAACCAAGCACACATCCTTATGACCACAGCCAACACCAAAATCAAAGGATCTAACAGCCACTGGTCATTAATCTCTCTCAACATCAATGGACTCAACTCTCCAGTAAAAAGACACAGATTAACAGAGTGGATACGTAAACAAAACCCAGCAATCTGTTTCATACAAGAAACACACCTAAGGCACAAAGATAGCCATTACCTGAGGGTAAAAGGTTGGAAGACGACTTTCCAAGCAAATGGACCCATGAAACAAGCAGGAGTAGCCATTCTAATATCTGATAAAATAGACTTTCAACCAAAATTAATAAAAAGAGATGGGGAAGGACACTTCATACTCATCAAGAAGCACTATTCTTAATTGTCTGAGAAAGCGCCAGGTTGACTTCCAAAGTAAGCAGATACTAAGACTCATAACCAAACCTTTGGCAGAGTGTAGGGAATCATATGAAAGAAGGGGAGTTAGTATGACGTGGAAAGGATAGGAGCTCCACAAGGACCAAATATATCTGGGCACAGGGGTCTTTTCTGAGACTGACTCTCTACCAAGGACCATGTATGGATATAACCTAGAACCTCTGCTTGGATGTAGCTCATGGTAGCTCAGTAACCAAGTGGTTTCCCATAGTAAGTGGAACAGAGACTATTTCTGACAGGAACTCAATGGCAGGCTCTTTCACCTCCCCACCCCCCAAGGGAGGAGCAGTCCTGCTAGGCCACAGAGGAGGACTTTGCAGCCAGTCCTGAAGATACCTGATAAAACAGGGTCAGATGAAAGGGGAGGAGGTCCTCTCCAATCAGTGGACTTGGAAAGGGGCAGGGAGGAGATAGGGAGGGTGGGATTGGGTGGGAATAAGGGAGCGGGATACAGCTAGGATACAGAGTTAATAAAATGTAACTAATAATAAAAAAAGAATTGAATTAAAAAAAATCCTTTTCCTTGAGGTTATACTTGATTTTTCTTTTAGGTAGTATAAGAAATTTAGTCTTGGCTAGTGCTCCATTCTTGTATGTTTGCTCAATATATTCCAAATATTCACACATGATAGGAACTAACCAACTTTGGGATGAATACATCTCCAGATAGGACTTCACAATTTTGCAAAGGCTGGTTATTATATAACAATACACTTTCCTCTTAAGAAATACCACTTATGAGTGAGGACTGATCATCTTGCCCAGGGTTCTCCTACTTGTTAGCTTCTTTAGGTATACAGATTTTAGTATGTTTATCCTATAATACAGGTCTAATAACCACTTATAAGTGAGTATATACTATGTGTGTCTTTCTGCTTCTGTGATGACTCACTCAGGATGATCATTTTTAGATCCCACCATTTGCCTGCAAATTTCATGATTTCCTTATTTTTAATTGCTTAGTAGTATTCCATTCTGTAAATGTACCACAATTTCTGTATCCATTCCTCTGCTGAGGGGCATATGGTTTGTTTCTAGTTTCTGGTTATTATGAATAAAGCTTTTCTGAACATGGTTGAAGGGCAAATGGAATGAACATTGGAAGAAGGAGAAAATATGAAACAGGACAGGAACTTACCACAGAGGGCCTCTCAAAGAATCTACCCAGCAGTGTAACAAAGCAAATGCTGAGACTCTTAACCAAAATTTGGACAGAGTCCAGGGAATCCTATGAAAGAAGGGGGAGATAACGGGACCTGGAGAGGACAGGAGCTCCACCAGGAGAGCAACAGAACCAAAATATCTGAGATCAGGGGTCTTTACTTAGACTGACACTCCAACCAAGGACCATTCATGGATATAACCTAGAACTCCTGCTCAGACGTAGCCCATGGTAGCTCAGTCTCCAAGTGGGTTCCCTGGTAAGGGGAACAGAGACTGTTTCTGACATGAACTCAGTGGCAGATTTTTTGATGATCCCCCCCGAGGGGGGAGCAGCCTTGCCAGGCCAACTATGAAGACAATGCAGTCCTGATGAGACCTGATAAGCTAGGGTCGGATGGAAGGAGACCTCCCCTATCAGTGGACTTGGAGAGAGGCATGGGAGGAGAAGAGGGAGGGAGGGCTGGATTGGGAGGGGATGAGGGAGGAAGCAACAACTGGAATACAAAGTGAATAAATTGTAATAAGTAAAAAAATTAAATATAAAAAGAAAAAGAAAAGAAGTGCTCAAGTTGACAGTTTGCACAATGATGTATGTCAGTCTTCTTTGTCAAGAAACACCTTCCTTGCTTGCTTGCTGGTCTTTGCCTATTTCCTGTTACTATAGCACACTGACACAGAATGAGTAATTTCTAAAGAAAGCAAGTTTATTCTGCCTAGAGTTCTGGAGGATGTAAAATCCAAGGACATAGTTGGGCTGTCTTACAAGGTTTCTCTTGCTTCATTGAAGTGTCACATAAACATGGAAGGAAAAGACAGAAAAGAACCAACTGATCTTATAACAGCTTACTTTGAGATTTACCTACTTTTGTCATATTAACATTATTCTACTCCAATGAACTCAAGTACCATGTCCCAGTGAGTCCACATCCCTACCCTGCTACATTGGCACCAAGCTTTTGATAGGTGAATTTTAGTGAGCATACCAATCGTAGCACAGATTTTAAACAACCTAATCTTCTGAATCATGGCAATGTGAAAAGGGAAAAATCTAAAGTAAGACTATTGTAAAAATGTTTTGACATTTAAACAATCAAACAAGGAAATAAAAAACATAACCATTGCCTCCCTGTATTAAACTAAGTAAGTTTTTACATGAGGAATTAAATCAACACAAAAAGCAAATTTGTGAATATAGATAAGTAGAGAGAGAGAGAAAGAGGGAGAGAGAGATAGTTCTTTTCTGTATTTCTAGCTAAACATCTTACCTCAAAGAAAAATGAGTGGATTAATTTATTTTGGTTTGCAATGAGAACTAACATCTTGAGTTCTCTTTGAGGACATGACTAAGATGTCTCCATCTTCCTAATGGTTGAGCTAATTATTTTGAGTAACCATGAGCAAGAGTTCAGAGTTAATATAAGCTGACATAATTACAGACACCTTACCAAAGCTTAGTCCAAAAACTACAGTCTTATTTCTGTATTATAAAATCCTGGTCATAAAAATGTCAGTGGATATTTTGGTGTTTGTTTGTTGAGACAGGGTATCATGTAGCTCATGTTGGCCTAGAATGTAGCAGAAAAAAAACTTGAATTCCTAATCCTATTGAGTCTACTACAATTTCAGCTGGGTACCACCATATCAAACTAGCACCAGTGTGATATGTTAACTTATTTAACAACAACTGTGACATAGAGTTTGGGGTGGTTGATTTACTTTTGTTAATGTTTTATTTTAAATTTTCATGTTTTAAATTTGTTACTTTTGTTTTCTCCATTCTGGGTGAAGTTGGAGAACACAGTGATTTGTGAGATTAAGATGAGTTCATCTCTGAAAAGTGATTTCTAGTCCTTGGATGGGAACATTCAGACAGTGGTTCTCAGCAGTTTAGAAAGTTTCCTCTTATTAAGGAATGAAGTGACTCAACTGTGGCTAACTTTTGTAACAGGAGAGCCAGGTAAAACTGCCTAGCCTCAGGAAGGCTTGAAGCTATTGCTATATTTTTGAGAGAAGATATAGCTTTCCTATGCAAAATCACCATTCACCCAGGTGCCTAACCTCAACAAGATGCCTACAACTTTGACAACTCTGTCTTCATCCCACACATTCAGCATCCATTCTTATCAATTCTAGTTCAGAAATGTCATCCTAGCCACCAGAGATCTAATCCATCATTATGTCTCCTTAAATTATAACCTAGGAAGCACTGTTCGGCAAAAGAAGTTGAAGTGTAAACAGCCAGCAATCAGACTTACAACCCTGCCTCTTTTGATTGATATATAATAACTACACATACATATGGAATGCAGTAAGATTGTCTCCTGTATGCATTATGATACAATCAAGCCACATCTTTGAATACCCAAGGCCCAGCTTTGCGATAAAAACAAAGTGCATAGCAGTACAAGAGGCTATTTGTTTCCACTTTATAGAGTTTATTATACCTTGTGTAGGGTTATCAGGCTCTTTATGTGCATATACATGATTCATATCTACATATATAACTTCATATATATATGCATATGAAATTTATTCTTGCTCCACCAAAGCCCCTCACAACTATTCCAACTTGCTTTATAAAATACATTTCATTGTACTTGTCCTGCTGCTGTCTGTCTTTACATTTCTTTGAAAATTGGCTAAAGAACTAGAAGCATTCATGAAATGTAACAATTATATTAAATCCAGTAATTATTTAATGTTCTATTTCTGCTTTCTTTACATATTATGCTAAATCTGACACTTGTTTTATTCTACAGGATATTGTGCGCATTTCCTCAAAGATGTCAACTATTTTAAATACTTTCATCATCACTATGGCAAACTACTTGACAAGGAAAACTCTTGAAAGAAGGTTCATCTAGTTTACCTTTGAGAGTCCAGCCTGTTGCTGTGGAGAGAGTATAGTGATACAAGCATGAGCTTGATGATATTGGTCACATTGTCTTCAAAACCAGGAGTCAGAGAGAGAGGGAAGCTTAGCACACTTTTAGCATCGTAGAATTTTTTTAATGTAACCGAAGACCCTCACCCATGGGGTGATACTGCCCATATTCGGGGTTCTCCTCTCCCTCCTCCTCATCCTCCTCGTCCTGCCCTTCTTACTCCTCTTTCTTCTTAGTTAACTCTCTCTGGTGAAAATCCTACAGACATCCAAAACACTGTGCTTCCTAAACTATTCTTAATCTACTCAAGTTGAAAATGAAAGTTAGCCATAGTACCAGCCTAAAGCACCATGGCTCTCAGCAAACAAAGAAATGTCTTGTGTGTGTTTGTGTGTGTGTGCACATTCACACATGTATGTGTGATTTAAAACAGTTCTTACATTTAAATATATTCTGATCACTCAAAGTCCGTAAGTCATTAAAAATGCCAGAAAGTAGAACAGAGTTCCATCTGGTGTCCCCAGGTCTGGTAACAGCACACACACACACACACACACACACACACACACACAATCTTATGTTGTAAGAATTTTTCCATGAGTAAGTGAGGCTGCTCCCACTTAGGTCTTCTCTCTAGCTACTTCATTCCTTCTGCTGGCACTGTGTTTATAAACATGAAGGGAAGTGAAAACCTTAGAAGTGATATCCCATATACATTTTGCTCTTGGGAGCAAAATGGTGACTCCCATGAGTTACAAAAACAACTGCAGGCACATCTATTTCATAAATTCTGAACTAGATAGTCTTCTGGGAAAGGAACAGGAAAAAAAAGTGACCTGGGTCACAGATAACATCCTGGTTGAATCAGGCAAATCTGATCTTCACAAGTCTTGGGAAGACCTACAGGAATCTTGGATAAGAACACCCCAGAGGGAAAAAAGTAATATATAAAATAATGAACTCATATAATGAAGCTCAAATAATGAACTCATAAAAATGTCCTGTGTTAAGTATGCTTGTTTCTTTAATTGCTCTATTCCATTCTTTATACTATTCTTCTTTTGTAGCTTATTGTGCATATACATGCAATTGTGTGTGTGTGTGTATATATATATATATATATATATATGTAATATATTTATATATACTACCTATGTCCACATATGATGCATACATATACATACATAATTTACATTATAGAGAACACATTAACATATATCATAATACAGATGCTGACTTTTCACAATAGGTCTAAAATTCATAGCCACTGTTTTATTTATTTTAAATCCACGCTTTGTCATTTTGTAAGCAATAAAATAATAGAAATAGTTAAGTGTCTTTAAAGACCTTGGCACTGATTCTATAATCATTTGGCATCTATGTGGAGTGCAGCCAATATGCAGAAGTAAAAATAATGTTGGAAATCATGATTTTCAGCTTTATAAGACTGTCCTCATAATTAAGAAGCTGTGTCACCTTTAAATTATGAGACTTTTCCATTTTGAATGTGACAGAAATGTTCCAGAAAATAAAGTTATGCATTACATAATGATCAAAGCATATTTCACACAATTATTTTAATAATGAACTGTTTAAACAATTTTATAATAAATACATAGGATTTCAAAAGCTCAATATACAAAATAGCCTGATTTTCTCTGTTTATATTTATTTTAAAAGGTGTTTAATTAAGTTTAAGTAAGACTACTTTTCATTTTCATTGTCCAAAATTAAATTGCATGACAGAGACTTGATAAAATGCAATGCTGTAATGGTTGAACATCAACTTGACTGGATATAGCATCACTTAGAAGACATACAACTAGGTGTCTATGAGTGGCCTTTCCAGAGAGACTGAACTGAAAAGGAACAGCCTGAATAACAGGTGCTGTTCTGGGATCTGGGCCTGGGTGTGAACAAAAGGAGGATGTCAATGAACACCAGCATTCAATGCTCTCTGCTTCCTGACTGCAGACTGGCTGCACCTTACTTATTTTATTATTATCTGTGCATGGTATTCCCGTCTTAAGTTATTTTTTTCCATCTTAGATCTTGAACACTCATCATCCTGATAATTATATTCTCTATTTTCATTTTACAAGATTCTGTGATCATACTTAACAGAATACCAATCCATCATCCATGAACATCGGGGAAAATAAGAGCACAAAGTGAAATGGGGCTTTCAGCTAATGTCACAATCTGTAATCCCAATTACTTTTTTTCTGTTCTTTGAAAGAAATTTTCTTCAAGTGAAAGATGCTGAAAGTATGACTTTGAGTCTACTTACTCTACTTTCCCCAATTTTCACTATTTTTCATTATTCAAGTATGTCCTGAGTATGATATATGAAACAATACTAGTAAGAAGAACAAACATTATTCTGTAAATTTAATTGACCACTACATTTTACAAATGTTCCTTATGCTTTGTTTTGTGGGATTAATTTATGTTATGCTCTTACATGACTACCTCTATTCTAAATGTGAGCAACTTATTGTGAATTGATCTTCGACATATAGAACACTACTTTATCCATCAGCAATTATTTCCAGTGTATCAGGCAATCATAACTGAGGAGCAATCCCACCTACAACTAAGTTGAATTATCTAGACTAGAGAATATCATATACTTTCTACCTGTATTTCATGTATATAATTTATACTTCCTAACCACCTGTGAGAGTTTTAATTGTCATCTTGACACAATCTTGGGAAGAGGCTCTTAGGAAAAGATTGTCTAAACCAGGTTGGCCTGTGAGCATGCCTGTGGGTAATTGTCTTGATTTTCAATAACAGATACAGGAAGACCCAATACAAAAGCCTGAAACCCATCCCTCCCCTGGGTTGGTTTCCTGACCTGTATAAGAATAAAGAAAAATAACTGAGGAGTAGGAAATGACTGCATTTATTTTATCTGTTCTTGAGTATGAATGTGACCAACTGCCTCAAGGTCCCGCCTTGACATTCCTGTAACGATGAACTGTAACTTAGAATTGTGAGATAAAATAAACCCTTCTTTCCTTAAGGTTTTGTAATTTTTGTTTTGTTTTGTTTTGCCTTGTTGCCAGAACATGTTTCATCATGACAATGAAAGGAAAATTGCAAATTAGAATATCACAGTGATATTTATTTATCTCTTGGTTATGTTTATATGTATATGAAATATATGGTGAACGTACATAATTTCTCAACTTTTAAAAATATCTATTAAAGTTATTTTGCTTAGTGTTAAATTTTGCTTTCTTTCAATTCTTGCCACTTGTGCCTTTTGAACGTGTGTGTGTGTGTGTGTGTGTGTGTGTGTGTGTGTGTCTTCTTCCCAAAAGAGAAATCTATTTAACTCTGAAGATAATCTTCATACTGGTTTAAGTATCTGGAAAAAAGAATATATTTTAGAACAAAAAGTACTTCTCAAGAAATAACAAAATAAATTATCCCTTGCAAATTCACACAGTATAAGCAGAAATATGATCTAATAATCAATTTTATGTCTAGTGATGACAACTGTGGACAGTAAGAAGACTCAGCCTCCCAAAGATCTCTTTTCAGCTAATGAATCTTGGCAGTGTTGCAGGATATTTGATCACATTGTGAACCCTGACATTGTGTTGTTTACTGGAAAAAAAAAAAAACTGTTTCTAACTGTAGTGTCACTCAGCCCTAGCACACATCTTTAATCCAAGAGTTGTGTGTTTGGCTATTGTAAACAGGATTAAATAAAGTCAACCGTAAGTCAAGAGGTGGGACAAGCAACCAGTTGACAGGGAGAGAACATGAAAAAAAAAAAAAAACATAAAGAGTAAGAAGAAGTCAGGAGAATGGATTAAGACACACACAGGAAGTAGAAGGGAGGGACATTCAGTTGTGGGAGCATTTTAAGATGTTGGAGAAGGAATATTTCTTATTTTGGAATGTTGGCTGAGGTGGAAGATCAGCTAGGTGCTTTCTCTGCCTCTCTGAGCTAGCAGGCTTTCACCCCAGCATCTGGCTCTTGAGTCTTTATTGGTTAAATCAAACCATGGAGATTTTGTTAGAAACAACAAGGCAGAAAATAAAATAGAAGAGTAGTATTTGTCTATGATTTGTCCACATGGTAGAACCCTTAATCTCTTTTTAATATTAAAAAATATTAATAATAGCTCAGTATTATATTGTATAGGTCTTAAGAGCCATCATCTCCTTGATTATTCAGTTAACTTGATGAAAATATTTTCAGTGTTCAAACACCATAAGAAGATACTAATATTCTAAGACATATTAGTATGTATTTCATAACAACATAATAACCATTGAAAAGGACATTTTCAGAATAAAACATGAAGCCTTTTACTTGCCTGTCCCACTGGAGAAGGCTGACTTTTTTTAAAGAAGAAGTATTTTATAGTTCCCTGAAGAGCTATGAATCCCATATCTGCCAAAATAGATTAAGCAGTTGGTTTGGGAGATAAGAGCTCCACAGGGAAAACATTTAGGGTCCAATTAAGTTTGGATGTCGGCAAAGCTAAGTGGAAAGGAGGTCCATGATGCTAGACTACGAGGTAGGATTTACAGCCGCTGAAGATTGCTTGATAAGTACTAAAATTGCAGGTCAGCTCAAAGTCTGCTTCAACTCTGAGTTGAACAGTCATTCAATTGCCCTTTAAGTATCCCACAATTATTATCATGGATTCTTAAAGTTTTGCCAGGTCAACTCTTTATCTCTATGACAAACTTTATGGAATCTACTAAATATCCCAAAGGAGGGAAAGAGGGATAGCCATTCTTTGTTTAACTCTTACAAGGATGAAGTGTTTACTTCCTGACAAGGTAAATGATCTCTTTAAAGAAGAGCTTTTGTATCTCTCTCCCCTTTCTTCAGTACCTGGAGGGGTCAAGAGTTCCACAAGAAGACCAACAGGGCTAAAAAATCTGGGCCCAGGGGGGGTTGCAGAGACCAATGCTCCAACCAAGGACCATTGATGGAGAAGACCTAGACCCTCTGCTTAAACATAGCCCATAGGCAGCTCAGTCTCAATGTAGATTCCTTAGTAAGGGGCACAGGGGTTTTCTCTGACATGATTCAGTGGCCAGATCTTTGTTCACCTCTCCCTGATAGGGCAGCCTTGCCAGGCCACAGAGGAAGATGATGCAGCCAGTCCTGATGAGACCTGATAGGCTAGGGTCAGATAGTAGAGGGAGGAGGACCTTCCCTATCAGTGAACTACAGTAGGGGATAAGGGGAACAGAGGTTGGAAGACTGTGAGGAGAAGAGAGAGGCAGCTTCAGCCAGGATACAAAGTGAATAAATTGTAATAAATAATAAATAAAAAGACCAAAGTGAAAAAAGAAAAGCTTTTACAAAAGCCTTAAAGGTCTTAAACTGACTTAATTCTGTATATGCCTCATGCTAGATTGGTTATGTTGTAAAGCTGTAAAGAGAGCCCTTCATACAGGGTGTGTAAACCAACTACATTCTGAATACAGAAAGTTCCACAGTTTTGAAGACCTAGAAGTGTTTGAATTTGGGTTCCTCTTATTTCCAGCTTAGTGAACTTGAACATTTCAAAAATTACCATATGTTATGTCCACAAGCTGAATTAGAAAACTTCTTTTATGTGGTTTTGGAGTTTTTAACACCTGACACATCAGTAAGTACTTGAATAAGTCTGAAGCTAGTCCTTCAAAAGATTTTTTTCTGTCAAATGGTGCTGGAACATGCATTGATAAATATTCCCAATCCTGTGGGGTTTCTAAGAAATGAAAAAGCTGAACATTTAAATATGCAATAACAATGCAATTTTGCAAGACAATTTATCAAGGTGACATAGCTCAAGTGAAACTCAGGGCAGTTCTGAACAAAGCTGATGTTTAAATGAGCTAGGATGACAAATGGAAATGAAAAGAGGTCCAAGGCCACAGAATAACATGCTAGAAAACAAAGCTAGATCAAAAAGTAATGGACATAACAGCTTCCCATTGTAGACTCCCTGTAGTATGTCAGTTCGTGGTAGGTGTGGTATAGTAGAGGACAGCCACGAGCACAGCATCTTAAGGCTTCTGGATGATAGGGAAAGAGAAACTACCAACAAGTGTGATCATGTCAGTTATCAGAGCATAACACACAAATGTTTGAGGTGGACACCTCCCAATGAGAGAATAAAACTTTTCTAAGCTCATAATTGTATTGGTACCTATCTGAGGGTGGAGTACATATTTTTTGGAAGATCCTGGTATATGTTATCAACTTGAAACAAAAAATAAAATTTACATGGCCCGTTAAATCCCATTTTACTTTTAGAAAGCTTCAGTTTATTAACACAGCCATAATTCATCATAGTGCATTCTCCTTATTTCAGAATTTTCCTTGATTTAATAAAAATCACAAAGCCATTCTCTCACATATTCATAAATACTGAATCTGAATTTATTTTTCAGAAATAAATAAAAGCTTTCAGAAAGCTTGCCAAAGTTGTTCTAGATTTCTAAGTGGGCTCTCAAATTTTCCTTCCACATTGTAGCAAGTATTTTAGTGTTTTCTTTGTCTTTAGCAAAAAAGGGAAAACAGTAAATAGAGTCTCATATGCTACTTCTTTATTTTATTCCTGGTGAGTAGAAAAGTGTGTTCTAGCAATTCTTTCTTTGATAAGGCAATTGTCTTTTAAAAGAAGAAAATATCCATTATTCTGTTTTTCCAGAACCGCGTGTGAGTGTGCGGTGTTTTACAGTAGACGCAGACATTACGGCTCTGCTGAGTAATGACCATATTTGTAAGTTCAGAAATGGCTATGGCAGAAAAGTAGGTATAGAAGGTATTGAGGATGAAATACGGTGTTGACTGCACAATGAACTGTGATGTAAAGATGATGAGCATTAAGCCTCCTGTAAGGGAGAGGTGTTGATCACAATCTGCTTGGGACAGAAAATAAATGAGAGACATGTACTAGACATGCATTTACTACAGCTGGGTGCCGTAGTGCACATCTATAATCCCCACACTCAGGGAGGCGGAGGCAGACAGATCTCCATGAGTTTCAGGCCAGCCTGGTCAACAAAGTGAGTCCAAGGCTACACAGTGAAACCCTGTTTCGAAAAAAAAAAATAGTGTATGTATTACAGGCGCATGAGATGAGATTAGAGATAGAGATTCCCCATGGATCTCAAGAGATGGTCTGAAAATGGAGACAAAAAAAAAAATGGAGGGGAAAAGGAGAATGGTCAGATTCTAGTATCCATGAGAATTATATGTGATATTTGTTAAATTAAGAAAATCAAGTACTTAACCATTCTGATTTTAAAACTATGTAATGTGCTGGCTAAACAGCTCCTTGATTTAGTTCTCTTCACTCTTGTTTCTCCAAAATGCCTCACTATAATGACACAAAATCCAGGAACATTTGCACATACAAAATCCATTCCATGCTTCAATGGGCACATAAAAAGGAATGTTGCTGAGTGGCCATTAGGGAATGATAGAGAGCACCCTGACTCACAGATGCTCAGAGATAAAGTCAATAAGAGCAGAATGTCTCCAGTTAAGTAACTGTTTCCCGGTATCTGAAACAGAAGTGGAGTTTACTGATAAAATGAAACATGTCCTTTTTGACAGCAGTAGTCTATAGCAGAATTTTAGCCAGTGATGTTGTCTCTAATTCCCAGCTGCATTTCTTGAGGACAAATGATGACCTTATAGAATGTGGATATACCTGTTTCTTTTTGTGAAAATGGGACCTCTGGGCTACAATGAACAGAAGAAGTCTTGCCAACCACCCAGCAATATAATTGAGGAGCAGGTACTTGGCTACTTCTCTTTGCTTATTCCCATTAAACAAATTTAACATAATGATTATTTGCAAGGTACTCTCGATCATACTTAGAAACTACTTGTAGAATTATCAAAGACTCTTTGAGTTAAGAAGACAGTGTGTATTAAGTTGGGTATAAAGTTATACATAATGTATCATTTATTTATTTTTGTCACCTTTCTGACTTATTCACCAAAGCCATTGTATTAGCTCATGGAATTTTCACGTGCTCTTTTAATTCTAACACTGGGTAATTTGCTCATAGATTGCATATTTACTAATGGGTCCATAGAGTTAGTGATCTTTCATATCCATGTGTATGGATTATAGATTCAGCCAGTATTTGTTATAAGACAAAATACATAGATTTCTATCTCTGATATTTGCTTCCACTTCTACTCTCTCTTCCTAGACTACATTAGAGATTCAACTTCATGAGGTTAGGGAGTGTCTCATAATATTCTGTTGGGCCCAGCAACTAGAATATTCTCTTGCACATACTGGCATCCCCAGTTCATCAATTTTAGGTTGTTCTAGTCATTCTTTAATTATGAATTGATCTTTTATGAAGATTTACTTATTTTATTGTAAGCATTTTCCTGAATGTAGGTAAGTATACCACACATGTGCCTGGTACCAGCAGAAGCCAAAAGATGGCATCAGAAACCCTGGAACTAGAGTTACAGTTAGTTGTGGACCACCATATGGATGCTGGGAATAGAACCTGGGTCCTCTGAAAGACCAGCAAGTGGTCTAATTACTGATCCATCTCCTTAGCCCTTCAGAATCAATCTTAAAAGCATAAAAGAACTTGTAGAGACCACACACTAAAACAATTATTTGTGTACACCATTTTCATCTTTACCATAACAAGATCTCCCTTAAATATTGTCTAGGATAAACAATTTTTGGTTTGGTTTGGGTTTTGTTTGTGTGTATGTGGTTGAGCATGTGTAACTGGAGGGCGTGTGGAGGCCAGAAGAGGACACTGAGTAGTTTTCTCTAACAATGTATGTTTTATTCTCAGGGGACCAGGTGTTGCTGACACTGTGGCTGATCATTTTTGCTAGACTTGATGGCCAGTGATCTGGGATCTTTCCATCTCCTTCCACCAATGCTATGGTTCTAGGTACATGTAGCCATGGCTGGCTTTTACATCAGCACTGCGGATTCAAACCAAGTTCTCTTGCTCACAGAGCCAGCACTTTACACACTGACCCATCTCTCCAGCCCGGGAACGACTAAGATTACTAAGTTTTGAGTATGACAGGCTGTACATAGAGAAGGCTTCTCTTAATTTTGTTAATCTCCTGTTAATTGGAAGTTATACTTTAAATATAATTTTAAATGAATATTTATGTTTATTTTTTTTAATTTTTCATACATTTATGCAATGAAATATGGTCATGTTACCATTTACTGCCCCTCTTTCTTCTATTTCCCCTGAGATCCACGAAGTCACCTTCCTCTTGAATTCATGTCCTCTTTCCACATTATTATTAATATCCCCCTGAATCCAGTTAGCACTGGCCATATATGGCTGTGTGGAGCTTTCCACTCGTACTAGCAGCCATGTCCCCCCCAAAAAAGTGACTGTCCCTCCCTTAAGAGTCATCAACAGCTAATAGCACCTCAACTAATTATGAGAGTATGCATCAACCACTATTCACTGCAAAAGAAGCTTATCTGACCAAGGCTGTGAGAAGCATAAATCTTTGGCTATAAACATAAAAATTAAGGAGGCAGTTTGACAGCATGACTACAGTGATAGTAAAATAATCCCAGCAGGTACCCCCTTACGGCCTATGACCTCTCCAGGCATGAGCTTTTGACAGCTGTAGTAACAGGCATAAATCCTTCCTGTGGAGCATCCTCGGAGATACAGACACTTTAAAGTACCCCTGTGCACTACTCTCTATTTCTAACTCTAGCTTCCCTCGCGCTTCAGTGCATGTTCTCTTGGTGTTATTAGCTTACATTCTCCTAGTTGGGCCTCATTTATACTGCCCTGCACATTTTTCAATTCCTGGTTGCCTGACAATAATGATTACATCTCCAGCTCCTGATTGATGTTTGCAGCTCCCCTTTCACTGTGTCATCTGCAGATGTTATTTTCTACTCATTCTTGGATCATTTAAGAAGATAGCACATAGCACAGTCAGACAGACTTGTGGGAGCTCTGGATTTTTCTTTACACTTGATGTGACAGCAGCTCATTCATCATGTGCTCTTTCTTTTTCTTTTCATTTTTCCTGTGTGTGTGTGTGTGTGTGTGTGTGTGTGCGTGCGTGCGTGTTTGTCTGTAGGTGGTTGACTCTGCTAGATTAGTGATTCCCAGAATGTGCCTGTCTTCTTCTCATTCTAGCACTGCACTATCATACCTAGCTCTTGTTGTTGTTGTAGTGCTGTTCATCACACTCAAATAATAAACAGTTTACTGGCTGAGCCGTTTGCCCAGCTGTCGTCATGTATTCTTTGTCTTAAATATCTTCCCAATGCTTCAGTCATGAAAAAACAATCCTTTCTAGGCAAATGTGAACAGTAAACACGTCAATAATTTCAAAGCAGTTGATCATCTTTAATCTAAAATAGTTTACTACCCTCTTCACAATAACCCCTGTTATTGCCCGTCCTGGTACTATTTAATCCTCATCCTTATACACAAATGCTCCAATCCCTGGTTCTCTACTAATCTTGATTACTGGCTATCAGAATTTATTTTTTTTTAACTTTAGGCCAATATGAATTAAAAAAGTATATTTGTTTATTTGTTTGCTTGTATTCCCAATTTCACAGTTGGATTACCCAGCCAGGGTGTACATACGGTACTGCTCTTGTACTGTCTGAAAATCAGAAAGAAAATGGAGCCTTAAAATAAAAACTGCACTTTTCCAACATATCACCTTCCCAATTCCAGGAGACTTTTCAAAAATAATTGCCAGTGTTCTAGTAGCTTCATTAGCTTTTCCCTTAACACTCTAGGAAGTGTGTCACCCAGAGCTACAAAAACGATACAATTCAGTAATTTGAGAGGAAATTGGGGCCAGCTCCTTTGCAGTGTCCTAGACTTTATGTTGTGTTTTCTTGCTTCCTTCTGCCAAGTTCTGGCATTTTTCCACTTTCTTTTAGACTCTTCTATTCAGAGATTTTTCATACTTGGACTCACCCTTCAAAATGTTGTCTCTCGGGTTTTCAAGCACCTTCAGGCTGATATCCAACTTTCCCCTTTCTCCTTCTAATTAAGTAAACACTTTTACCTTTTCAGCCACTGGCATGTGTCTGCTAGCATAGTAAGGCAAAAAGGAGATTTTGGTATGGAAAATTATCATAAAACAAGTCTGTCTTTCTGCGATCAGTAGTGTAGGTAACTTATCACCAGATGAGAAATAAAAGATATCCCTTTTCAGTGTAATCATTTGAAAGTAGTGTGTGTTTGCTCACACAATGAGTTTTCAAGTATAACTTTCTGACAGCTATACTTTCTTTTGGGAATGCTTCTTTCTGTCTTTTAAACACTCAACTATTAGGTTTTTTTTCTTACAATACTTGAATAATAGAGAAAACAACAAACATTAATGAAAACCAGCATAAAATTCTCTTTGTTAATTTTTTTAATTTTTTTTCTTTTATTTTGGGGGTTATAACTTCACCATTCCCTTACCTCTTTCTAAATCCACTTAAATACTTCTTCTCTCTTTTAAATTTATGACCTATTTTCTCAGTTGTTGCTGTTACTTGCATGTATGACTAAATATACATATTTTCTGCCCAGTCTGTATAATGTTCATAGTATCGGTGTGTTCGGGGTTTATCATGGGACAATGGCTATTTAGATACATATTGCATATATTACTGTAATTTAAGTAGCATGTCGCTATACATACTTTAAATTTACCTACCACACACTAGTATATACTATTTTCTTACATGCAATATATTTTGATCATATTTTTTCTTTTCCTTTTATTCATCCTAGATTCTCATACCTCTCCACTCACCCAATTTCATGTTCTGTCTCTCTCCTCTCTCAAAAAAAATAACAAAAAAAAAAAACCTGAGCATGTTCAAAGTATTCAAATAAACAAACAAAAAGAAAAAAAAAAGAAACAGAGCACGAAGAGCATCTTAAAATGGTGTCTGCTATGTGTGGGCTGGGCCAACTATTGCTGGTCATGGAGCCTTCTGTGGGCTGTGATTGATAAGCCCAGTGACACACCACTGGGGAAAAGATGATTTTCCATTTCCCAGCAGGTATCAACTGCAAATACCCTGTTAGTTATGAGCAACACCTAATGTCTACCTCTCCTTCATATCAGGATTTTATCTGGGTGGGGCCTGGCTGGGTCTTGTGCATGCTGCACAGTCTCTGTGAGGTCCTTCATGCATCAGCCCTACTGTGTCTGGGAAATGCTGTTAGGATGAACTTTTTTTTTTGTTTGTTTTTTGTTTTTTTTTTGAGATTCTATTAATAATTACATTTTCCCTTCCCTGTCCCCAAATACTTCCATGCAATCCAAATACTTCCCATATATTTCTAAATATAATCTGTTCAGCTTGTATATAATAAACTCTGAATCTTAACATTCATATGGGATTTTTAAGACAAGAGATTTGTTTTGTAATTTTGTTTTGAAGCTTTCTATTATTCAATCCTCTTTATGTTCTACAAATAGAAATATTGGTTCCTGGAAATCAGTTGTTGGTGATTTTTATTTAATTCCCTTCCTTTAATGTAAAAATATCTTAAATAGGACTGTCTCGAGAAACAGAGCAGTCAGCAGTAAGTGAATGCCTAAGGCCTCCGTTCAGTGTTTTATGTAGGGTAGTGAAGGTTGGATCCATGCTCCTTGAATGCTAAGTACAGGCTTATCCCATTGAGATACCCCTCCAGATCAGTGCACAGAGTGGCAGATTTATTTAGTATAGCATTTATAGCGTATCGTCCCCCATGAAATCATTTAGACAAATGGAAATCATATTTCGCAATTTACAATTAGAATTTTAAAGCAGAAGACATTTTATCAACTTCCTAAGTAACATTTGAAATGTTAATAATGGCAATAATTTAAATATGGATGCTTTTCCCGTTTGTTTCTTGGAGAAGTTTCTTTCTTCATGACTTACTATTTCCAGCCCTTCAAATTTGGTGAGTGACAGTTAAAACGTACAATATTTATAACAAAAGAAATCAATCTGCTATGTATGAAGGTTAATTTTATTCTAAGTGACATTTTCACAAATAATTAATTTTCATAAATTTTATTATACAGATCTGTTATTAAAAACTCTTACAAATAACTTATTTTTATTTAAGTAAGATTTGAAGGCAAAACGATCTTATTCAAAGCTCTCAGTTCCACCATGAATGATAATAATCAATAGGTTCTAGAAGATAACTTATTGTATGAATAAATGTTACAGATTTATAGTAATTTAAATTTGAAAAAAAATAGTCAAGCTAAGAGAAAGTATAGAGTTTTCTACCATGGCCTGTTCACACATGTTCTCTACAGCCATGTCACACTAACAGTTATACTGTTGCAACCAATAATGCTATGCCGGCACATCATTAACATGCAAAAGTCACAGTTTGCATCAGGGACGACTGCTCGTGTTCTGTGTGGCTTGACAAGTATGTAAGGTTATGTATCCACTGTACAGAGTAATTCCACCATCTTCCGGTTCTCCAGTGTTCTACTCATACATTTTTCCCCATACTCCCCCACCTCCCAGAAACCACTACTATTAGGATTGCTTGAATCTTTCCCTTTTTGCTTCCAAAATGAAATGCGACTGAATCATGTAGCATGTAGTCTTTCTGGATTAGCATACTTTGCTTAATGATCTGTATTTGGGTCCTGTATATCTTTTCATAGTCCATCACACTTTACCAGAGGGAGAAAAAAATTCTTCAATATCTGGGCCCAAGGTAGTGCCCATCCCAAACTCCAGTTGGCCCACTATAGCAGCTGACCAACATGGCAGACCAACCCTCCATGCAAATGCCTTAGAGCAATCATGGTGGACCAGTTGTGACCCATATTCTGGAGAAGGGAGCCAGGCAAGCAACCAACGCTTCAGACTCCAGCTATTCTGAATACATCCAAGTATCAGGCTCACTCACTGCCTGGCCAATCCCTATCTTCAGTGCTCACCTAGGTGCTAATTCTGTCCTATGCACCCAGGCTTCAGGTCATCCCTGATTGTATAAACACTCTTCTGGAAATAAGTTCTAGACCTATTGTTATTTTCTTCCAACCAGTAGGCTCTTCTCAATAGATAGGCAAACCTTCAGACTTTTATGCCAAGCTCCTTCATTCTCTAAACAAGAAACAAAGCTGTGTGCCTTCAGGTCTCCAACACCAAGTCCACCTGTCTGAAAAAACCCTAGTAACTTCCCAAATTCTCCCCCTCTGCAGATAAGAGAGTGAAATGCGTTTCTAGAGAGAACCAACTTTTAAAACTTGAATAAATCCATTCTTCAAATCCATGGACAATAAATAGCTGCAAAGATCAAGGTCAGACAAACAGGACAGAGCCAGGTAATACAAATCAACTCTCAATAGAAACACTAAAGAAATGGGTGCAAATGGATAAAAATTACCTGAGTGTACAAAACTGCAAAAAAAGATGTCCTTCCTCTTTGCCAACAGGAAACAAGCTAGAAAACTGCCATGGAGGGCCTCTGAAAGGCTCTGCCCTGCAGACTATCAAAGCAGATGCTGAGACTTATGGCCAACTGTTGGGCAGTGTGCATGGAATCTTATGTAAGAAGTGGGAAATAGTAAGATCTGGAGAGGACAGGAACTCCACAAGAAGAGCAACAGAACCAGAAATTTGAACACAAGGGTCTTCCCAGAGACTCATACTCCAACCAAATACCAGGCATGGAAATAACCTAGAACCCCTGCACAGATGTAGCCCATGGCAGTTTAGTGTCCAAGTGGGTTACATAGTAATGGGAAGAGGGACTGCCTCTGACATAATCTGATTGGCCTGCTCTTTGATCACCTCCCCCTGAGGGGGGAGGAGCCTTACCAGGCCACAGAAGATGACAATGCAGCCACTCCTGAGGTGATCTGATAGACTAAGATCAGAAGGAAGGAGAGGAGGACCTCCCCTATCAGTGGACTTGGGGAGGAGCATGAGTGAAGAAGGGGGTAGGAGAGTGGGGCTGGGAGGGGAGAAGGGAGGGGCTTATGGGGAATACAAAGTGAATAAAGTGTAATTAATAAAAAAACTGCAAAAAAGAAAACAGCAGAAAATATCTATGATACTGGTCAGGGCAATGGCATTTGGATCTAACCGCGAAAGTATAGAAAACAAAACAATAATAGTCTAAACAGGTCATCACAGTATGGAAGACAATCAGCACAGAAAAGATACAGTAAGCAGAGTTAAGAGTCGAGCCATGAGCTGGTAAAAAATATATGTAAATCTGACCGAAGAGCACTCAGCTCCCCATCTGCCTGGCACACCAGGGTCATAAACAGTGAGCCCAGCAGGGACAGGGAACCCAGCACAGATGAGTTCAACACAGCATCAAAGTCCTGTTGTCTCCTATCTAGAGGAGGTTTGTGGGGCTCCCAAGCAGCCCTCTCCTAGGAGGTCTTTCTGTCTGCTCTTAGTTACCCGGCCCACCTGGGAGAGACCCAGTGACTCCAGCAGAGGAACCACCAGGCTGACAAACACTAGAGTCAACCAGGTGGATAGGAGCCAGTGTAAGAATACAAGCAACAAAACTCAAGGACATATAGCACAACCAGAAACCAGCAGTTCTACCACAGCAAGCTCTGGAAATATCATCACATCTGAAGTTCAAGAAAAATATTTTAAAACTGAGGTTATGAAATTTATAGATGCTTTAAAGAAGGAAAATAAAGCTCTCAATGTAGCACAGGAAAATACATTCAAACAGATGAAAGAATTGAATAAATCCCTTAAAGAAATAAAGGAAACTGAGATCAAACAAGAGAAGGAAATGAATAAAACTGTTCAATACATAAAAATGGAGCTATAAGCAATAAAGTAAACACAATCTGAGACAATCCTGGAGATGGAAAACCTGGTGAAGAGGACAGGAATTATAACACAAGCATCACCAACAAATAAAAGAGATGGTAGAGAGAATCTTAGTGGCAGAAGATATAATTGAAGACATCAATACATCAGTCAAAGAAAATATTAAATCTAGAAAATTCTTGACACAGAACACCCAGGAAATTTAGGACACTATAAAAAGATTAAACCTAACAATAACAAGAACAGAAGAAGGAGAAAACTCCAAGGTCCAAGGTCCAGAAAATATTTTCTACATATTTCAAACATATTTTTGATATTATTATAAAAGAAAACTTTCCCCAACCTAAAGAGTCCTATAAACATACAAGAAGTTTACCGAATACCAAATAGATTGGACCAGAAAACAAAGTTACCCTGCCATTTAGTGATCAAAACAATGAATTTACAGAACAAAAGAGAATAATAAAAGCTGCAAGGGAAAAAGGGCCACGTCACATATAAAGGAAAACCTATTAAAATTACACCTGACTTCTCATCAGAAAGCCTAAAAGCCAGAAGGACCTGGACAGATATTTTACAGGCACTAAGAGATGACAGATGTCAGCTTCAACTAATATACGTAGCAAAACTTTTAATCAACATAGACAGAAAAAACGAGATATTCTGGGACAAAAACAAATTTAAACACTACCTATCCACAAATCCAGTTCCTACAAAAGATACTAGCAGGAAAATTCCAACCCAAGGAGGCCAACTACCAGAAGAAAACACTGGAAATAAATAATCCCACATCAGCAAAACCAAAAGAAGGAAATCATACATTCTCTACCACCATCAACATCAAAATAACCGGAAGTAACAACCACCAGTCATTATCATCTCTCAACATCAATAGCATCAACTCCCCAATGAAAAGACACTGGTTAACAGAATGGATATGAAAACAGGACCAATCTTTCTGCTGCATGCAAGAAACATACCTCAGTAATAAAGACAGGCATTACTTCAGAGTAAAGGGATAGGAAAAGGTTTTCCAAGCAAAAAGACCCAAGAAGCAAGCTGGAGTATCTAATAAAATAGACTTTCAAACAAAAGTAATCAAAAGAGATGGATAAGAAACACTTCATACTCATCAAAAGAAAAATCTACCAAAATGGCATCTCAATTCTGAACACCTATTCCCTATATGCAAGGGCAACCTCATTTATTATAGAAACATTAAATAGAAAAAGCTTAAATAGCAAATTGAAC
Organism: Psammomys obesus; assembly: GCF_907164565.1. Taxonomy (NCBI): domain Eukaryota; kingdom Metazoa; phylum Chordata; class Mammalia; order Rodentia; family Muridae; genus Psammomys; species Psammomys obesus. Next base: position 13,435,815 of record NW_026596149.1, on the reverse strand, counting down.
CACACATTAATACTGGGAGATTTCAACACCCCACTCTTTCCAATGGACAGATTATCAAGACAGAAACTAAATAATGAAATAAAGAAACTAATAGATGTCACAAATCAAATGGACCTAACAGATATTTAAAGAACATTTCAGCCAAACACAAGAGAATATATCTTCTCAGCACCTTATGGAACCTTCTCCAAAACTGACCATATACTTGGTTACAAAGCAAGCCTCAGGAGAGATAAGAAGACTGGAATAACCCTCTTATTAGACCACCATGGATTAAAGCTGGAACACAACAACAGAATAAGAGAAAGACTAAAACCTCTTGGAAACTGAACAACTCCCAATCCAACAACCGCTGGGTCAGAGAAGAAATAAATAAAGAAATTAAAGACTTTCTGATATTCAATGAAAATAAAGACACAACATACCCGAACTTATGGGACATAATGAAAGGAGTGCTATGAGGAAAGTTTATCACAGTAAGAGCAATGAGAAAATGGAGAGATCGCATGCCGTAACTTAGCAGCATAGCTCTAGAAAAGAAGGCTCTAGAACATAAAAGAGAAGTTACACCAAAGAGAAGTAGACAATAGGAAATAATCAAACTCAGGGCTGAAATCAATAAATTGAAAAAAATAGAGAACAATACAAACAATAAATGAAACCAAGAGCCAATTCCTTGAGAAAATCAACAAGACAGACAAATCTTTAGCCAAACTAACTGAAAAACGGAGGAAGAGTATACAATTAACAAAATTAGAAACAAAGGTGTTATAACAACAGTCACTAAAGAAATCCAAAAAAAATCATTAGGTCTTATTTCAAAAGCATGTATTCCAGAGAAAAGGAAACAAGCTAGAAACCTGCCATGGAAGGCCTCAGAAAGGCTCTGCTCTGCAGACTATCAAAGCAGATTCTGAGACTTATGGCCAACTGTTGGGCAGAGTGCATGGAAACTTATGTAAGAAGTGGGAAATAGTAAGATCTGGAGAGGACAGGAACTCCACAAGGAAAATCTGAAGGAAGTGACAATTTTCTGGATATATTTCACTAACCAAAATTAAATCAAGATCAGATAAACAGCTTAAACAATTCTATAACCCCTGAGGAAATAAGGCAGACATCAAAATCTCCCAACCAAAAAAAAAAAAAAAAAAAAAAAAAAATTAAAAAGCCCAGGACAAAGAGCAGTCCAATCAGATTATGTCAGAGGCAGTCCCTCTTCCCTTTACTATGTAACCCACTTAGACACTGAACTATCATGTGCTACATCTGTGCACAGGTTCTAGGTTATCTCCATGAATAGTCTTTGGTTGGATTATGAGTCTCTGGGAAGTTCCCTGTGTTCAAGTTTTCTGGTTCTGTTGCTCTCCTTGTGTGGTTCCCATCCTCTCCAGCTCTTACTATTTCCCACTTCTTGAGCAGCCTTACCAGGCCAAGGAAGATGACAATGCAGCCACTCCTGAGGTGATCTGATAGACTAAGATCAGAAGGAAAGAGAAGAGGACCTCCCCTATCAGTGGACTTGGGGAGGAGCATGCATGAGGAAAGGGGAGGGAGGGTGGGAAGGGAGGGGAGGAGGGAAGGGCTTATGGAGGAATACAAAATGAATAAAGTGTAATTAATAGTAAAAAAAAAATTTTTAAAAATTATATATAAAAAAGGCCAGGACAATGTTTTTAGTGCATAATTCTACCAGACATTCAAAGAAGCGCTAATACCAATATTTCTCAAACTATTCCACAAAATAGACACTAAAGGAACATTGCCAAATTCACTCTATTAAGCCATAGTCACCCTGATACCTAAACCACACAAAGAGTCAACAAAAAAAGAGAATTTCATTCCAGTTTTACTAATGAACATCGATGCAAAAGTACTCAAGAAAATACTGTCAAAACAAATCCAAGAGCACACCAAATACAAAATACAAAATGATCAAGTTGACTTCATCCCAGAGATGCAGGGATGATTCACCATACAAAAAATCTGTCAACATAATCCACCGTTTAAACAAACTCAAAGGAAAAAAAAATCACGTGATGATCTCATTAGAGGCAGAAAAAGCCTTTGACAAAATCCAACACACCTTCATGATGAAAGTCTTGGAGAGATAAGGATACAAGGCCCGTGTCTAATCTTAATAAAGGCTATATACAGCAAGATAATTGCCAACATTAAATCAAATGGAGAGAAACTCAAAGCAATTCCACTAAAACTTGGAACAAGACAAGGCTACCCACTCTCTCCATACCTCTTCAGTATAATTATTGAAGTTCTAGCTAGAGCAATAAGACAACAAAAGGAGGTCAAGGCAATACAAATCAGTAAGGAAGAAGTCAAAGTATCACTATTTGCAGATGATATGATAGTGTATATAAGAGACCACAAATATTCTACCAGAGAACTCCAGCAGCTGATAAACAGCTTCAGCAAAGTGGCTGGATACAAAATTTATTTAAAAAGTTAAAAATCAGTAGCCCTCAAACAACAACAGTAGTACACAAACAACAAATAGGCTGTGATAGAAATTGGAAACTACACCCTTCACAATATAAAGTATGTTGATGTAACTCAAGTGAAAGACCTTTGGGACAAGAACTTCAAGTCTCTGAAGAAAGAAATTGAAGAAGATATCAGAAGACAAAAAGATGTCCCATGCTCGTGGATCAGTAGGATGAACATAGTAAAAATTTCTATCTTACCAAAGGCAATCTACAGATTCAATGCAATCCCCATCAAAATGCCAACACAGTTCTTTACAGACCTTGAAAGAACAATTCTAAACTTCAAATGGAAAAAAAAAAAACAGAATAGCTAAAACAATCCTATCCAATAAAAGAACTTCTAGAGGTATTTCCATCCCTCACTTCAAGGTACACTACAGACCAATAGTAATAAAAACTGCATGGTACTGGCATAGAAATAGACAAGTTGATCAATGGAATTGAATTGAAGACCTAGAAATAAACCCACATACTTATTCACTTGATTTTTGACAAAGGCGCCAACACCATACAAAAAAAAAAAAAAAAAAAAAGACAGCATGTTCAAAAAATGGTGCTGGTCGAACTGGATGTCTGTATATAGAAAAATGCAAATAGTTTCATATTTATCTACCTGAACAAAGCTCAAATTGAAGTGGAACAAAGATCTCAATATAATACCAGATACACTAAGTCTTTTAGTAGAGAAATTGGGGAAGAGCCTCAAACTCAATGAAACAGGAGACAACTTCCTGAACAGAACACCAATAGCTCAGGCTCTAAGGTCAACAATAAATGGGACCTCAAGAAGCTGAAAAGTGTCTATAATGCAAACATCACTGTCAATAGAATGAAAAGACAATCTATAGACTGAGAAAAGATATTCATCCGTCAGAGAACTAATATCCATAATATCTAATAAACCCAATGAATCAAATGCAAGTGGACAAAATGAATCCATTAAAAAATAGTGCACTATTTCTGTATCTATTCTTTAGTTAAGGGACATCTCAGTTGTTTCCAGATTCTGGCAATTACAAACAAAGCTGCTATGTATGAACATAGTTGAGCAAATGTCCTTGTTGTACACTTGAGCTTCTTTTGGATATATGCCCAGGAGTGGTATAACAGGATCTTAAGATAGCATGATTCCATGATTTCTGAGAGAGCACCAGTTTGATTTTCAAAGTGGTTGAACAAGTTTACATTCCCACCAGTAATGGAGGAGGGTTCCCCTTTCTCCACATCCTCTCCACCAGCATGTGTTAATACTTGAGGTGTTTTTTTTTTCTGGTTCATTTTATTGATTTCTGTTTTTTAATTTATTTTATTATTATTATTATTATTATTATTATTATTATTATTATTATTCTCATTAGTTACATTTTGTTAATTCTGTATCCTAGCTGTATCTCTCATTCCCTCCCCAATCCCACCCTCCCTCCCTCATCTCCTCCCTGACCCTTTCCAAGTCCACTGATACGGGAGGACCTCCTCCCCTTTCATATGACTCCGTTTTGTCAAGTATTTTCAGGACTGGCTGCAAAGTCCTCCTCTGTGGCCTAACAGTACTGCTCCTCCCTTGGGAGGTGGGGAGGTCAAAGAGCCAGTCATTGAGTTCCTGTTAGAAATAGTCCTTGTTCCCCTTACTATGGGAAACCAATTGATTACATTTTTACACAATGGAATACTACTCAGCAATCAAAAAAGAGGAAATCATGAAATTTGCAGGCAAATGGTGGGATCTAGAAAAGATCATTCTGAGTGAAGTATCCCAGAAGGAGAAAGACAAACATGGAATATACTCGCTTATATAGACCTAAAAGGATAAACATAATGAAATCTATACACCTAAAGAAGATAATCAAGAAAGTGGACACGAGGTATGATGATCAATCCTCATTTAGAAAGACAAATGGGATATGCATTGAACGTATGACAGGAGTCTACCGCAGAAATCATCTGAAAGACTCTACCTAGCAGTGTTCCAAAGTAGATACTAAGACTCATAACCAAACCTTCGGCAGAGTGCAGGGAATCATATGAAAGAAGGGGAGTTTGATGTGGAAAGGATAGAAGCTCCACAAGGACCAAACATATCTGGGCACAGGGATAAAGGATAAAACCTAGAACCTCTGCTCGGTTGTGACCTGTGATAGCTCAATACTTGAGTTTTTGATCTTAGCCATTCTGATGGCTGTAAGGTAAAATCTCAGACTCATTTTGATTTGAGTTTCCTGATGACTAAGGATGTTGAGCATTTCTTTCTGTTTTTTTTTTTTTTAAACTATGCTGTTTTCCAATCTTTTATTTCTTTGTAGAGTAAAAAACCAAAAATATACACTTAAAAACTGTGCATCTATGTTTAAATGAGTAGATATTAATGTTTTCTCTTATGTAAATATTTTCAATTGTCTTAAACTACCTTATTTTAGTCATATGCATTTGGAGTTGTTTCAATTTAATATATCAGAATATACTTTTTAATTTAAATATATAATCTAGAATGAGCATTTCTTTAAGTGTTTCTCTGCCATTCAATATTCTTCTATTGAGAATTCTCTGTTTAGAATTATCACAATGGAATACTACTCAGCAATTAAAAAAAAAGGAAATCATGAAATTTGCAGGCATATGAATGGAACTAGAAATGGATATCAGAATTAGGAGATGATTGGAGCCGGACAGGAGCCTACCACAGACGGCCTCTGAAAGACTCTATCCAGCAGGGTATGGAAACACATGCTGAGACTCATAGCCAAACTTTGGGCAGAGTGCAGAGAATCATATGGAATAAGGGGGAGATTGAAAGACCTGGAGGTAACAGGAGCTACACAAGGAGACCAACAGAGCCAAAAATTCTGAGCCCAGGGAGGCCTGCAGAGACCAATAGTCCAACCAAAGACCATGCATGGAGAGGGTCTAGACCCTCCTGCTCAGATGTAGCCCATGGGCAGCTCAGTCTCCATGGAGTTTTTTAGTAAGTAGAACAGCAGCAGTGTCTGGCATGAACTCCTTGGTTGCCTGCTTTTTGATCACCTCCCACTGGTGGGAGTACTATGCCACAGAGAAAGATCTAGACAGTCCTGATAAGACCTGATATGCTAGGGCCAGATAGCAGAGGAGGAGGTCCTACCCTATCAGTGGACTAGGGGAGGGACATGGGTGGCAAGAGAGAGAGAGGGGGTACTGGGAGGAGATGAGGAAGGGGGCTATAACTGGACTACAAAGTGAATAAATTGTAAATAATAATAATAATAGTAATAATAATAATAATAATAATAATAATACGGGGCACAGAAATAAACAGAATTTTCAACAGAGAAATCTGAAATATTCAAGAGTCACTTAAGGAAATGCTCAACTTCCTTAGTCATCAGGGAAACGCAAATCAAAAAAGCTCTGGCATTCATTCTCACACCAATCAGAATGGCTAAGATCAAAATCTCAAGCAACAACATGTGCTGGTGAGGGTGTGAAGAAAGGGAATAATCCTCCATTCCTGGTGGTAGTGCAAAGTTGTACAACTACTTTGGAAATCAATATGGTACTCAGAAAACTGGGAATAACTTTACCTTAAGACGAAGCAATAACAATCCCATTCATTACCAAAGAGATGTTTCACAAGGACAGTTGCTCAACTGTATTCAGGGACTTGGGGAGTTCATAAAATCAAACTGTAACTATCACAGTGGTGTGGTCCAGGCCCTTTGTAGCTTTCCTCTAACTGAGCATCCTGCAGGCCCATAGGAGTGCACACACCTGACTTTATTCTGGTGAGTTAAGCTTCTGTTTATTTTCCCACCTGCTTCCCACCCAAGTTGGTAGAGATGGTTTGTCCTGTGTCTTCACTTCTCTAATCATCTAGGAAAGGTTGCCTGTGTTTTAGCTTCTTCAAATTTTTGTTTGTTTTTGTTTTGTTTTATTTTTACTGTCTTTTAGCAAGAAGTTGACCACTTGTAAATTCTTACATGTTGGGCTATAGATAAGAAGTCAAGATGGGCTTTAAAAAAAATAAATAGAGATCTTTAAACATTCAGAAAACTGTAAATGTTCTTCCCTGACATCTTGTCTAGGAGCGCATGATACCTTCTTCAGTATGCTTACAGTGAATAAATTATAGATGGCACTGAAAATTTCATGTAAATATCAATTATTGTTCAATAATCACTGAGAAAATAAAGTAAGGGTCCTTGTAATTAGACCTGCTCTGTGTGCTGACTGCATTTTCCTAGCAGTCACGGGGTGCACTATTCATTAGATGACGACTTCATTATAGGTTACAAAGCAGAAAATGCCAGCACTGTCTACCCTGTGAACTGGAATGTGTGAGCCTAGGAGGACTTGAGATTAGTTTCCTTCTACTGCAGTGCAGAAAACTTAATTACACATCTGAGAGGCTGTCGGAAGGCAGAACTAGGAGCTCCCTGGTTAGAATCCCAAGGAACAGCTTGCACTGGTATCATGTCTTGTACCTCCCTCATACAGAACTGTGTGCAGAGTGTTGCACTACTGTGCTCTGGGATATGTGGGGACATGGACATGTTGAACATTGAGTCTCAACTCTGGGACTTCTAATTACTAAGGGAGACTGAATATCATACACACACACACACACACACACACACATACACACACATGCAGAAGGCACACAGTCTATGGTCACAGAGCCAAGCTTCAAGAAGATGGAGAAATAGGAGGGAGGTGAAGCCACTGGGGATGTCAGTTGTGCTACTGAGACAAGGCACAACCAGCTCCCTGTATCCTCAGAGGAACTTGAATCCTCTTATGAGTGCAATGCCCATTTGTGTTATAGAAAACAATAGTTCAGTACGAGCCAATGGTACAAGCTTGTGTTTCTAGCTCAAAAAGCATCTGAAGAAAGAAGCTTACCCATTCTATACCTAAAAAGAAGGCTATAGACATAGCTTGGGGGTAGAGTACTTGCCCAGCGTGAAAGAGGCCCTGGGTTCCATCTGCAATGGTCCTTTAGTAGCAAATCAGCAGTTTGAAATAACACCTGGAGGGCATTGAATATCAGGCTAAAACATTTAGGAGTCCGTTTGTTCATCATTGTGGGATCCCTGGAAGACTGTCATGGCTGACTGAGTTAAGATGTAGAAAATATTAATGTTGGTTGACTGATACTGTATGGTAACACAGTTATTAATGAATTCTCACACTGGTGTCCTTAACTGACATTCAATTGTGAAGGTGTAGAATTCTAAATAAAACATCAGCAGCAGCTGCCCAACCTATGTGATCTATAGTGAGATGTGTATGTAATGCCAATTTTAATCACCAGGTGGGTGGGCTTAACAGAGGAACGGATATCCCATTGAGCAAGGTCTAACAAATCACCCAGTTCCTTCATCTCAACACATCTTATGGTTTATCTAATTTTCATAGCATCTAGGGAAGATGCGTTTTACTGCTTTTACTTAGCAGATAAGAACCTCTATATAGTAAAATGTGTGAATTTGGTTACTAAATTGAAGTTAATTCTCTGGTGACCATCAGAAGATAATAAAACATTTTAAGTTTCTATTCATTAGCTTTATTACTGCAACAAAAATTTGCAACAAAAAACAAAATCTCATCTTGATAACCTGACAGTGGAAGGAGTTATTTTGGGTCACAATTTCAGAGCAGTCTTTCCATTGCATGGTGAAGCAGAGAAAGGAAAGTTTTCGTGAACCAGTAGGCAGCCAAGAAAATAATGGCACCCTAGCCCCAACCCCTGGCTTTCTCTTCTTCCCTACCTATTCTATCCCTGCTCAGAGGCCAGAGGATATTGCCACTCAAATTTAGGGTGGGTTTCCCTGACTCAGTTCATCCTCTCTGGAAACACCTTCATAGACACACCAAGAGAGGAACTTCACCAGTCTCTTAGGTGATGATAAATCCAGTAACATTGTCAGTGAAGAGCCATCACATTAACTGTTACCTTTCAAATTTCTTTTGTCAGAATTTTTCCTCTTGTGACCCTTTGTCATTCCTTGACATTACTGATTCCTCGGCATATGTGAGGACTGAGTTAGACTTGGGGGCTGAGATACAAGGGCAGCAAGCTCTAAGAAACAACTGTGATTGGCTCAGGCTTCCCCTTCCACTTGGAAAGCCCGATTCATACAATAACTAATCACTCCTGATCTTTGTCCTGTCTTTAGCCTTAGCTCTCTTCACATAAGCGGTCTTTCTAGTCATCTTTCTCAATCATCGTTTCATGTCTAAGGTCTCAATGCCTCCTACCTTGCTGGCACATTATGGGGAAATGTTTGTTAAACTACAAAATTTCCTCAATGCAGACCCTGAAACAAAGATTCTAGAAAAGTCACCTAATGGGAAGGATATTCGGAGTAACAGGGGAAGTGAGGGAGGAATACAGAAACACATAGGCAGCCAGAAAAGGGGTACCAACTATGCTGGTAACCTTGGCAGGCAATAGGTGTTAATCCTATCGGGGAGCCTTAGGAAGAAGTGTGAGCACCTCCCCTGCCTTCGTCTTCCTCTGTAAGGACAACATAGGCTGGATACTGCTATAGCACAGCACACTCTGACCTACAGCTCTGCTCAGAGTGTTCCGTGCCAGGCACTTCTGGCCAGAGCACACGGGACCAGACAGACTCATTTTTCTGGAAACCAAGCCTCACCACAAAGTCACCATCATGCAGTCTACTGTCACGGGAGGGCCTGAGTGGTAGAGGCAAGTCACACAGCTGCCATGGTGGATGATCAGCGGTGGCGGGGGCCCCTGGAAAAGAGCCAGTTATAGAAAATGCAAGAGACTGTGGAATTAGAGAACAGAATTGAGCCACCTGTCCTCTGACTGAGGACAGGTAATAAGTTCCATGTCTCTGCTGACATGTCATGCTCCAGCAGAGAGAGCCTCTGTGCAGAATACTGAAGCAAAAACATGCTGGCCTTTTTGTGTGGGAGACATTCTCCTTACCCACTTGTCAGCAGGACAAGAGCACTAGGCTGTTTCAACAGTAGGGCTGGTAGGTGTGTGTCAACCCAGGCATGCTCCATGACCTTGCACTGGATGGCTTGATTAATTGTGAGCAAATGTTCACAGAGATGTCAAACCAAAATGAAAAGGAAGAGAAAAAGCTAATGAGCCATAAAAGATCCTGAAATAACCTGCAAATGAGTCCAGTGTTCCTCTTTCCTTTAAATAACGATCATTTGCAGTGATCAAGGGTGTCTGCTTCTCCTTGCAGTTGCTGGAATGCAAGATGATACCTTCATCTCACATTTCAAACCCCCATAGTAGCCACTCAGTGTAACCAAACAATTATTAATTTTTCATAGTCACAAGTGACTATTTAAACAATAGCAATAAATTGGGATCAGGAAATCCATGTGTCAGGCATACTTGTGAACTGCTAAGCTGGTTTGGAATTTCTCCTATAATATCCAAATAAATTTAGGGCTGTAGTTCTAAACCTACTGCTAACTTTTTATGAAACTAGGCAGGTCATTCTATGTCTCTAATTCAGTTCCTCTATACCAATGGTTCTCAACCCTCTTGGGAGTTGCATATCAGATATCCTGCATATCAGATATTTAATGTGATTCATCGGAGTAGGGAGTAGCAATGAAATACTTTTATGGTTGGTAGTTCACCACTATATAGGAACTGTGTTAAATGGTTGCAACTATAGAGAGTTTGAGAAGCAGTGTTCTATCCAATAAGCAGAACGGTGGCCATGCCTAGCTCCTAAGAACATGCAGCTTACAGACAACTAGGAATAGCGCTTCCTCAAGATCCAGCCATACTACTCCTAGGCATATATCCAAAGGGGCTCAAGTACACAATAAGAACATTTGCTCAACCATGTTTGTAGCAGCTTTAAGGATGAAGAAATTATAGTACATCAGTACATCTACACAATGGAGTATTACTCTGAAATGAAAAATAAGGAAATCATGAAATTTGCAGGTAATTGGTGGGACCTGGGAAGGATCATCCTGAGCGAGCTGTCCCAGAAGCAGAAAGACATACGTGGTATATACAGGAACCCAATAAGGAGAGCAACAAAACCAGAAAATTTGAACACAGGGGTCTTCCCAGAGACTCATACTCCAACCAAGTACCAGGTATGGAGATAACCTAGAACCCCTGCACAGATGTAGTCCATGGCAGCTTAGTGTCCAAGTGGGTTACATAGTAATGGGAAAAGGGACTGCCTCTGACATAATCTGATTGGCCTGCTCTTTGATCACCTCCCCCTGAGGGGGGAACAGCCTTACCAGGCCACAGAAGATAACAATGCAGCCATTCCTGATGTGATCTGATAGACTAAGATCAGAAAGAAGGAGAGGAGGACCTCCCCTATCAGTGGACTTGGGGAGGGGCATGAGTGAAGAAGGGGGAGGGAGGATGGGACCGGAGGGAGGGCCTCATGGGGGGACACAAAGTTAATAAACTGTAATTAATAAAAATAAATAAATTTAAAAAAGAATATGCAGCTTAAATGGAATAATAGCAGTTAAGTGTTATCACCTGAGGTCTCAGTTGTCCTCAAACTCCAGAGTGTTAGCTCTGCACGTTACATTGACACTGCAGTTGAAATGATGACAACCATGGCTGTGGTAATTAGAGCACCTGTTGTGTACTTTTGTCCTTTTAGTACTGAATAATTGAAATAGCAAAGATTTTGTGGAGATACAATGGAAAGTTTCATTCCACCTAATAATACAATTGTGTGCATATTTTGCACATTTTCACTTGCCATCCTTGAAAGCATTTGTACAACATTATAAAGTGAGTGGGCTGTGGCTTTGGAGAAAAGTTCTTGCTCTAGCATGTACAAGGTACTGAGTTTAGTTATCAAAAAATAATGAATGAACAAACGAACGAATGAATGAATGAATGAACAATGAATATAAATATTTGGAACTCAACAAAACTTAAAAGATCCCAAAGATGGCTCTTCTCAAAGTAATATTCATTAAAGGTGTATTAAAATGTTATTTAAAAAAATTTTTAGGAGTACTAGTGAAATAATTCATTGGTTAAGAGCAGTCCTCCATGAAAGAACTCGACTTTTGTCTTTGGCCTCCACATCAACACTTCGCACCCTCCTTGGACTCCAGCTCTAGGGATTCAATGCCTTCTTGCCTACGTGGGCATTTGTGCACATGCGACATAGCACACGCAGACAAATCTGAAGCTGACTCCTTGTGTGGTGTCTGGGGAGTTGATCTGACTGGAGTGATGAGGACATAAAGGAAGGACAAACATACAGAAAACCTGGGATTGGATTGATTTGTTTCTCTAGTGGAGAAACCACAGCACCCCAGAAACTGCACATTTTTATTATAAAGAGTTTAGCAGAGACGGTGATTAGGTGTTGTTGCATACAGCTGAACAAGGAGGCAGGGGTCATGGTATCCCTATCCAGGAAGAAGGATTAGCTCATCTTGTATGGAGCAGTCTCTGCAGAGGAGCAGTCTCTGCAGAGGAGCAGTCTTCAGGCTATAAACATGTTGTAGGAGGGAGGGAGGAAGGGAGACAGAGAAGGAGGAAGTGAAGGAGGAAGTGAGGAAAGAAATCTATAGTGAATATCTTTTTGTATACACCATCAAAATCCAACCTCATTTTACTGTTCCTCTGTACTTCTCCCTGGGAGGAACAGTGAGGAAGGCTTTGCCATTTCTTCTTGGGTCTGAGGCTACATTCTTGTCACAGCCATGCCCATGTCAAAACAACAAATTTAGTCAGGATTTTACAGTCAGGGCTTTCTCTGCTCCCATAAATAAAAATAATATATTTATTTTATAAAAAATACAATGACCATTTTATCATGAGTGGAAAAATTAATTTTCAGTTATTCTTTAGACCAGCCAAACATATTACTAAATCCAATTTAATTGTAATTCACTCAACTGACTCATTTTAGGGCCAGGGAATATGACAGGAGAAGAAACTCAGATGTCTGTATGGTCTGCTATGACGCCAAATCTAAAAATGTAAGAAAACAACTTTATCATCCTGATGGGAGCATAAAACCAGATGAATATACATAGGTTATCATTGCTCAGGGTAAGCTCAGAATGTACCAAAGCTAAAACCATTAGCTCAAGAGCAATCTTTTCTTTTCCTTTTTTCTAATCTGTATATCTATATTGGAGAGCATTCTGTGGCCATATTTCATTAGTCCCTAAAACAAAACATTTAACTGGTGTTGAAGAAAAGCTGACAGCTCTGTTGCTATATTTCTCTTAACTGTGACAGTGGTGTCTAATATGATACCCATGACCTCGAAATTTTAGATGACCTGGGGACTAGATTTGTATTAAAAACGGGAGTGGAGGGGACTCCAAGATGGCGGCGAGCAGAGCACACCGTTTTGGAGAGGCAGAAGACATGAATCTCCGGAATTGGTGAGTGGAGAGTCAATTGAAGCTAGAATTTGGACTTTTGGGCTTTCTAAAGGAGAGGAGCCATCACACAAGCGTGGAGTGCTAGTAGATTTAGATCGGGCACGGACTTCTCAGGGAAGGAAATAGGGCGCTTCCCTTGTCCAGGCCTCCCTTGGAGAAACCCCCACACAGCACCAGGCAGCTGAGCGCAAAGCTCACATCAGGGAGATCACGGCAGCAGAGACAGTGCTCCGGGCCCCTTACAGTTGCGGTCAGCTGTAACCACCCGTTGAACACACCATCCTTGGACACACTTCCCACTCAGGGCCCTCCGGACCCTCGGAGCGTCCCCTCCCCCATCCTGCCTATGTGATCCCCAGCTAGACCGCAGCAGGAAGTGCAGTGGAGCTCACATCCCAAGCGGCCAGAGTGCAATAACTTCAGAAACCTTCTCACAGGAGGAGCGCAGGCCCAATCACAGAGCTCCAACCACTGAGCACTAACCACAGAGACTCAGATCCACAATACAATTCTTCCTGGATATCAAAGCCTCAAAGCTGAGTGTCTGAGACCCAAGACAGGCGGAGGCAGGGAGGCAGGGCTCCAGACCCAGCAGCCACAGCGGAGAGCAGTAACGACCTGCTGAACGCCACCACTCAGAGGAGAACACACGCCACCTAGGGCCCTCTTGCCGAACTCTTGACCCGCAGAACACCCCCCCACTAACACCACCACTTGGCTCTGCAGGAGTGCAGGAACCACCGTACTCCACCCCGCCAGAGCGTGCGCCCAGTACAGTGCTAGCCACAGAGACTCAGATCCACAGTACAACCCTTCCCAGACCCCCAAGTCTGCAAGTGGCAGCACGGAATACACAGGGCTGCCCAGCCAGTGATTGTATGGGCCATCCAACTCCTCAGTGGCAGAAAACCAACTGAATAGACACCAAAGACCAGCAGACTTGTAAAATCAATACGCATGTACATTCTGTGTACATTCTTCAACAGCGCTTGTGATCCCTTAGCGCCTGCAACAACTTCAGTGCCTTCAGTGCACCCTCTCACACACTGAAGGCCTCTTCATTCACCAACACCCTGTCCCTTAGGACACAACCACAAGCACACACTCAAACAAACGCTACCCTGCATTTGTCCTTCTGCGCCTGCGAACTTTCCTTCTACAGGTATAGCTGAATAACCAGCATACACACTGAAACCACTAGACCTCACACATTTTCCTGAAGAATTCTCCAGATACCAGACCTGCAGAAACCAGGAACAGACAGTGAACACTACAGATAACCAAATGGCCAGAGGTCGGTGAAAGAACACAACCAACGCAAATCAAGATATCATGGCTTCACCGGCAACCTCCAAAATTATTGGATACTCCAACTCAGCAGAAACACAAGAAAATGATTTTAAAGCTATGATTATCCAGTTCTTTGAGGCACATAAAGAGGAAACCAACAAATCTCTCAGAGAAATAGTCATAGAGATTCAAACAGTTAAAGAGGATACAAAAAAATCCCTTAAAGATTTGTCCTCCCAAATAGAAACAAAGAAAAACGAAGTGAACGAAGAAGCTCTTAAAGAAACACATGCAAATATAGCCAAACAATTGGAGGCAGAAGCAGAGGCACTAAGATAGGAAACAACAACAAAAAAAAAAAAAAAATAGAGACCATCTTGGAGACACAGGAATCCACACTCAAACAGATGAAGGAAATGTTGCAAGACATGAAAACAGAATTAGAATCAATAAAGAAAACACAAACCGAGAAAACCCTGGAACTGAAGAACTTAGAGAAAAGAGAAGGAATCACAAAGGTAAGCATCACTAATAGAATACAAGAGATGGAAGAGAGACTCTCGGGTGCTGAAGATACACTCACAGAAATTGATACTTCTCTCAAAGCAAAAATAAAACCAGAAAAATCACAAACACAAACCATCCAAGAAATCAAGGATGCCATGAAAAGGCAAAATCTAAGAATAATAGGAATTGAAGAAGAAGAGGAGTCCAGGCTAAAAGGTACAGAAAATATTCTCAAGAAAATCATAGAAAAAAATTTTCCCAACCTAAAAAAAGAGATGTCCACAAACATACAAGAGGCCTACAGAACACCAAATAGACTAGACCAGAGAAGAAACTCCTCATGCCACATCATAATCAAAACACTTAATCTACAGAACAAAGAAAAGATACTAAAAGCAACAAGGGAAAAAGGCCATGTAACATATAAAGGCAAACTTATCAGAATCACACCGGACTTCTCTTCAGAAACTATGAAAGCCAGAAGGGCCTGGGGAGATATCATGCAGGCCCTAAGGAACCACAGATGCCAACCTAGACTACTTTACCCAGCAAAGCTTTCAATCAACATAGATGGAGAAAATAAAATATTCCAAGACAAAACTAAATTTAAGCAATATTTGAACAACAACCCAGCCCTACAGAAGATACTAGAAGGAAAATTCCAATCCAATGAAAAAAAAATACACCCAAGAAAACATAGGTTAAAGATAATTTCCAACAAAAATCAAAAGCAAACAAGCAATGATTCACAGTAACATCGCCAACTCCACAATAATAGGAAATAACATTCAATGGTCATTATTATCTATCAACATCAATGGACTCAACTCTCCAATAAAAAGACACAAACTAACAGAATGGGTACGGAAACAGGAACCAACATTCTGCTGCATCCAAGAAACACACCTACGCAACAAAGATAAACATTACCTCAGAGTAAAAGGCTGGCAAACAGTTTTTCAAGCAAATGGACCCAAAAAACAAGCAGGAGTGGTTATCCTAATATCTAATAAAATAGATTTTTAACCAAAACTAATAAAAAAAGACATAGAGGGGTGCTACTTTTTCATCAAAGGAAAAATTCACCAAGAAGACATCACAATTCTAAACATCTCTGCCCCAAATACAAGAGCACCTACATTCATAAATGAAACATTATTAAAGCTTAAACCACACATTGATCACAATACCCTAATAGTGGGTGACTTCAACACCCCACTCTCACCAAGGAACAGATCAACTAGACAGAAACCAAATAAGGAAATAAAAGCACTTACAGAGTCCCTAAATCAAATAGACCTAATAGACATATACAGATCTTTCCACCCAAACTCAAAACAGTATGCCTTCTTTTCAGCACCTCATGGAACCTTCTCCAAAATAGACCATATAGTTGGTCACAAAGCAAGCCTCAACAGATATAAAAAGATTGAGATAATTCCTTTTATTCTATCAGACAACCATGGACTAAAGCTGGATATCAACAACAATGGAAATAACCAAAACCTACACGCACATGGAAACTGAACATCTTGTTACTCAATGACAGCTGGGTTAAGGAAGAAATAAAGAAAGAAATTAAAGACTTCCTAGAACTCAATGAAAATGAAGGCACAGCATACCCAAATTTATGGGACACATTGAAAGCAGTGCTCAGAGGAAAATTTATAGCACTAAGTGCCTTCAAGAAGAAATTTGTAACATCACATAAAAGTAACTTAATGGCCCAACTGAAAACCCTAGAAAAAAAAGAAGCAGATACACCCAAGAGGAGCAGAAGACTGGAAATAATCAAACTCAGGGCTAAAATCAATCAATTAGAAACAAATAAAACTATTCAAAGAATCAATGAAACAAAAAGCTGGTTCTTTGAGAAAATCAACAAGATAGACAAACCCTTAGCCAAGCTAACTAAAAAGCAGAGAGAATCCATCCAAATCAGCAAAATCAGAAATGAAAAGGGGGACATAATGACAGACACCGAAGAAATCCAAACAATCATTAGGTCATACTACTAAAGCTTATACGCCACAAAATTTGAAAATCTAAACGAAATGGACAATTTTCTTGATAGATTCCATCTACCAACATTAAGTCAAGATCAGGTAGAAAGACTGAATAGCCCTATATCCCCCAAGGAAATTGAAGCAGTCATTAACAGTTTCCCCTCCAAAAAAAAGCCCTCAGACCGATGGTTTCAGCGCAGAATTCTACCAGACCTTCAAAGAAGTGCTAATACCAATTCTCCTCAAACTATTTCACAAAATAGAAACAGAAGGTACATTACCAAACTCATTCTATGAAGTGACAGTCACCCTGATACCCAAACCACACAAAGACCCAACAAAAAAAGAGAACGTCAGACCTATCTCTCTTATGAATATTGATGCAAAAATACTCAATAAAATACTTGCAAACCGAATCCAAGAACACATCAAAGATATCATCCACCATGACCAAGTAGGCATCATCCCAGGCATGCAAGGGTGGTTCAACATATGGAAATCCATCAATGTAATCCACCACATAAACAAACTGAAGGAGAAAAACCACATGATCATCTCCTTGGACGCCGAAAAAGCATTTGACAAAGTCCAACACCCATTCATGTTTAAAGTATTGGAGAGATCAGGGATACAAGACACATACTTAAACATAGTAAAGGCAATATACAGCAAGCCAACAGCCAACATCAAACTCAATGGAGAGAAACTTAAATCAATCCCACTGAAATCAGGGACAAGACAAGGCTGCCCAATCTCTCCATATCTCTTCAACATAGTACTTGAAGTCCTAGCCAGAGCGATAAGACAACTAAAGGAGATCAAGGGGATACAAATTGGAAAGGAAGAGGTCAAAGTGTCACTATTCGCAGATGATATGATAGTATACATGAGTGACCCCAAAAATTCAACCAGAGAACTCCTTCAGCTGATAAACACCTTCAGCAAAGTGGCAGGATATAAAATCATCTCAAAAAAAAACAGAAGCCCTTCTTTACACAAAAGAAAAAAGGGCTGAGAAAAAAATTAGGGAAACAACACCTTTCACAATAGTCACTAATAACATAAAGTACCTTGGGGTGACATTAACCAAACAAGTGAAAAACCTGTTGAGAAAAACTTCAAGTCTCTGAAGAAAGAAATTGAAGAAGATCTTAGAAGATGGAAAGACCTCCCGTGCTCATGGATTGGTAGGATTAACATTGTGAAAATGGCCATCCTGCCAAAAGCAATCTATAGATTCAACGCAATTCCCATCAAAATACCAACTCAATTCTTTTCAGACCTTGAAAAAAAGATTCTCAGCTTCATATGGAGAAACAAAAAACCCAGAATCTCCAAAACAACCCTGTACAACAACAGATCATCTGGAGGTATCTCCATCCCTGATTTCAAGCTGTACTACAGAGCAATAGTAATAAAAAACTGCATGGTATTGGCATAGAAATAGAGAGGAGGATCAATGGAACCACATAGAAGACCCAGAAATGAACCCATATGCATAAGAATACTCGATTTTTGACAAAGCAGCCAAAACCATTCAATGAAAAAAAGATAGCACCTTCAACAGATGGTGCTGGTCTAATTGGATGTCTACATGCAGAAAAATGAAGATAGATCCACATTTATCACCCTGCACAAAACTAAAGTCTAAGTGGATCAAAGACCTCAACATAAAACCAGATACGCTAAATCTGTTAGAAGAAAAAGTAGGGAATACCATAGAACTCATTGGGACAGGAGACAACTTCCTGAACAGAACTCCAACAGCACAGGCTTTAAGAGCAACAATCAATAAATGGGACCTCATGAAACTGAAAAGCTTCTGTAAAGCAAAGGACACTGTCATCAAAACAAAACGCCTGCCTACAGATTGGGAAAGAATCTTCACCAACCCTTTATCTGACAGAGGGCTAATATCTAGTATATACAAAGAACTAAAGAAGCTGAAAAGCAACAATCCAAGCTATCCAACAGATGTAGCCCATGGCAGTTAAGTGTCCAAGTGGGTTACATAGTAATGAGAAGAGGGACTGCCTCTGACATAATCTGATTGGCCTGCTCTTTGATCACCTCCCCCTGAGGGGGGAGCAGCCTTACCAGGCCACAGTAGAGGTCAATGCAGCCACTTTTGATGAGAACTGATAGACTAAGATCAGAAAGGATAGGAAAACCTCCCCTATCAGTGGACTTGGGGAGTGGCATGCATGCAGAAAGGGGAGGGAGGGTGAGATCGGGAGGGGAGGAGGGAGGGGCTTATGGGGGAATACAAAAGGAATAAAGTGTAATTAATAAAAAATTAAAAAAATTAAAATAAAATAAATGGGGAACAGAGCTAAACAAAGAATTCTCTGTAGAGGAATATAGAATGGCAGAGAAACACTTAATGAAATACTCAATGTCCTTAGCCATTAGGGAAATGCAAATCAAAACGACCCTGAGATTTCACCTTACACCCATCAGAATGGCCAAGATGAAAAACTCAAGGGACAACACATGCTGGAGAGGTTGTGGAGAAAAGGGAACCCTCCTCCATTGCTGGTGGGAATGTAAACTGGTACAACCACTTTGGAAGTCAATCTGGCGCTTTCTCAGACAATTAGAAATACTGCTTCCTCAAGACCCAGGTATACCACTGCTAGGCATATACCCAAAATTTTCTCAAGTATACAAAAAGGACATTTGCTCAACCATGTTTGTAACAGCTTTATTCATAATAGCCAGAAGCTGGAAACAACCCAGATGTTCATCAATGGAGGAATGGGTACAGAAATTGTGATATTTTTACACAATGGAATACTACTCAGCAATCAAAAAAGAGGAAATCATGAAATTTGCAGGCAAATGGTGGGATCTAGAAAAGATCATTCTGAGTGAAGTATCCCAGAAGGAAAAAGACAAACATGGAATATACTTGCTTATATAGACCTACAAGATATGATAAACATAATGAAATCTATACACCTAAAGAAGATAATCAAGAAAGCAGACAGGAGGTATGATGATCAATCCTCATTTAGAAAGACACATGGGATATGCATTGAACATATGACAGGAGTCTACCGCAGAAGGCATCTGAAAGACTCTGCCTAGCAGTGCTCCAAAGTAGATACTAAGATTCATAACCAAACCTTCAGCAGAGTGTAGGGAATCATATGAAAGAAGGGGAGTTTGATGTGGAAAGGATAGGAGCTCCAGAAGGACCAAACATATCTGGGCACAGGGTCTTTTCTGAGATGGACACTCAACCAAAGACCATGAGAGGCTAAAACCCAGAACCTCTGCTCCGATGTGACCTGTGATAGCAAGTAATGAATTGGTTTCCCATAGTAAGGGGAACAAGGACTATTTCTAACAGAAACTCAATGACTGGCTCTTTGACCTCCCCACCTCCCAAGGGAGGAGCAAGTTAGGCCACAGAGGAGGACTTTGCAGCCAGTCCTGAAAATACCTGACAAAATGGAGTCATATGAAAGGGGAGGAGGTCCTCCCCTATCAGTGGACTTGGAAAGGGACAAGGAGGAGATTTGGGAGGTAGGGTGGGATTGGGGAGGGAATGAGGGATACAGCTGGGATACAGAATTAACAAAATGAAACTAATGAGAATAATAATAAAAAAATGAAAAAAAAAAACGGGAGTGGAAAGGGTGTGTCATTTTGGGGCAGATGCATGTCATTATTAGAATAAGATTTTTACCACTCTTCTGCCATGGTAGCTGTCATCACTGCCATTTTTGGCACAATGGAGCTTCTTTGAGCCACCACAAGGAGAATAACACTTCTGATGTGTGATGTCAGTCCATGGGAAACTCAACGTGTAGAAGTAATTAATGCTACTGTTGGAAGTTTGGAGACTTTGGCATCTTTGCTTCAGGACAAATGAAGACTATGAGCACAAAACATGCTGAGAACTATGAGCACAAAACATGCTGATCTGTTTGTCCTGAAGGCAGCATTTTAAGTAGGATACATGGTCTCAATATTCAAGCTTTGAGATTAAGAGGGGGAAAAAGGGTCAAATTCTAAAAGTTTGAGATCTTTTGTATCTTTTTCTTCTTCAGGCAGTACTCAGACTCATAGAAATAAGAAGGAATATAAAGTTGTGATTAGATTTTCTCATCTCTAAGTGGAAGGTCAAACCTCATAATTTTATTATCAGAAAAGAAATACAAGTAATGAATGTCTCAGAGGGCTCTAAGTAGATGAAAGCTATTTTTCAATTGTAATCTATTTTTTTCTTACATCATGATAACTGAAAAAAGCTTCCATTGTATTCTCAGGATTTTACAGTGAGTACTTTTATTTATTTTTTTCCAAAACAGCCTAAACCCCATTTCATTCCCAACAATAAAACAATATTTTAAAAACAAACAAACAAAAAAACCTTCAAAACTTCTTTTTTCTATGATTGTTTGCTATCATATCAGATTAAAATGGTGATTATTTTTTGACACTATTGGGAAGTCATGTTGTGAATATTCTGTCTTAAATTATAGAGTGTATGGCATACTTAGCATTCTTCTTGTAGGGCTCTCACTAGCATGTCAAAGAATTAGGCAGCCCCCCTTGAACAGATGAAGTAAAATACAATGAGTAGCCCTTCACTTTGATGAGATAGAGTAAAAATACTATGGCCGGGAAACACGCATAGCAATTTCAGATAACGGCTCAATGTCCAAAGTCAAAAGACCAGATACAGCAGCTTACAGGAAACCAAAAGGAGTCTGGCTTTACGATGATGGAACATGAACAAAAAAATGATGTATGGTGAATAACACCTTGGGGAACTGTAAGAGAGGCTCCAGGAAAAAAGGCAGAGGGCCCGTCAAGTGTGTTTTGTTCTCTTGACTGTTCTTGGACCGATTTTGTGCCTGTGTCAAACATTTACACTCCATTTATAAGACATGTTTATTCTTGTTGGATGTCAGAACAAAGCTGTAGAACTCAACCTGGTCAATGTGCCTTGAATCTGGATATGGCCTTCTGACATGCTTTCATGCTTTCCCAGATAAAAATCTATTTGCATACCATACAACTATGTTTCAATTGCTCTGAGAAAGTTCTGAGAAAGAGCTGCTCTGTTAATATTTAGTATGTGCTTTCTGGTGCTTATTCACATGTTTTTCTTATCATGTTTTTCTGAAGTCAAACAACCTTTCTTGGATGATGGCTTGTTTTGTCACATTCACGTATAAAAGTACACTGAAATTGGAATAAGAATGTCTACAGTATGAGACTGCAATCACTCCATTCTTTCACATACTCATATCCCAGGCCTAGCAGCCAAAATCTACATAGGTCAGCGAAAGTCAAATTTAGGTATCTGTATGAACTTACTTCAGAATTTGTGGCAGCAAATACCATTTTAATCTCCTACTAAGGCTTAGTCATTGATGAACCCTGTGGTGGTTTGAATAGGTATGGACCCCATGGATTCATGTATTCCAATGCTTGACCTTAGAGAGTGACACTATAAGGAGGTATGGCCTTATTAGAAGAGGTGTGGCCTTGTTAGGGGCAGTGTGTCAATGTGGAGGTAGGGCTTTGAGGTCTTAAATGCTCAAGCTACACTCAGTATAAAACATATCCGGTTTCCTCCTTGCTGCCTGCTCATCAAAATGTAAGCCTCTCAGCTCCTTTACCAGCACTATGTCTGACCAATTGGTGGTGGCATGTTTCCCACCTCTGAAACTGTAAGTCAGCCCTGAATTATTATTATTATTTTTAATAAGAGTTGTCTTGGTCATGGTATCTTTCATATCATGAAAAACCTAAGACAAACCTGAATGTGAAATGGAAAATTTCTCAGTGTACCCACATTTTTTTCTCTGTGGCTATGCTTTCCCAACCTGAGAGAAATATAGTCATAACATTTATTATCTATGGACAGCCCTGTGAAGCCTTAAGAATTCTATATACCATTTTTGTAAAAAAAAAAAAAATTGATTTGTTGTTCTCTGTTGTTCTTCCTTCCCCTCTTTTCTCTCCTCTTCTCCACCTCACCCCCTCTTCTCTATTTTTTCTTTCCATCCTTCTTCTGACCCTTCTTCCCCCTCCCCCTTCATAGCTGGTTGGTTTTTGAGTATACTTACAGGAGAGTCTGTCGAATTTCTGCACAGAAATGTTTACTTTATAGGGTTTAGAATCCTGATTTTAACCCATACTTGAATTAACCCTTGACTTTGCCATAATAGCAGTGTCATGGAGTTCTTCCCCAGACCTGACGACAAAGCTCTTTGTTGCAAACCAAGCCACAGAACAAGCATGACAGAGTTAAAAGCATGTCTGGAGCCATAGCAAGCCATGTGCCTTTCAAAGTGTTGGTCTTAATAACTGAGTTTTCGTCTAATGACTGGTCTTCCAATAGTAGCTTGTTTCATTTCAAAACAAGTACCAATTAATGAGTCCGCACATGATCATTCTGTTGAGAACTGTATTGAACAAGAGCTAGCATATGATAGGGATCTATAACAATTATATACAAGGTGAAACACTTGGCCTGAGCTGATATGAGACCAAGACAAGCCTTTTCATCTAAGATACACAGTGGATTCAGACTCATGACTGTGAGTCACTTTAAGAAGGCCCCTAATCCTCACACTGCTGCCCAGAAAAGCCAATTAACCAACATTCTGACTGAGGTCAGCTAAATCCACCACAGAAGCTTGGTAGAACCAGAAATTGCATCCCAAGAAACACGGATCCACGAGCCAGCAACACAGCAGGTGGCAGCTCAGAGCACAGGCTGACCAACAGACCACAGTTCAGAGCACAGGCTGGCCAGCAGGTAGCTGGTCTATTAGCAAGCCAAAGCAAGAGAAGAAAGGCACCCAGGGAGATGGTCATTTTCAGACATCTCTCTCACAGCAGCAATTTTTATAAAAAGAGGATGGACGCCAGGTGAAATTTGACTTGGATGTCGAGGCTGATGACACCAAACACATATCATGAAGGCATGAAAAGTTTTATTACTTACATAATGAAGGCTTTTGGGTCAGAACACAGCAGGCTATCAGAGCTGGGTAGCAATGAAAGATATCAGAAATGAAAAGAGATAGACTTCGGGTTTCTGTATAGAAAGAGTGCCTGGCATTGGGGAGGGGTTTTACATGTAGTTGGGGACTCGAGTCTTTGATTTTTCTTGCCTGTGTAAAAAATAGACAGTAGTGAGTTGACTTACTCAAATATATGATCATGAGTGGATAAGACTTTGAAAGTGTAAATAGTAAAAGCATCAAAAACTGGAATCACACTTAATTGCAGAGCTACATGTAAACTTCAAACTATTAATCTTCTAGAAGAAAACACAGTCTAGGCAGCCTAGCATTGTTGAGCACTGTTGGGCAAAACATCAAAAGCATGAACCACAAAAGACAAAACTTCAGTATTATACATTTAAATTTTAAATTTCTATTCCAGAAATGTTCAGATAAAATAATGACAGGACAAGTCACTGGACTCAAGATGTAAATTCAGTTGGTGCTTTCCTGTAAAGCATGTGTCCAAACATCAACACTAAATAAAGCGAATGTGGGTGGCACATGTCTGCCCTTCCATCACCTAAGAAGTTGAGGCAGGAGGATGAGAAATTCAAAGTTATCCTCAGCTATATAGTAAGTCTTATCCAGCCTGGGCTATATGATATCTTATCTCACAAAATAAAATGGGGTTGGGAGATTGCAGTAACAGCTCAGTGAGTCACTAACGTGCTTACTTTGCAAACATCAGGAAAGTGGGCTTGGTTGCAGGAGCTTGTAATCCCAGCACCACAGAAGCAGAGACAAGGAAATCCCTAAGGCACATTGAACAGGCAGCATGGACTCCTTGGTGATTCTCACGGCATTGGAAAACTCTGGCTCCAAGATAAGGTGAACAGCAATTAAGAAACAACAGTTAAGGTTGTCCTCCAAACATATGCATGTGCACTGACACACATGTGCGTGTGTATCCATATGAATAGGCACAATATCTATTTTATGAATGAGTATAAGAAGCTGTCTTTTAAGGGGGAGATAGAAAGAGCTGGAGGGAACAGGAACTCCACAAGGAGACCAACAGAACCAAAATATCTGGGCACACGGGTCTTTTATAAGACTGATACTCCCAACAAGGACCAAGCATGGAGATAACTTAGAACCCCTGCACAGAAGTAGCCCATGTCAGCTCAGTGTCCAAGAAGATTCCCCAATAATAGGAACAGGGGCTGTCTCTGACATGAACTCATGGGCTGGCTCTTTGATCACCTCCACCTGAGGCAGGAGCAGCCTTACCAGTCCTCAGAGGAAGAGAGAGAAGCTAGTCCTGATGAGACCTGATGAGACTAGGGTCAGATGGAAGGGGAGGAGGACCTCCCCTATCAGTGGACAGGGAGAGGGGCATAAGAGAAGAGGGTGGGAGGGTTGGATTGGGAGGGGATGGGGGAGAGGACTACAGATGGGATACGAAGTGAATAAACTGTAGTTAATAAAAATTTAAAAAAATAAAATAAAGAAGTCATATTTTAAAATATGTTTAAAATGTTTTAAGTTTTTATTTATTTATTAGCAACATGAGCCAAGGCTTGCATGTAGAGATTAAAGAAAAATTTACAGGGCTTTGTTCTTGCCTTCTATCATGAAAGTCAAAGGGAATCTAACTCATGTTATCAAGGTTAGCAGCAGACACCATTACCTTCTAAGCCATATTCCTGGTTCAGGTGTTTTACTGTATTGGAAGTTTGGTTTCAAGAAACACATTGTTTTGATTTATGGATTTTATTTAAGAAACATGCACAATGGTTATTTAAGGAACACCAAGGCTTTTATTTAACATTAAACTTTTAGATATTTAAGCTTTACTATTTTGTATACTTTAAAGTGTAGGTCTGGTTTTCAAAAATCTGTATATAAGCTAGTAATACTAAGGGATAATTCACATATGCAAATTTTTTCCAGGATACAGTTTAGTCTTTCAGTTGTCTTTTTTTTTCTCAATTTAGTCCCGTTTTATAATCAGCTTAGCATCATAAACATTTGGACATGATGTTGTTAACATATTCTTATAATATTTTTTTCATCTTCTAGCATGTTTATATCATGTTTGTTGAGTTTCTGCTATATTCCAATGAAAACCAATTATCTCGTGTTTTGTCTTGTGGATCCTAGGTTTTGGGTCATATATAGAAAAATATAGATTATGTATACCAACATATACTTCCATATATATATATATATATATATATATATATATATATATATAAATCATATATACAGAGAGACATGAGAGCAGAGGAAAAATGGGAGAAAGAATCCAGTAAGAGGGGTAAGGGAAAATGGGAGAAAAGAAGAATATAAGAAGATGGATCTAATCATGGAAAATGATACTTGCTAGAAGTTATCATTCTGAAAGTCATGACCATATACAATGAATTTGTATTTCATTTTCTTTAAATAAAATAATCTTGGCTCTGTTTAAGTAATTTTCATGTAGAGTGAAGGGAGCAAGGATCACCTGTCCATTGAATTATATCTGGAAGCTGAGCACAGTTCTATGATTAGATCTGTTAATATATCTTGCTTAGTGACAAGACAAAGTAAAGTGATTAAGGATGCCATTGATCACAATACAGCAGTCATTTACATTAGCCAGGAAGTGGGTTTTACACTGCAGTGTAATGTGCACAGTGGCCTTGCTCATATCTACTAAACAAAATAAAAAGAGGTCTTGGTTCTGTTCTCATTTTATCATAATCACCGGGTGGCCTTGCCATGATGTTATTCTTGGAAATTGCTTATGTTCTTCAAGATGATGTCAGGTTCCATCTTTAGGCAGATTATGAAATATGACTGTGCCATGTATGCATACACAAACATTATATGAACATTTCACAGTGCAGGGGTAACCCTGAAAACAAGCAGACCACAAGTATAATCACTACAACAGAACAACGGCAAAGAACCTTTCAGAGCCTGAGCACTGTTTTTAACTGATACATAAACACTGGCTTGTTGGGCCTTCAAAACAAGTGAGTTTTTTGTCTTCATTTCGAAAGAGAAAGCCAGTGTGGCAAGTCTACACTGAGAAACTGAGAATATAAAGTAAGAAATCTGTACAGTTTCTGTGAATAGGGAAAGGTGAGAAAAGTGAAGGCTTTTAACAAGGAGGTTGAAAAAAAGGAAATTTTAGTTTATGATAATGCTTGTGAGGAGCCTAGAGACTTTCAGAGGTAATGACTTCCCTGCACACATGCCTCATACTTCACAACCATCGGTAACTCCAGTTTAAGGGGTTCCAATGTACTCTCTGGCCAGCGACTGTCTGAAGACAATTTTTAATTGTATTATGCCCTCACATCCTGTCTAGCCACGTAGATTATTGAAAGAAGTCATTAAAATTTATAAAGAAGCCATCTGACCATTCTGAGACATGGACTGAGACAACAATGCTCCAATGTGCAGAGTACTTTCTGTCACAGACACAGGTCTTCCTCTGGCATTATGACTTCCTCTTAAATAGAATACCATTAAAAACTGAATTCAGACCTGTCTGAACATCCATGTTCAAAGGTATGCACCTGCACTTTTTGGTTTTCTGTGAGTCGCAAATGCCTTGCTTATATTTAGTATGATAGAATAGAATAGAATAGAATAGAATAGAATAGAATAGAATAGAATAGAATAGAATAGAATAGAATAGAATAGAATAGAATAGAATAGAATAGAATAGATAATAAATAATAAATACAAGCAGACACACTCTTGAACATCTTCTCTTAAGAGTACATTGTTGAGCCTACCATAGAGGGCTCCTGAAAGACTCCACTCTTCAGGGTATCTAAACTTTGGTCAGAGTGCAGGGAATCATAAAAAAGGGGGGGGGGAGAGAGAGATAGAAAGTCCTGGAGGGAACAGGAGCTCCACAAGGAGACCAACAGAACCAAAAATCTGGGCACACAGGTCTTTTCTGAGAATGATACTCCAACCAAAGACCATTCATGGAGATAATCTAAAACCTCTGCACAGATGTAGCCCATGGCTGCTCAGTGTCCAAGTGGGTTCCCTAGTTATTGGAAGAGAGATTGTCTCTGACAAGAACTCAGAGGATGGCTCTTTGATTGCCTCTTCCTGAGGGGCGGGGCGGGGCAGCCTTACCAGGCCACAGAGGAAGACAATGCAGCCAGTCCTGATGAGACTTGATAGACGAGGATCAGATGGACTGGGGGAGGGGCATGGGAGGAGAAGAGGGAGGGAGGATGGGAGGGGAAGAAGGAGAGGGCTACAGCTGGGATACAAAGTAAATAAATTGTAATTAATAAAAAAATAAATATTTAAAAAAAAGAAAGAGAAAAAGAAAAGAGTAACTGTTGAGGGGGAATCCAAGATGGCAGGGCTGAGAGGACACTGCATCTGACAAGCAGACAGCAGTGACTGCATATCAACCAATAGACTGAACTCTGGGCCCTAAAACACCAACGATTGTGTTTTCCTGGTGAGAGGAAACCACACAGTGTGGGAAGCAATTGGATCCATTGTCAGGTTATTCAGCTAAACCCTGGAAGAGTTTTCGGGTCCAGGCAGAAACTTGGTCACTAACCCAGAGCCACATGCCTGTGTGCTCTGATCACCATCCCAGACTGAACTGTGAGAGCACCAGAGACCTGGGTTCCCTGCCAGGAGGAAACCACACAGTGAGGAAAACATCAGGTCTGACCTCAGGGCACTCAACTAACCTCCCACTCCCCCCCCCCCCAGTTTTTTTTTTTTTTCCTCAGGAAAAGTTCCCAGGTTCCTGCAGGCACCCAGGCATATCACAAAGACACTCGCTTGTGCCTGCATGTTCTACTCACTATCCCAGCCTGGACTGTGGACCCCAAAACACCACAGACTGAGTTGCCCAGTGGGAGAAACATTAGTTCTGACCTCAAGACACCCAGCTCTGGAAAAGTGTCTGGGTTTACACAGGTTTCAGGCTGTAGCTTCCTGCAGCATGCATGAGTTCTGCTCTCACCAGCCACTGATTAACACTTGGGTACTGGGACACAGAGCTCCAACCTCAGACATACAGAAGTCTGGGATCCATGGGATCAGCTCCCAGACTCAGCTCCAAGGTGCAACCTGACTCCCTAGCCAAACTAAACAAACCATGGGGCTCCCTGCTTCTTCAAGAGGGCTGTGCCCAGCAAACACAGTGTAAGAGCAGCAGCAGCAGCTTACTAAATTCATAGCAGGAACCCCGGTCACAGAGCAGCTGTCACCAGGACTTCTCTCAATGAGAGGAGAGACCCATGACTACCAACTACTACAATTACTACACAAGTCCATATGCCTGAGGTGAGCTGTGGCAATTCCTGAGAAGCACCAGCCATTCAGTGACGATACCCAAAGAGCTGAGGAGGTCTCCTTCAGGAACAACCGTCTTCCTGCCAAGGAGATTCTCCCCACCCTAGGATTCCAGAAGGCATCAGAAATTAACAGCCAACACCTGAAAGAGCCAGAAAAACACAGCAAATAAGGAACTTCACTACAGCAACACTAAAAGTAGCCAAGCACACAAACACACTACCTTAACCAACAACAAAGTCAAAGGATCTAGCAGTCAATGGTTATTAATCTCTCTCAATATCAATGGACTCAACTCTCCAATAAAAAGACACAGACTAACAGAATGGATGTGTAAACAAGTCCCAACAATCCGTTGCATACAACAAATACACATAAGTCACAAAGATATACATTACCTGAGAGTAAAGGTCTGGAAGACACTTTTCTAAGCAAATGGACCCAAGAAGCAAGCAGGAGTGTTTATTCTAATACCTAAAAGAAAAAAATTTCAACCAAAATTAATAAAAAGATATGGGAAAGGTCACTTTATATTCATCAAAGGAAAATTTGAAATAAAGGAGAAATCGCAATTCTGAGCATGCCTCTTATACAAGGACACCCACATTTGTAAAAGAAACATTAATAAAACTGAAACCACACATAGATCCCCACACATTAATAGTGGGAAACTTCAACAGCCTACTCTCAACAAAGGACAAGTGAACAAAACAGAAATTAAACAAAGAAACACTGACTATAACAGAGGTCCCGAATCAAGTGGACCTAACAGACATCTACAGAAACTTTCTCTCATACACAAAAGAATTTAACTTCTTTTCAGCACCTCATGGAACCTTCTCCAAAACTGACAATATAGTTAGTCACAAAGAAAGCCTCAACAGATAAAAGACGATTGAAATAATTCCTTGTATCCTATCTGACCACCCTGGACTAAATCTGGACCTCAACAACAACAGAAGAGCAAAAAGCCTACACACATACGAAAACTAAACAACTTGCTACTAAATGACAGCTGGGTCAGGGAGAAATAAAGAAATCAAAGACTTCCTAGAATTCAATGAAAATGAAGGCACAACATACCCAAACTTATGGGACACAATGAAAGCAGTGCTAAGAGGAAAGGTCATAGCACTAAGTGTCTTCAAGAAGAAATTCGAGACATTTCATTCAAGAAAATTAATGTCTCACCTAAAAACCCTAGAAAAAAAGAAGCAAACACTCCCAAGAGGAGTAGACAGCTGAAAATAATCAAACTCAGGGCTGAAGTCAATGAATTAGAAACAAATAAAACAATTCAAAGAATCATTGAAACCAAGAGCTGGTTCTTTGAGAAAATCAACAAAATAGACAGTTAGCCAAACTAACTAATAGGCAGAGAGACACTATCCAAATCAACAGAAAGAGAAATGAAATGGGGGGACATAATGACAGGTACTGAGGAAATCCAAACAGTCATTAGGTCTTACTTCAAAAGCCTATATGTCACAAATCTAAATGAAATGGAAAATTTTCTTGATCGATTCCATTTACCAAAGCTGAATTAAGACAAGGCAAATCAATTAAATAGCCCTATATCCTTAAGGAAATATAAGCTGTCATCAAAAGTTTCCCACCAAAAAAAAAACAAAACAAAAACAAACAAACAACAACAAAAACAGGGCCAGATGGTTTCATTTAAAAAATCTACTAGTCCTTCAAAGAAGAGCTAACACCAATACTCTTCAAACTATTTCACAAAATAGAAACAGAAGGACATTGGAAGAGGGTGAAAACCAGAAACAAGACTGGAGCTTCCCACAAAGGGCCTCTGAAAGACTCTACCCAACAGGGTATCAAAGCAGATGCTGACAATCATAGCCAAACTTTGTGCAGAGTGCAGGGAATCTTATGAAAGAAGGGGGAGATAGGAAGGCCTGGAGGGGACTGGAGCTCTACAAGGAGTGCAACTGAACCAAAAAATCTGGGTACAGGGGTCTTTTTTGCGACTGATACTCCAAACAAGTTATATGCATGGAGATAACCTAGAACCCCTGCTCAGATGTAGCCCATGGCAGCTCAGTGTCCAAGAGAGGTCTGTAGTAAGGGGAACAGGGACCATCTCTGACATGAACTCAGGGACTGGCTCTTTGATAACCTCCTCCTTGATGGGGGAGCAGCCTTACCAGGCCACAGGGGGAGCAGCCTTACCAGGCCACAGAGGAAGACAATGCAGCCAGTCCTGATGAGACCTGATAGTTTAGGGTCAGATGGAAAGGAAAAAGGACCTCCCCTATCATTGGCCTGGGGAAAGGGCATGAGAAGAGAAGAGGCTGAGAGGGTAGGATTGGTACGGATGAGGGAGGGGGCTACCAATGGGATACAATGTGAATAAATTATAATAAATAAAAACAAACTATAAAATAAAAAAATTAAAAGATAAAAAAGTGTATCCTGTTAATTCTGGGATTTGTTAAATGCTACAGCAATACCAGCTAAAACCTCTTCTTTGGTACCATATTAAATTATGGAAGAATCTTTGGGGATAAGATAGGAGCTTCAACATCTTGTATCTGGCTTCATAATCTTAGACTGTCAAGCTAATAAAAGTTAGCATCACTAACAGAAATTATATCAAACACTATAAAGAAGTATGATTCAGTAAAGTTGAATCCATACCTTGGAAAAATAATAACCAAAAAAACAAAAGAACATTAACAATTGAACCATCATGGTAGTACTTTGGAATCTGATCACTTGTTAAAATATTGAGGAGGAAAAGCATTTGCAGAAATCTAAAAGATAACAGCTAATCTGTCATCTACATATGTTATTAAAAACCATAGCAGCATTTATGACATGTTAGGCTCTGTAAAAGGATATTATGATTTACTAAACTATCTTACAGAGTTTTACAGATGATAAAATTAAGTTGAAAGAGGTTAAGTAAATAGTGCTTCGTAACAGTAATATACTTGGTAAACAGTGTTCCTAACTGATTTATGTATGTGGAACTTTTCCTAATTTCCTAATTTATGCCAGTATATTAGTATTCAAATATATTTGTATTAAGATGGTTATTTGATTTAGTAAGTATTTATTAACATTGAAATGAATGTTAAGGATCAGTCACTAAGAAGAGTGTTTGTGTGTGTGTGTGTGTGTGTGTGTGTGTGTGTGTGTGTATACTGTATACAGAAAGGCCTGTATTTATTTCCTAGAGGTGAATTGGGTGTCTTCCTCAGTCACTATCAACTTTATTTTTTGAGAAATAGCTCTCATGGAACCTGAGACGCGCTTATTGTCCAGACTAGCTGGCCAGCAAGTTCCAAGGATCATCCTGAATCTCACATCCCTCATCACTGGGGTTGTTCTATAACAAGTTTCACTATTGTGCTGTCATTTTACGTGGGTGCTAGGGCTCAGAATTCAGGACCTACTGCTTTAATGGCAAGCACTTGATTCATAGAATAGTTTTCCTAGTCCTACGAGGATGTTTTAAATATATATATGTAATAGAAGTGTTTTGAATAAAATCTGCAACAATTGTGGCAATCAGTCTTGCGTAACCTCTTATGGGAAGGTGCCAGTCATGTGTCAAATATGGACGAGAGTTTTGAGAAGGCCTTGCTGAAGTTTTACGCAGCATTTTCATTCCTGCCCATCCCATTCATCATTTATACAACTGAGAGAAGTCAGAGTGAATGCCACTGGGATGTGCTCTTTATAAGATTCCTAGGGCACAAAGTGTTAAAGGCATTGCATTTTCCCACCTCTGATTTGCAGCACACAAAAGTGTCCCCTTATTGTTTTCCTAAGACCAAAAACACTGTGAATAAAGCATATCCATATGCTCAAAGGATTATTGAGCAGAGTTCCCGTGTGTTCACAATTAAATTTCTCCAGCTTCACCTGCACAGACTCATGAGCGAATGTGGTCTTCTGTAAGCCTTTCTTTTTAATACTTCTAGGGCTGAAGAACAGTTTTGTGAGATTCATTTATCTGTCTTTCTGCATGAGTAGATTTCCCATTTTTGATCACACAGGCATTTGAAGGCAGCTCTCCCAAGCTCAGACACTGGCTCCCCTCCTCTGATGTGGCACTTTAAACAGAAAGAGATACTCTTTCCCTTCCTAGTGTATTTCAAGACTAAGAGTTTGCATTCTAATTTTGAAAGGCTGAAGAGTCCTGATCTGGATCGTTCTCCTCTGACATGGTTATTATTTCATCTCTCCTTTTCCTTGCTGTGTAACAAGAAGCAAGGGTGCCGACCCCACCCGCATATAAGAGATTTGAATGACTATGCTCTCAAAACTCTTTAACACTTCTTTTTCTACTTTAATCAATTTAAAAGCTGCAAAAAAAGAAAGCTTAGATTTTTCTAAGTGCTATCTTCAAAAGCCAATTTCTGACATTAAATGAAAATCATATCTGGCATAATGGCTGGCTTAATACAACCTATTATGTTTATAGAAATCTCTATTTTTATGTCTAAAGTCTGTTCTTCTGCAAGCACGAAATATACACAGCATTAGAAACACTTCCTAATTCCAAGATTACTAATTCTGAAAGTAAAAATGGTCATTCTACTTTTTATTTGGTTTTATTTATGCCTTCTGTAACTTCAAACACACAATGGCTTTAGTTATTGATCATATATATATATATGATCAATATATATATATATATATAATTATATATATATAATTATATATATATATATAATTCCAATCAGGAATCATTTTAGAACTATTATAATTTTGTTCATAAATGACCCTAATAAACCAACCTACTTGTTTCCATATGTACATTATTAGTTTGGGTGCTATTTTACTTTATTTTAGATGGCATTATAATTTGTGTTTCTATGATTTATATTATCAGAATTCTTAAATTTTAGTTCTGATTTACTTTTGATAATTTATTACTATTCATTATTGTTACTCTGCCTAAGATAAAGCACAGAATTTAGTTTATTTTAATGAATAGTTTGTATGAACACCACACAGGCTTTATTAATATTTTGTAGATAAAGAAACAAGAAATATTTTATACATTTGCAGCTTCTTAATTTTTGTACCATGTATGGTATGTATTTGTGGTATGATATGTAAGTGAATTGGTTATGTTCCTTAGATTCAACAGTAAAAAATTAGGGCTAAATGGGCATGTGTATTATCATTACTATACTTTTATTATCAATTAAAAAATATAATTGCATGTAGGAATAGCTCAGGCAGTAGTGCTTGTTGTGTGAGCATGAGAAGCTTGTTTTGATCTTTAAGACTCAAGTAAAAAGCCAGGCACTGTGGTGTGCTGTTTTAATTCAGACTCTGGGAAGGCTGGGACAGCAAAGTGTCTGGAGTTGTCCAACAGTCAACCTAGCCTTGTCAGTTTTTCCAAGGTCATGGTCTAGGCCCTGTTTCCCAAAACAAAGTGAGTGGCTCCTGAGTAAGAAAGCTGAAACTGATCTTTGTCCTCTACATATGTGCACATAACTGCACGCACACATACACACACATACACCACACACACACACACACACACACAGAGAGAGAGAGAGAGAGAGAGAGAGCGCCATACACACACAGGGGTATACACTAATAAAACAATAAAGAAAGGTGGAGTGAGGACTGTGATAAAAAGATGGGGGCATGGTATAAACTATAAAAATTTAGGATTCCCATTGCTCTATAGTACAGCCTGAGATCAGGGATGGAGATACCTCCAGAAGATCTTTTATTGTAAAGGATTGTTTTAGCTACTCTGGGTTTCTTGTTATTTATATAAAGTTTAGAATTTGTCTTTCAAGGTCTATAAAGAATTGTGTTGGTAATTTGATGAGAATTGCATTGAATCTGTAGATTCCTTGTTAAGATGGCCATTTTTACTATGTTAATCCTGCCAAGCCATGAGCATGGAAGATCTTTCTATCCTCTGATATCTTCTTCTGTTTCTTCAGAGACTGGAAGTTTTTTTTTTTTTTTCTTTTCTTTTTATACAAGTCTTTGACTTGCTTGGTTAGATTTACACCAAGGTATTTTATGTCCCTTATGGCTACTGTGAAGGCTGGTGGTTCCCTAATTTCTTTCTCAGCACATTTGCCTTTTGTACACAGGAGGGCTACTGATTTTTTTAAATTAATTTTGTATCCAGCCACTTTGCTGAAGATGTTTCTCAACTCTAGCAGTTCCCTGGTAGAATTTTTGGGGTCACTCAGGTATACCATAATATCACCTGCAAATAGCGATACTTTGACTTCTTCCTTTCTGATTTGAATCCCCTTGATCTCTTTTAACTGTCTTATTGCTCTAGAAGGACTTGAAGAACTATGTTAAAGAGATATTGAGAGAGTGGGCAGCATTGCCTTGTCCCTAATTTCAGTGGGTTTGATTTAAGTTTCTCTCCATTTGATATTGGCTTTACACTTGATGGATATTGCCTTTACTATGTTTAGGTAAGTGCCTTGGATCCCTGATCTCTCCAGCACTTTAAAGATAAAAGAACATTGGATTTTATCAATTACTTTTTCAGCATCTAAGGAAATTATCATGGTTTTTTTTCTTTTAGTTTATTTAAAAACTGCATGGTACTGGCATAAAAGCCAGCTGGTGGATCAATGGAATCGAATAGAAGACTCAGAAATAAACCCACACACTTATGGACACCTGATTTTTGGCAAAGATGCCAAAACCATACAATGGAAAAACAGTATCTCCAACAAATGGTGATGGTATAACTGGATGGCTACATGTAGAAAAATGTAAATAGATCCATACTTATCACCCTGAACAAAACTAAACTATAAGTGGATCAAAGTCCTCAATTTAAAACCAGACACACTAAACCTGTTAGAAGAAAAAGTGGTGAAGAGCTTTGAACTCACTGGCACAGGAGACAACATCCTGAACAGAACACCAACAGCACAGGCTCTAAGAGCAACAATCAATATATGGAACCTCATGAAACTGAAAAGCTTCTGTAAAGCAAAAGACACAGTCATCAGAACAACTCAAGAACTTAAACAGCAACAAATCAAGTAATCCAATTTAAAAAAATGGAGTACAGAGCTAAACAGATCATTCTGGGTGAAGTATCAGAAGCAGAAAGACACATATGGTATATACTCATTTTTAAGTGGGTACTAGACCTATAAGATAGGATAAACATACTAACATTCAACATACTAACATCTGTTCACCTGAAGAAGATAAACAAGAAAGAAGACCTGGGGTAAGATGATCAATTCTCACTTAGAAAGACAAATGGGATGGACATTGGAAGAAGAAGAAAACAAGTAACAGGACAGGAGCCTACCACAGAGGGCCTCTGAATTACTCTAGCTAGCAGTGTATCAAAACAGATGCTGAGACTCATAACCAAACCTTTGGCAGAGTGCAGGGAATCATATGAAAGAAGGGGGAGTTTGTATGACCTGGAAAGGACAGGAGCTCCACAAGGACCAAATATATCTGTGCACAGGGGTCTTTTATGAGACTGTTTCTCCAACCAAGGACCATGCTTGACTATAGCCTAGAACCCCTGCTCAGATGCAGTCCATGGCAGCTCAGTATCCAAGTGGGTACCCTAGTAAGGGGAATAGGGACTGTTTCTGACATGAACTCAATGGCTGGCTTTTTTACCTCCCCCATACTCCGTGAAGGAGAAGCAGCCTTGTTAGGCCACAGAGGAAGACATTGCAGTCAGTCCTGAAGAGACCTGACAAGCTAGGGTCATATGGAAGAGTAGGAGCATCTCCTTTATCAGTGGACTTAGAGAGGGGCAGGGAGGAGATAGGGGAGGAAGGGTCAGATTGAGAGGGAATGAGGAAGGGGTCTACAGCTGGGGTACAAAGTTAATAAACTGTAACTAATATAAAAAATAATTAAAAATAAAAATAAATAAATTTTTAAAAATTTAAATGACAAAAAAAGAGAATTTAGGATTTCCAAAAATGAGTTATTTGGAATAGCAGTATCTGCTGACTCATCTTTTCTTTAATTAATCGTTTCTTTCTTTCTGAACTAATATTTTGAGGAACCGAAAATTCTTTGACTCAAGATGTCTCGCTTGATATCTGTGTCTATAACTAATTAAAAGTGATCCCATTCATGTGGATCATCCTCGCAACAGTCCAGAGAAGACTTCCGCTTCATGTATATTATAGAACAATCATACCCCCCCCCAAAAAAAGTACAGATGGTAAAATAGGACATAAATATGTTTCGGAAAGTGTGAAAATTAAGCAAGTTTTCAGAAAGAGAACTGATGAATGTAAGCCAGCATTCTCTGAGCTGCGGATGCCTGGTCCAGATGCATGTCATTCGAAACCAAGAATCAAATATTTCCTAAATACTGGAAAGAAACAATGTTCCAGCAAAAGTGTAGATAGACTGATTCAAAGGAGTAGAAATAAAAATCAGAGGTAATGGTGGCCAGGGCAGCTAGGACTTGAAGCACAGAAATTTTGCTGAGGATAAATGTACATAGAGCTAGCTTTGCATATGGCAGTCATTTACAAAAACAATACATTCATCTTACTCCTAAAACCAAAAAGGTACAGAAAAAAAAATTGCAGAAAGATCATTTTTATAGTAAAACGGGTGAAACATATTGTGAAGTTTTAGTTGAGAAGCTGCTATTAGGGTGTAGGAAAGAGCAGGTAAACACTTCCAACTCCCATTTGGAACTCTGTGGGCTATATTCTGAAAATGGAAATAGCTAAAGCCTCTGAAGGCTGCAAAGTGGTCATGAGTCAGCTTAGATCTGAGTGATGTTTAAGTGACTGATCCTGAATAGACAGTTTGTCACCATTTAGAATAAAAACCCTCATTTGAGGAGGGCAAAATAATCCAAGACTTCTTCAGTTTATCAAAATGGTATATGACATGCATCCATGGACCAAGTAATCTAACATAACTTAGCATAAAAGAAATTCCAGATAAAAGGAGCAAGAACACAAGTGATCTGAAAACAGAAATTTAAAAGAGGCTAGGCAGTGGATCTCAACTTTCCTAATGCCTTGACCCTTTAATACAGTTCTTCATGTTGTGGTGACCCTCGACTGTAAAATTATTATAATTTTGCCACTGTTATGATTTGTAATGTAAGTATCTGATATGCAGCCTCTGTGGAGGTGAGGACCCACAGTTTGAGAACCACTGGGCTAGAAGAAAGGGCTTGGTGGGGAAAGGCACGTAATCACACAGAGGGTCACAATTTGATTCTCATCATCTATAATGAGTAGCTAATATCTTCCTACAACTCCAGTCTTAGAAGTTGGATGGAGTCCAAGTGCCCAAGAAGCAGTGGAGCTTATGACACACATTCAAATGTGAGTCCAGGTCCAGAGGTAGAAGAAAGTAAATGTGCTGCATCAGTCAGTCAGGAAGAAGACTCACATATTCATTCCTGGTTCACTTCACAGCTTAAAGTTCATCTGCAGTGGGAAGACAAATGGGCTACTCAGTCTACCCAATCAAATGGCAACATCGCTCAGAAAACAAACAAACAAACAACAACAACAAAAAACCACATAGGCAAAATGGCGAATAACATTTAACCAGACATCTGGGAACCCTGTTACTGTTTTCATTTTAGCCTTTCACCATCCTTTACGGAAACTGGGATATAAACTCTTAGGCTTCTAAGACCTGCCTTGCAAACTTGCCCATCCACTTAGTGTCCTTATAGACTTTCACATCACCCACCTCCCTGATGCACATATAACTGGATGAGATTTTGCTTGCTGAGCTTTACATTCCAACATCTCAGTGAAGCACCCTAAAAGCCATAGAAAATTTCACCAGCTCCTACACCAGTAGGCATCAACTGACTCTTCTTTCTTCATTCACAGCGTGCTTTTATATACCTACCATGGCAGTCCAGTTTATGATGAGATTTAAACCTATTTATTAAGCTGACATATGGGACCAAAGTCCTGGACAGCTGTAAGGAAGTTCCTGATGTCTTTCTTATTTTTGAAAGTTATTCCTCAGAGGCTCTCAATATACAGACCATTACTCTAAAACTAGTCTAACTCTGGATATTGAGACGGTGTAGGGGATAATTAGTCACCCTCACAATATATTTTCAAGTAGTTACCTTCTTCCAAGTTTTTAGAACCCTGAATTACCCTACCAAGCACTGATCTTCATGGGACATACCTGTTATGGCTGGGAATTCAAACATCTCTAGAGCTTTTCTCTTGCAACTAAGTCTTCAGCCTGCTTTTCCTCTGTGTCAGCCTGCCCAGTACAGGTGGTATCAGCCTTTTAAACTTACCAAACAGGCTCTCTGGCTAACAGCCAAGAACAGCTGCCTGCTTTAAGCCCCCACTCTTTCATTTTCCTTCCACGGGAAGCCAGCACAACTTGGCAGAAAACACGAAACTCTGCTTTATTCACAGAGTTTGTTGCCACCCACATTTCAAATATTACATCATTGATTCCATGTCCTCTTGGAGTAATTCCAAAGTCAATAATGGGAAGATCTTTAATAATGAAGTTTGTACTTTAACCTATATCTATGCCTCGTTCTGCCTTGAAGCCAGCCCCAAGTAAGTATCTTGCCTTCTGGTTTCTCAGACCACGCTTGGAATTGCTTGTTAGTTCAGGACTTCCGTGAAGCAAATGCAAGGACAAGATTAACTTACATTTTAGTAGGAAAAACAGCCGTGCAGGATAATACCGTGAATACCCAAAGAAATTTGAGGATGCTGTCAAACCGGGATGCAATTTGATCCTGACTCTTAGTCAAATGTGTGTAGAAGTGCCCGAGACGACAGGTGGTCTCAGGAATGGTGGGCAAAGATGAAGGGAGTTGACAAGCCAAGTTCGGCTTTTACAAGAGTATGATGGCTATCTCTATATTCGTGTGAGCCTTGGTCATTAAATCACAGAAGCAAATTAAGTCACGGACTTCTGACAAATAGTAATGAGCCATAAGGTTTGATAGTGTAGTAAAGTAAGAGAGTCTGACATACTTTGTTGACAAGAATAAGGGACCCATTAAGCAGGTATACTTGAGGCTCATAGTAGTTTGGTGAAAAATAGGCCAGCAATGTACCCCTCATAAGCAGGCAGTATTTGCCTGCTGGACAGGGACAGTTTGTGTTTTTATCAGTACTAAATAGATTAATTTCTGGGAAAAAAAAACTGTATGGCTTAATCGTATGAAATCCACTTTTTAAGATTAACTCTATCTATAATGAAGCATAAACCACACAATTATACAATAGATTAAGTGAGAGATAGAAAACATACCAAAATTATTAATGTGAATTTAAGTGAAA
Organism: Psammomys obesus; assembly: GCF_907164565.1. Lineage (NCBI taxonomy): Eukaryota > Metazoa > Chordata > Mammalia > Rodentia > Muridae > Psammomys > Psammomys obesus. The sequence continues at coordinate 13,395,550 of NW_026596149.1, read as the reverse complement.
CATCAGTTATTTGCTAGACATATAAAAAGCTTACGCAATCTACAATACTTAAAGTTATATTTGAAATCATCACACAGTAGGGACCACTGATCATGTGTATGGAAAGTTACTGAGGGGGAAAATAGTACCACAACAATTTCCCAAGTAAAAGATGTATAACAGATGCACTTGGTGTTTTATAATGTGTTTGCATACATGATTACTGACAATGCCATGTAAGTCAATGGTATAGTTATTCAGCATTATCTTACTAGTCGGTACTGTGCTATAACTCCAGCTTCCAGAGCAGAGAAAAAAATAATGGGCACTTGCTTCACCTGGGGAGCAAATGACCTTATAAAATGACAGAATTCCTTTTCTCCTTTGTTGTGGTTCTTTTTCTTAAATGCAGTCATTGCATTAATGTTGATTTCTTCTGTAGAACTACTGAACTAACAACGTTTCCATAATACAATCCTCATAGACACTAAGCCAGACATTGCTTTCCTTATTCCCAAGTGTTACCACTTCGACTTTCATAAAATTTAATAAACCACTTTTCGATCATTTTCTCAATACTTTTAAATAAACATGCAATTTCTATCATATACAACATTTAGTATTGGTTTAGTTCTATAGTATCTTTAGATAAAACATATAACTTGTATTATGTATATAAATTAAACATTAGTTATCTAGAGGAGAATAAACACTAGAAATTCAAATGAAAATTATCAGGTTCAAGAAAACTATAATTTTTTGCAAAACATCCAAATAAAATTTGGAAGAATACATTAACCAGAAGCTTCTAAAACTTAAAATAAATTTTACCACACTTAAACTATTAAAAATATTATCTATTAAAAAGTGGAGAATTATCTCTCTAACTAAAGAAAATCCAAATGAGGACCTAGCACGTGCCTTCCCAGCTAAGCAGAAAACACAAATCTCCATATGTTCTTTAATGATGTTGGTGACAAAGCTAGAGGAAAAGGCAGATTGATGAAGCAAAAGAGAGATATTCAGCAAAACCACCAAAGAATGCTCTGATAAAATAAGTCATTTTAACACATTATATCCAATGAATGTGTCAGAGTCTATATGTCCCCCCTAACTCTGAAAAATGAAATATTAGTCAAAAAGTTTGATGCTTCAAGAATATCGTATGATCGTAAAATTCAATTACTGCATTCCTTGCCTAAAATCAGCATGCTTACTCTAGGCAATAAAATGACCACTATCTTTGACATTTCTTTTCTTTGAGACAGACATAGTTTACCAAATTTCATTTGATGAATGAAATTTTACTGATAATGGCAAGCTAGTAGTAAAAATAGTCATTTATTTTATTTCTAATAAATGCATTTAAGGAACTCTCTGCCACATGCACATACATATCTACAGCTGAATAAGTTTTAACACTAAGAGTGCTACCTCTGAAAGTTAAATTTTACCACTGAGAATCATCTTAGGATGCCACAGTAGCACTGGGCTCATAGAGTTGTTAGCTCATGTTGTTTCTTCATTCATATTTGGTGTTCATTGCATTGGTTTATTATTAGGAAAAACAGACTAATTTTAAACAGATGCTTAAAATGTTTTATTGACCTTTGAGAATATAAGAGGAAATCTCATATTAGTCATTTATACAACGAGCACACTGCATTTTCTTACCCAGGCTTCCACATCTCTAAATCACTGTGACTAAGGGGCTAATTAAAACATTATTTTAAAATCCACCATTTGAATAAATTTGCTTCTAGTTATCAGTCTCCCATGAAATGTGTGTTCTCTGAAATCTACCCTTCTTAAATATTTGGAAAAATTTATACCAACAACATGCGGTTTTAATTACAATTTATAGGCTTGTGCTTAAATTACATTTTAAACTAATTTGGTTTGTTCTTAAAGTTAATTAACTAATCGAGAGAATGTTTCTTGATGCAGTTGAGATAACAGAGCAGATGCAGAGACTTATTGGCATCTCTTGGAAGCGTCCCAAACTCAGACATTTTCTTTTGTCATGCTGGACTAACCTTTAAAACCACATCCCTCCTCAAGGAGAGACGCCTCTGTATGTGTTTAGTGGACACAAAGGGAAAGTCAGGTCGCTATGTTGACATTACTGTCTTCACATTATCATGTCTGGGTTAATGTAAGTAGCACTTCCTACCCGATCTCTGTCTTCAGAGACTAACACAATTCAAGGCATGGAGGTAAGGGTTCATGCTTTTGTCTTAATGATATGAACTGTTTATTTCTTCTGCCCAGATTTACTCTTCTTCAATTGTTCAATCCTGTTTCCTTCAGGCAATACAGACCTACTAAAGAAACTTCCTGATTAAAACAAGGAGCCTCTGGGGAGAAAGAAGCAAGCATTTACTCCTTTAGCTACACTGCAGACTTCAAGCTCACTTCTGTTCATTTGCATGCTCAGTGAATGGTCGGGGTGAGGTGGGGGGAGATTATTCCCATTGTGTGCTCCAGTGTACTGAAGAAGTAGTCAGTAAATATTTATTATGCCTGGGCTTCATGGCAGTTGTCCCCTAAAGTTCTTCATTGGTATCATCAGAGCTAACTAACATAATATATTGACCTAGTTAGTACTCATTTCCTATCTACAGTTGAAGATAGGGAAGCACAGAAAAGGTGAATAATTTGTCTAAGAACCTACTGGGGAGTAAGTCTTTAACCCAGGATTCATCCTGTGGATGCAGGGTCCCCCAGTTACGTCCCCTAGTTACTGATGATGTTATTCATGGTGCAAGAATCAGGCCTAGGACAGAAATTTACACCCAACCAAACCATAAAAAAAAAAAAAAAACTAGGAGATTTAAGTTTGTTTTAGGTATTATACACAATATTTCACAACTGGCTATTTTCACTTACAGTGACAGTGACATTCTTCAAACTGTTGTCATGTCTACCGGAATTATTCTTTATAGCTGTCTACTGTTTACTTCCTAGGTTTCAGTTGTAGATCATCTGGGAAAACTTGACTAATATATGGAATATCGTGGCATCCATCTCCAGCACAGAAAAATGCAAGTGTATGTGGTTTGTGCAGTTTAAATATCTTAAGTAAATAACTAACTTCACTATATTCACCCTTAACTACAAAAAAAAAAAAGTAGGAGTAGCCTGCAATTTATTTTCACGTCTGTGGGAGAGGATGTATATGTATGAGGATGTATGTGTGTGTGGAGATCAGAGGACAATGTCAGATGTCATTCCTTGGGCCCCTCATGTCTTCTGTATAACACAGAGTCTTTCATTGGCCTTAATTTCACCAACTAGCTAACTAGAAAGCTCCAGGGAATTACATTTCTTTTCCTCCCATCTTGCCACATCTTGTGGTGCCCAGTTCATGAACCCCAAAACACTAGAAATAGACTCCGCTGTAAATACATGAGTGTCTTTTTTATTGTATACGTGTTCGAACACGGGAACCAAATTTCCTGTGGAAACAGGAGAGGAATGTGGCCCGCAGTCTAGGGGAACTTTGTTTGTAAAGGGCAAAACCTCAAGCAGGGACTTTTATGCTTTGGCGTTACATGATTGGGTAAAGGAAATTAACTTTTGAAATGATTGTTCCATTTTAGGTGCTGAGACCACATACAGTTCTGGCCTGGCTCTCTGGGCCAGTTTCCTAGTAAGTGTATCTCTAGTGGGTAGGAAAAGAATGCATTAAAGCTGGTTTCTTTTTCCAGGTGGGTGGAGCTTTAAACTTTAAAACAATACCACTGATTCTTAATTCTTTGATCTTTTAATCTAAGATTACAAATACACACTACTGTACCTACCTTTTTAAAAACTATTTTTGAGAATCTTTTGCATAAGTACTGCATTTACATCATTTCTATGTCCCAGTCTTCTTCTGCCAACTCCTCCAGTGTACCTCTAGCTTCCTCTCCAATACATGACCTCTTCTACAATTATTAATTTTATAAACATGAACACACACACACACACACCAACTCATTCCGTTTAGTGTTACTCATATGCATATGAGTTTGGAGATGGCCACTTGGAGTTGAATAACCTTTTGGGGCTTTGTCCCTAAGGAAAGTTTATTGTCCCTGCCTCAGCAACAATGGCTTGCCTATAGATCTTCATGTATGAGTGTGACCTCGTAAAATTTCCCCTATTGCATGTCAACCAGCAGGGTCATTGTTGAAGTCTTCCTTAGGCAACCATCTTGTTTGTTGCTGTTTCATGAGAACAGTACCTCTGACATGTCTAGAAGACACCATGTAGCAGAGGCATCTGGGATCTCTGGCTCTAGCAATCGCTCTGCTTCTATCCCTGATGTTTCTTGAACCTTATTATATTGGAGTTGTATTGAATATGTACCAATCAGGACTGAATACCCCAAAGTCAAATAGTCTCTGTAGTTTGACCAATTGTGGATCTCTGTAGTAGCCTCTGTCTATTGCAAAAAGATTTTGGATGAAGGCTGAGAGCTAGCTACACTTATCTGTGGGTATATGGTTGAGTATTTAGAATACAATTAGAAATTATTGGGGCCTTAGGAAAATAGAAATAGAAGGTTCTTCTCTATGGTCTACTACCTCTCCAGCCATGGGTAGTTGACTAGGTTTGCAGTATCAAGCATGAATTCCCTCCAACTGAGTGGATCTGAAGTCTAACTAGACAGCTGTTACTTAGCCCTAAGATAAAAAAAAGTTCCACTATTGCATCACTGAAATATCTTGCCATCCCAGTCATTACCACAGCTCATACTCTATAGCTAGGTAGGACTATTGGCTGCTTTTATAGATTGGTCCTTGATTGGAAATACAGTCTCACAAAGACCCCCGTGCTCAGATATATTTGGTCCTTGTGGAGCTCCTATACTCTCCAGGTCATATTAACTCCCCCTTCTTTCATATGATTAATCTGAAGCATTTTCCCACTAATATTGTATGTTTTGGGCATTGGGAGATCCCACAAACCATCTGCATATTTGTTTGTTGAAAGTCTAAGAATTTATAGTATTTTAATGTTGTAATTACAATCCTTTGTATATCATAATTAACCTCTTGTGATATTAATATTAGAGGAAAAGTTAAATGCTCATTATATTGCAAATGGACCATATACAGCAGGATATATACATATATACACACACACACACACACACACACACATATATATATACATATGAATATGTTATGCTTCAGAGAACTTAGTTTAATCTTCAGAAAAAGAAAATGTATTTTTTCTTTATAAATATTTTCTTTTTATTTATTGATTTTATTTTTATTAATAACAGTTTATTCACTTTGTATCCCCCACTGTACCTCCATACCTCCTCCCCTCCCAATCCCACCCTCTCTCTTCCGCACCCATGTACCTCTCCCAATCCACTGAAAAGGGAGGCCCTCCTCCCCTTCCCTCTGACCCTAGTCTATCAGGTCTCATCAGGAGTGGCTGCATTGTCTTCTTCTGTGGCCTGGTAAGCCTGCTCCCCACTCAGGGGGAGGTGATCAAAGAGCAAGCAAAGCAGTTCATGTCAGAGAATGTCCCTGTCCCCATTACTATGGAGACCACTTAGATACTGAACCACCATAGGTTACCTCTGTGCAGGGGTTCCAGGTCATCTCTGTGAGTGGTCCTTGGCTGGACTATCAGTTTCAGAAAAGACCCCTGTGCCCAGACTTTTAGGATCTGTTGCTGTCCTTGTGGAGCTCCTGTCTTCTCCAGGTCTTAATAGCTCCCACTTCGTTCATAAGATTCCCTGTACTCTACCCAAAAGTTAGCTATGAGTCTCAACATCTGCCTCAATACCCTGCAAGGTAGAGTCTTTCAGAGGCCCTCTGTGGTAGGCTCCTGTCCTGTTCCCCGTTTTCTCCCTCTTCCGATGTCCATCCTCTTTGCCTTTCTAAATGGGGATGGAGCATCTTAGTCTGAGGCTACTTCCTGAAGAGCTTCTTTAGGTGTACAGATTTTAGTAGGTTTATCCTATATTATATGTCTAGTATCCACTTATGAGTGAGTATACACTCTGTGTCTTTCTGCTTCTGGAATACCTCACTCAGAATGATCTTTTCCAGTTCCCACCATTTACCTACAAACTTCATGATATCCTTGTTTTTTATTGCTGAGTAGTATTTCATTGTGTAAAAGTACCACAATTTCTGTATCCATTCCTCAACTGAGGGGCATTTGAGCTGTTTCCAGGTTCTGGCTATTACAAACAAAGCTGCTACAAACATGGTTGAGCTAATGTCCTTGTTGTATACTTGAGCGTCTTTTGGATATATGCCTAGCAGTGGTATAGCTGGATCTTGAGGAAGCGCTGTTCCTAGTTGTCTGAGGCAGCACCAGATTGATTTTCAAAGTGGTTGTACAAGTTTACATTCCCACCAGCAGTGGAGGAGGGATCCCATTTCTGCACAACCGCTCCATCATGTGTTGTCACTTCAGTTATTCATCTTAGCCATTCTGATGGTTGTAAGGTGAAATCTCTGGGCTGTTTTGATTTGCATTTCCCTAATGACTACAGACTTTCAACATTTCTTTAAGTGTTTCTCTGCCATTTGATATTCCTCTTTTGAGAATCCTCTGTTTAGCTCTGTACCCCATTTTTTAATTGGATTACTTGATTTGCTGCTGTTTAAGTTCTTGAGTTCTTTACATATACTGGATATCAGCCCTCTGTCAGATAAAGGGTTGGTGAAAATTCTTTCCTAATCTGTAGACAAATTGTTTTATTTTAATGACCGTGTCCTTTGCTTTACAGAAGTTTTTCAGTTTCATGATGTCCCATTTATTGATTGTTGATCTTAGAGCCTGTGCTGTTGGTGTTCTGCTCAGGAAATGGTTTCCTGTGCCAGTGAGATCAAGGCTCTTCCCTACTTTTTCTTCTAACCAATTTAATGTATCTGGTTTTATGTTGAAGTCTTTGATCTACTTGGACTTTAGTTTTGTGCAGGGTGATAAGTATGGATCTACTTGCATTTTTCTACATTTAGATATCCAGTTAGATCAGCATCATTTGTTGAAGAAACGATCTTTTGCCCATTGTATGGTCCTGACATCACTGACAAAACTCAAGTGTCCATAAGTATGTGAGTTTATTTCTGGGTCTTCTATTTGGTTCCATTGATCCAGGATTCTGTTTCTATGTCAGTACCATGCAGTTTTTATTGCTGTTGTTCTATAGTACAGCTTGAGATCAGGGATGGAGATACCTCTAGAAGATCTTTTATTATAGAGTTTTGTTTTAACTATTCTGGGTTTCTTGTTATTTCATATGAAGTTGAGAATTTTTCTTTCCAGGTCTGTAAAGAATTGTGTTGGAAATTTGATGGGAATTGCATTGAATCTGTACATTGCTTTTGTTAAAATGGCCATTTTTACAATGTTAATCCTGCCAAGCCATGAGCATGGGAGATCTTTCCATCCTCTCATATCTTCTTCTATTTCTTTCTGCAGAGACTTGACATTTTTTTTCACACAAGTCTTTGACTTGCTTGGTTAGATTTACACCAAGGTATTTTATGTCCTTCCTGGCTACTCTGAAGTCTGTTGTTTCCCTAATTTCTTTCTTTGTCCATTTTCCTTTTGTACACAAGAAGGTTACTGATTTTTTTTGAGTTAGTTTTGTATCCAGCCACTTTGCTGAAGTTGTTTATCAACTCTAGGAGTTCCCTTGTAGAATTTTTGGGGGTCACTCGGGTATCATATCATCTGCAAATAGTGATACTTTGACTTCTCCCTTTCCAATTTGTATCCCCTTGATATCCTTTAATTGTCTTATTGCTCTAGCAAGGACTTGAAGAATTATGTTGAAGAGATATGGAGAGAGTGGGCAGCCTTGCCTTGTCCCTGATTTCAGTGGGACTGCTGTAAGTTTCTCTCCGTTTTGTTTGATATTGGCTATAGGCTTGCTGTATATTGCCTTTACTATGTTTAATATGTGCTTTGTATCTCTGATCTCTCCAATACTTTAAACATGAATAGATGTTGGATTTTAGCAAATGCATTTTCAACATATAAGGAGATTATCATGTTTTTTTTCTTTCAGTTTGTTAGTATGTTGGATCACATTAATGGATTTCTGTATATTGAACCACCCCTGCATACCTGGGATGAAGCCTACTTGGTCATAGTGGGTGATACCTTTGATGTGTTCTTGTATTCGGTTTGCAAGTATTTTGTTGAGTATTTTTGCATCAATGTTCATAAGGGAGATTGGCCTGAAATTCTCTTTGTTGGGTCTTTGTGAGGTTTAGGTACCAAGATAACTGTGGCTTCATAGAAGGAGTTTGGTGGTGTTCCTTCTGTTTCTATTTTCAGGAATAGTTTGAAGAGAACTGGAATTAGCTCTTCTTTGAAGGTCTGGTAAAATTCTGCACTGAATCCATATGGTCCTGGGCTTTTTTTGGATGGGAGACTTTTGATGACCACTCCTATTTCCTTCAGGGATATAGGAATATTTAATTGATTTACCTGGTCTTGATTCAGCTTTGGTAAGTGGAATCGGTCAAGAAAATTTGTCCGTTTCTTTTAGATTTTCAAATTTTGTGGCATATAGATTTTTGAAGTAAGTCCTAATGATTGTTTGAATTTCCTCAGTGTCTGTAGTCATGTCACCCTTTTCATTTCTGATTTTTTTTTATTTGGATGGTGTCTCTCTTCCTTTTAGTTAGTTTGGCTAATGGTTTGTCTATCTTGATTTTCTCAAGGGAACAGCTCTTGGTTTCATTGATTCTTTGAATTCTTTTTTAGCTTCTAATTTATTGATTTCATCCCTGAGTTTGATTAATTCCAGCTGTCTACTCCTTTTTAGTGTGTTTGCTTTTTCCCCCCCTAGGATTTTAGGTGAGCTATTAATTTGGTTGAATGAGCTGTCTCGAATTTCTTCTTGAAGACACTTAGTGCTATGAACTTTCCTCTTAGCACTGCTTTCATTGTGTCGCATAAGTTTAGGTATGTTTTGTCTTCATTTTCATTGAATTCTAGGAAGACTTTTATTTCTTTCTTTATTTCTTTCCTGACCCAGATGTCATTTAGTTGCGAGTTGTTCAGTTTCCATGTGTGTGTAGGCTTTTTGCTATTTCTGTTGTTGAGGTCTAGCTTTAGTCCATGGTGATCAGATAGGATACAAGGGATTATTTCAATCTTCTTGTATCTGTTGAGGCTCTCTTTGTGACCAACCATATGTTTTATTTTGGAGAAGATTCCATGAGGTGCTGAGAAGAAGGTAAATTCTTTTGTGTTTGGGTTTAATGGTCTGTTAGGTCCACTTGATTCATGACCTCTGTTAGAGACATTGTTTCTTTGTTTAATTTCTGTTTTGTTGACCTGTCCTTTGTTGAGAGTGAGGTGTTGAAGTCTCCCACTATTAATGTGTGGGAATCTATGTGAGTTTTCAGTTTTATCAATGTGTCTTTTACAAATGTGGGTGTCTTTGTATTTGGGGCATAGATGTTCAGGATTGTGATGTCTTTCTGGTGGAATTTTCCCTTGATGAATATGAAGTGTTCTTCCCTATCTCTTTTTATTAATTGTGGTTGAAAGTCTATTACATCAGATATTAGAATGGCTACTCCTGTTTGCTCCTTGTGACCATTTGCTTGGAAAGCTGTCTTCTAGTCATTTACCCTCAGGGATTGTCAATCTTTGTGACTTAGGTGTGTTTCTTGTATGAAACAGATTTTGGGGGCTTGTTTATACATCCATTCTGTTAATCTGTGTGTTTTTATTGGAGAATTCAGTCCATTGATGTTGAGAGAGCTTAATGACCAGTGTCTGTTAGATCCTTTGATTTTGATGTTGACTGTGATAGTAAGTTTGTGTGATTGGTTACTTTTTATTTTTCTGTAGTGAGGTTAATTATTTCTTGTATTTTCATGAAAGTAATTAGTTCTCTTGGGTTGTATTTTTCCTTCTAGTATCTTCTGTAACTCTGGATTTGTGTGTAGGTATTGTTGAAATTTGTTTTTGTCATTGAAAATCTTGTTTTCTCCATCTATGAGGACTGAGAGTTTTGCTGGGTATAGTAGCCTGAGCTGACATCTGTGTTTTCTTAGGGTCTGCATGATGTCCATCCAGGCCCTTCTGGATTTCATAGTCTCTGTTGAGAAGTCAGGTGTGATTCTGATGGGTTGGCCATTATATGTTACTTGGCCTTTTTCCCTTGCAGCTTTTAGTATTTTTTCTTTGTTCTGAATACTTACTGTTTTGATTATTATGTGACAGGAGGATTTTCTTTTGTGGTTTAATTTATTGGATCAGAATGTATTGTTGTGTAGATATCTTGTATTCTTATTGGCCTCTCCTTTAAGTTGGGAAAATTTTCTTCAGTGATTTTGTTGAAAATATTTTCTGGGACTTGGAGGAGGGAATCTTCTTTTTCCTTTATTCCTATTTTTCTTAGTTTTGTCTTTTCATGTTGTCTTGGACTTCTTGGTTGGTCTGTGTTAGGAATTTTTTTATATTTAACATTTTCTTTGACGGATACATCAATTTCTTACATTGTATTTTCCACACCTGAGATTCTTTCTTCCATCTCTTGTAGTATATTGGTTATGCTTACCTCTGTTGTTCCTGTTTTCTTCCCTAAGATCTTTCTCTCCACAATTTCCTCTATTTGTGTTTTCTTTAATTTTTCCAATTCTGTCTTAAGATCTTGTGCCATTTTGTTGATTTTTTCACCTGTCTGACTGTATTTTCCTGTTTTTCCTTCAATTCCTTCAGCTGTTTGTTTGAACAATCCTCTTTTTCTTTTATTTCTTTCAGTGATTTAAGTGTTTCCTCTCTAAAGGCCACAAACTGTTTGGCTGCAACTTCCTGTATTACTTCAAGGATCGCCATAATCTGTTTGACTTTATCTTCCTCTAGTGCTTTACCTATTTTATTTGTTTTCTATTTTATCCTCTCCATAAGCATAGATGTAAGGTCATCTTGAATTTCAATTATGCTGATGTATCCAGGGCTGTTTGCCCCTGGATAACTGGGTTCTGGAGATGCCACATTGCTCTGTCTTTTGTTGGTTGAGCTTTTATGCTGGCCTCTACCCATTGGGCTATTTTAGGTGTTAGGTGTTAGTTTCTGGTGGTTCCTGGAATCCTGTGGTGGAGAGGATCCCTTTGGCAGGAAGATGATTTTTCCTGAAGGAGGCCTCCTCAGCTTTTTGGGTATGGTCACTGAATGGCCAGTGTTTTTCAGAAATTGCCACAGCTCACCTTATGCATACAGACCTGAATGGTAACTGTGGACCTTGTTAGTCAAGAAGGTTCTCCTCTCATCCATAGAAGTCCTGGAGACAGCTGCCCTCCTTCTGGGTTTCTAGCTGTAAATTTAATGAGCTGCTGCTGTAACCTAGGTGCTCCATGGTTTGGTCAGTTTAATTAGGAAAAACTGGTTGCCCCTTGGAACAGTATTTGGGGGTTGATCTCAGGGATCCCGGGCCTCTGTAGCTCTGAGGCTGGGGCTCTGTGCACCAGTACCCAAGCGATAGTCAGTGGCAGGTGAGCCCCCCTCTCGTACATGCAGCTGGAGCCTAGAGTCAGGAGCCTGTGGATAGCCAGAAACTTTTCCGGAGCTAGGTGTCCTGAGGTAGGTCCAGGTGTTTCCCCCACTGTGGGGTTTCCTCCCAACAGGAAGGGCCAGTCTGTGGTGTTTGGGGTGGCTGTAGAGTGCGCAGGCCCTGGCAGGCCCCAAGCTGGTGACTGGGCAGGAACCTGAGACCTTTTCCCCAGAACTTTCCTGTTTGTGCTGGTGGGCAGGGGGCAGGGGGTCTACTGAGTGCTCTAAGCTGTTTCCCTCCTGTGGGGCTTTCTTCCTACAGGGAAACCCCATCTCAGATGCCCTGGGGTGCACAGTTCTGTCTGTGATGGAGACTCAGGCACACAGCAGGTCTCTGTGCTGGTGGCTGGAGCCCCACTCAGGGCTGGCGAAGTGCACCCGCTGGTCTGTGGGACCTTTTCTCAGGATAGAGTGGGTCACCTGAAGTCAGTCCCCATTTCCTTCCTTCCCGTGGGTTTTTCTCGGGACTGGGACTCCCAGTCTCTGGTGTTTTTGTGCCCACAGCCTGGGAAGGTGATCGGGACATGCAGGCATGTGGCTCTGGTCTGGCGACCTAGTGCCTGTGCGACCAGGGATCTCTTCCAAGTTCTGGCTGGGCGACCGGAGAGTGGACCCGACTGAATCCCACACCATGGAGTTTCCTCTCACCTGGGAAACAAGATCGGTGTTTTCTAACGGCCCAGAGTTCAGTCTCTTGGTCGCTGCACCAACATTGCGACATTGCTGTCCTGCTCCTCAGACACAGAGTCCTCCTGGCGCCGCCATCTTGGATCCCCCGCAAATGTATTTTAGTTGCCAAGAGATAGCTGAATACTGTTTGGTCTGTGGTTTTAAATATAATACTAACAATGACACAAAAATGAAGCTCTAATGGCCAATTCTGAACTGATTGTATTTAGAGTCTGTAACTGTAGTTTGTGTGTGTCTTTGATAACAACATTTTGGAGGCAAGTGCTTAACGGTTGTAAGTTTAAGACCAGTTATTCTGTGAGTTTCTGACTAGCCTGGGCTATATGCAAGACCCTGTTTCAAACAAAAATACACAATGCTTTTAAATTCAATTACATCTGTTTTGAAAATTCCTAGAAATGTTATGTTCTCATTCCTTAAACATAGCAATAATAATTTTTAGAATTGGCATGTTAGTGAATATTACAAGTAATATAAACAACAATTTTAAGTATTCAGAAAGATGGAAATGAGAATTATAGGCAAATACTTGAGCTTTTTTTTTGTAAATAAGTTTAACTTCTGCAGCTTACAGGATGCACAGATGATTCTAGGCTCAATCCCTCATGACCTTGGAAGTATGACTCTGCAAGCTGTTTTCTTTCATCGAGAATCTCTGCTTTTATAACAGACACATATAAGGATTATTTATAATGGAAGGACTTCATAAAGTAAGTATTCTAAGGTATGCTGTAAGTCCCCGAACCTAAAACCTTTCATTTTGCCTATTAAAGATCAGCACTTTGGGGGATTGACCCTTTAGAGGACTTCATTATAAAGCTTTTGACAAAATGTTCTAGTGCTCAGGCATTTAGGCAGTAAATAGCTATCATCAACAAATTTCTGAGGGCTTCCCACAAAACAAAACAAAGAAAAAAAAAACAAGCAAAAGGTAAGATTATGAACATTCAAATAAATGTTCCATTTTAACCCAATGGAGGTGACTACCAGACCCACAGGTGGGCTGGGTGTCTGGAAAATCACTAGAACTGTGTTCCAAGATCAGAGTACATTGTAGTCACTCTTGGGTTCTGTTATTGTAGTAGCAGCAAGATTCCCAGCTTCCCAGTGACTTGTGAGCATGCTCTGATAGCACAGTGTTCTTGTTTCATTGACACATGCAGGCTGACACCCAGAGACACATATTTTAAGCATTCATGTGTATCAGGTTTAGTTCTCACACTTTCAGCTTCATAGACCCACAAAATGATTGTGCATTGATCCAGAAGCAACTACTCTTTATTCTCCGCAAGGAGCAGTGGATTCGGGGATGGTATACTAGGCAATGGCTTTTTTATTTTGATAACCGTTATGCTCAAATTTAAATGTCTGTCTAGTCTCTTCTATCAGCTGACAGTCATTTCCTTGCTCTATCTCAAAAATGTCTACTTCCAATCACACACGTAGAAAAGGTTTCCCTATGTATTGTTTGGGCTAGTCTGGCCAGAAGTAATAATGGTAATTTACCTAGGTGCACTGAAATTAAGTCTAATAATCCTAGAAAAGTTATGGTTGTAAAGACTTTAATTTGCTTATGATTGGGCAGAATATTTGTACCCAAAATATATTTACTTAAGAAATAAAAGCTATAATACACATTAGATATATAATTACTGTTGAATAAAAACAATAAAAATAACTAGAAATAGTAGTATTATCAGATAATTATTCTCAGGTAACGCATATTGCTGAATCTGGTAGACTCTTTGAGATTAACTCTATCTATACTAAAACATAAACTTCACAATTATAGAATGGAGTAAGGACCTGATATGGAAAACATACCAAAATACCTAAGTGTAGATTTAAGTGAAAAGTGAGTTGACTGGATAGACATATAAAAAGCTTAAAATATTAATGAGATCTAAAATTATATTTGAAATCTTTATACAATATAGAGCATTGACCATTTGTATGGAAAGTTGCTGAGGAAAAATAGGACCCCAATAATTCCACTAGTAGGTCAGAAGCTCAAGCTGGGGGACAAACACACTTGATGTTTTCTAATGGATTTGAATACATGAGCACTGGCCATGCTATCTAAATGTATGGTATGATTATTCATCATCCTTACAGTTTTGACCTAAAAGTTCAGTCTAACTTCCCATGAGGGCTACTTATGAAGTTTTCTTATGGTGTGATTATAATATAGTTTATTTTAAAGTACATATATGAGCTGTAAGTTCCATTTTATAGGTTCATTACTAGCAGATTTGTGCCAGCATCACAATTATCATCTGGGAATTTGAGATGATATTTTAAATGTATAAGCGAGTAATGATGGTATATTCATTTTTGTAGCAGAAAATAATCACTGAACATGGTTTTTTGTTTTTGTTTTTGTTTTGTTTTTTTTTTTTTTTTTTTTTTTGCAAATTGTGAAAGCACTGCATTCCACTGAATCCTTTTGGTCTGTTAATCCTGACAATTCCACAGGCTTCAATGTGATTGTATTTTAAGAGAAGATAGGTTCAATTAGTTCTCATTGCTAATTGGACCATTAAAAAAAAAAAGACAAAACACAGGGGGATGAAATGAGCAGTTTTTCGAGGGACTGGGAACCTAGAAGACAATCACTGGCCTCTAAGGTAATATCAACAAAAGTAAACATTGTGTGCCTTTCCACATGTCTTTGTCGAGTGTTGTTACACTGCCCTCGTTCAGTATAGATTCACAAATAAAACCCCGACTATTAAAATTCAGCGGTGTACAGGAAAATGACTTGAAAGCACAAGGCTGGGGTTTAGACCCCCGCAGTCACATGGTGTGTCAGAAGCCCCACAACGGCCTGTAACTCCAACTCCAGGAGATCTGAGGCCTCCTCGCAGCATTCACATACACATGTGCACACACATTTAAAATGCACCTGCACATGCACGCACAGACATGCATCCGAACATATGTGTACACAAACCAGTAACCCGAGTAGGAGATAAATATTTAATGCATTTTTGTCTTTTTCTCTTCAGAAACTTGGGACAGGTACTGGGTTTTAAATGAGTGAGTAATTTGTTGCACATCGCCCATCTCCTACAAGGAGCTAAGTATTAGCCTGTATTAAAGAGTGCTCAGCCTATGGCAATATCATTTATCAGCTCTGCTCTCAACTAAATTGAAAGAATTAATCAACAGTTCTACAGCATAAGAAGGATTAGTGAAATTTCTGTAGGACTCAAAAAAGTGATTCCAGAGAAAAATATAATATCAAATAAGGTAATATAATATAGAAATACCAACTACAGAGGTAAATATAAAAATGTCTCCTTATAAAATAAGCTGAAGGAAAAAAAAATGACAGCTTACAACAAAACCAGGTTGTGCTGTGAGATTTTTAAACTCTAATCATTCTAGGACAATACTAGCAAAATACTAAGCAGAGAAAATTGAAAATATGTGCTTGGAGGGTTTTATACCCTTCAGGAAGTGATGTAATAGCAATTAATGTCAGGTTTTCTGAGATGAAGATACAGTCTCGATCCACTAAAGCAACTGCAAGAACAGCAAACATGTGCAAGAAGATTTATTGCTAACATGAAAACAAAGAAGGTAAAATAGATCATAAGAATGTAATCCAATAACAGGAAAGAAAGAAAAAGGATATGAAAGAAATATAGAGGGACAACAGAAATAACAGAGCAAGACATAACCTGACTTAATCAACAGAGGCATTAAACTTACACACCTGAAGAGACTGAGGATTTAGATTTCTGTTTCTTAAATTAAATTTTAATTTTTTAATATTAGTTACAGTTTATTAATTTTGTATCCCAGCTGAACCCCGCTCCCTCATTCCTTCCCAATCCCACCCTCCCTCCCTCATCTTCTCCCTACCCCTTTCCAAGTCCACTGATAGCAGAGGACCTCCTCCCCTTTCATCTGACCCTAGCTTATCAGGTATCTTCAGGCCTGGCTGCAAAGTCCTCTATGGTCTAGCAGGGCTGCTCCTCACTCAGTGGGGTGGGGCGGGGGGAAAGGTCAAAGAGCCAGCCATTGAATTCATGTCAGAAATAGTCCCTGTTCCCCTTACTAAGGTACCCACTTGGATACTGGATACAGAAATTGTGGTACTTTTACACAATGGAGTACTACCCAACAATTAAAAACAAGGAAATCATAAAATTTGCAGGCAAATGGTGGGATCTAGAAAAGATCATTCTGAGTGAGGTATACTAAAAGAAGAAAGACACACATGGTATATACTCACTTATAAGTGGGTACTAGACCTATAAGATAGGATAAACATACTGAAATCTGTACACATAAAGAAGATAAACAAGAAAGATGACCTGGGGTAAGATGATCAACCCTTACTTAGACAAATGGGATGGACATTGGTTGTAGGAGAAAACAAGTAACAGGACAGGAGCCTACTACTGAGGTCCTCTGAAAGTTTCTTCCTAGAAGTCTATCAAAGCAGATACTGAGACTCAGAACCAAACCTTTGGCAGAGAACAGGGAATCATATGAAAGAAGAGGGAGTTAGCATGATTCAGAGAGGACAGGAGCGACACAAGGACCAAATATATCTGGTCACAGGGGTCTTCTCTGAGACTGTTTCTCCAACCAAGGACCATGTATGGATATAACCTAGAACCCCTGCTCGGATGTAGCCCATGGTATCTCAGTAACCAAGTGGGTTTGGATTTCTTAACAGCTTTAAGAGCGGGTGAAATGCTTCAGCAGGGCAAGGACCTTGCCATGGAGCCTGACAATGGTATTTGACCCCTGAGACCCAGAAAAAGCAAGAAAACAGCTCTTTTATCAAGCTATCCTCTAATCCCCAGATGTGTACCTCCCTACACACAAAATAAGTAAATAAGCAAATATAATTTTTAAAAAGCCATAATAATCATGCAATAATACCAGAAATATAGTGCAAAAGGACTTTATGGAAATCTTCCAATAATGCAAGAAGTTACTAATGCCACATAATATATGGTTCAAAAAGAGTTGAAAGAATAGAAGATATCTTCAAAATAATGATAGAAAGGGGAAAAATGGAAGTGTTTTTTTTATTTTTTATTAATTACAGTTTATTCACAGCCCCTTCGAATTCAACCCTCCCTTCCTCATAGCCTCCCATGTGCCTCCCCCAGACCAATGGTAGGGATGTCCTCCTCCCCTTCCATTTGACCCTAGCCTATCAGATCTTATCAGGATTGGTTACATTTCCTCCTTTGCAACCTTGCAAGGCTGCTCCCCTCTCAGAGGGAGGTGATCAAAGAACCAGCCACTGATTTCATGTCAGAGACATTCCCTGCTCCCTGTTACTAGGGAACCTACTTAGACACTGAGCTGCCATGGGCTACATCTGTGCAGGATTCTAGGTTATCTCCATGCATGGTCCTTGGTTGGAGTATCAGTCTCAGAAAATACCCCTGTGCCCAGATTTTTTGGTTCTTTTGCTCTACTTGTTCAGAAAGGCAAACAGGATGTATGTCGGAAGAGGGAAAAAACAGAGAACAGGCTAGGAGCCTACCACAGAGGGCCTCTGAAAGACTCTACCCAGAAGAGTATCAAAGCAGATGCTGAGACTCATAGCCAAACATTGGGCACAATGTAAGGAGTGTTATGGAAGAAGAGGCTTATAGCAGTGTTTTAATAGATTACTATAACAGTAACTGTGTGTATTAGAGAAAATAACTAAAGTCAAATCAATTATTACAGTTTCTTGCTTAAAATATTATAAAACGTATATAAAGAACAAACAACCCTGAAAATAATCAAATAAGGGAAATAATATGTAAGGTAGGACAACTTCTTAAAAGAGCTGTTCTCTTCCTTTTACGTGGTTCCCAGGGATCGGACAGCAGTTGTCAGGCTTCATGGCAAGCAAGCACCTTCCCCTCCTGCTCTCAACAAATCATTAAAAAAAAAATTAAACAACAGAAAAACATGATTTTGTTTTTAGAAAAAAACATTTAGATCCTTTGTCTTCTAACTGAAGAATGCCATTAAGTAGAAAACAGTTGATGATGATGATGATTTATGAAGAATAAGAATGATGTGACTAAAACTCACATAGAAGATTAAAAAAGACAAGCAATATCATTAACACTTGCTGTCAGTAAATCCCATAATTCAGATGTAATGAATGCATTTATTTTAAAGATATCAACTACTTGTAGAAGATATACAAATTATGAAGCCTTGCTTCTTTGAGAAAAGTTAAATGTAAAGGATAAAAACAACGAAGCAAAAACAAAAAGAAGATTTACCTGTAACTCCAGTTTAAGGGGGCTCTGAAGTTCCTACCCTCTGTGGGCACGTACGGCATCCCCACCCAACACAGATGGGGGAGAGAGAGAGGAAGGAATGGAAGAAGAGAGAGAGAGACTTGATTTATAATGATAGATAGATAGATAGATAGATAGATAGATAGATAGATAGATAGATAGATATACCTGACCTAAACTGACTACTAGTAGGTTTAAAGAGACTGTAGTATTCAAGGATAAAAGGCAGAAATCAGGTGAATTTTATTAGTAAGTAGCATTTGACTAGAAAGTAAGTTTAATAGTGTTACCATTTGGAAGAATAGATCTCACTATACTTAAAATAATAGTATTATACCACTTGAAACATGTTATTGTATTTATTTCTCACTTCACATGAAAGAGAAAATATGAAATACTATTTAACTGGTGGGAATTCGTTTTGAGGAGAAAGTGCTCCTACCCTGGATTTGGTTGGTCGAGAGCAAGTTTACCAAGCACAAGATCCTGGGCTCAAACCCTAGCTCCAAACCAAAGAAGAGAAACAAAACAAGAAAATGTGTAGCACATTAAAATGATAACACATATAATAGCAACAAAACTCCAAAGCAGTTCTGAGGAAAATTTATCTCAAACTAGCTAATCATGGGAAGAAAATTAAACAGATTAAGTACACTGAGATAGATACCATTGTGTCACTTAGGCTAAGACACTTGGTATTGCCTAGATACACAGTCAACCAAAGCTGATCTGTAAATTGTTCTCCCAGCACAAATCCAAATCCAGACTGGCCAGGTCCTGCAGGTCTTAAGTGAAACACAACATCTGTTTTTGTCTGTGTCCATCTCTCCTTTTTAAAATTTATTTACCTCTGTCTCTCTGCTTTTCCTCCATTTCTCTCTCTCTCTCTCTCTTTCTCTCTGCCCCCCACCATCTTGCTTTTTCCTCGGTAACCTTCTGTCTCTTTTTCTGCTTGTCTCTCAGTGTTTTTTTGTTGTTGTTGTTGTTGTAATCACTGTATCTCAATCCATCATTCTGTTTCTTTATTTCTCTTTCCCTATGTGGTTTTCCTCTGTGTGTGTTTTTCTTCTCTTTTCTTCCTTCTCCTCTTCTTTACCCTCCTCTTCTTCCTTCATCATAATCATAATCATTTTCATCCTCATCAAATTTCCCCCTGTGCAGCTTTGCCTTCAATTTGCTATATACTAGATCATTTCTATAAACATAATCATAGTGCTTTCACACATACATAATTTTAAATTGAAAACCTCTTGATTCTACTCAATGTCTTGGTGCATGAATTCTTATTTCTTATCCTTAGTATTGTAGCTATTTATACCATAAGTTCTTATGAAGTTAATCGATATTTTCCTACCCATTGAATGGAATCATTCTCCACTTTGTTATTCTTTAAAGGCAATTAGCAGTTGTCATTACTGGTCACACACACGTGCGTGCGCGCACGCACGCGCACACACACACACACACACACACACACAATGGGAAGCAACACATGCCATGCATTGTTAGCCTGGCTGAGACAGCTTTCCAAAGAACATACCTTCAGACTTTTTCTGGAAAGACTAACCAGTAGAGTTAGTTGCATCTACAAGATGGAAGTAGAGAAAGGGTATCTAGTTTCTTGTCTGCCTTCTTTTGTGTTAGTTTTTGGATCTGAGTTCATATCAAATGGTCAAGCTTTTGATGACCATCTGAGTTGCATTCAGCCACTTACCTGGAAGCCTAAGCTCCAGAGTAAGGCATATTTGCATGATAAACAAAGGCACACCTGAGGAATGACAGCCAAGTTGCTGATCAAAACACATAAAAGGAAAAACTCAAGGGATTCTGAGAAGGAAAGCATGATTGATGTCCAGTGCAGTACATCAAGTACTTGGTATGTTTGGATCTGTTTCTCAGTTTTCTCTTCTATTCACCTAATCTGTTCACTCTAGGGACAGTGCCCAACTGTTTTAATTACCATAGGTTTATAGTGAAATGCCTGTTAAGTACAGTAAGCCTAACTTTAATGGACTTCTATAAACATTTTAGAATCAGTCTTCCAAATTTCAGTAGAGCAAAACTACTGTATGTTAATAGTTCTCACAGAAACCTATTTATACATTGGAAAAAAATATAACATCTTAGAGGAACAGAATCATTCTAGCAAATATGTTGCTTTGGGTTTTTCAAAAATCATCTGAATTATTCAGGTTGCATTTATATTTCTGGTTTCTGCTATCATTTTGAAGGGTTTTCTTTACTTGCATTTCTTAGCTGGATATACAAATAGGTGAGAAGACCTTATGTCCATTGTGCCATGTTTACTCAGTAGACCTGTGGAATCACATTATGTCTTCTACGTGTTGTGGTTACTACACACCTTCCTCACTGCCTAAGAAGAGCTTTTCTTTAAGCTCCTCTGCCTGTCACATCCTCCAGGTTTCTCCGAACTGTTTCAATGCGGATTTTCAGCACGGTGTTGAGTGAATGCGCTGATGGTAATCGTCATTGCCTTATTTCTCTAGTCACTTGATTTGATGACTTACAGTGTTTCACAATTAAAGGTGATTTTAATAAATGCACTGTGTCAGGCAAAGCAGCATCCCTTGATTTAAAGGTTGGTTTTCATGAATTGATTATTAATTGAATCAAGTGATCTTGAATATGTTTACATGATGAAATATTTCCCATTTGACCTGTCAATGTGATGAACTACACATTCATCTTTCTGATATTTGAATGCATTTCTGTAAAAATTCTACATTTTCATGGTGAATTAAAGAACATGTTTCTGCTGGATTCAGTTCCTGAAATTTTCATCCTTTTGAATGTTAACTAGACTCTTTTTATTTGTTTCATAGGATTCTTATGTACACAAACCTCCAGACTTCTTATTACATCCTGCCTGGTTCTAATGTATGCTTGTATGATTTGTATTCATTTGTCCTGCCTTTATATACTCAATGACTTATTTATATCTATACTGAAGCACATGATTTTTTTTTCCTTTTGGTTCATAAATCTGTTAGCACCATTATTTTTCTATTCAGTTATATCTGGATGGACCACCTGGCCATTGGTGAGAATTGGACACTGAAGTCTTCCACTATCAGTTCATGATTTAGTGTATGATTTATGCTTTAACAGTGTTTCTTTTACAAGTGTGTGAACCCTTGCATTTGGGGCATAGACGTTGAGAATTGAAACATTATCTTGGTGGATTTTTCCTTTGATCAGTATAAAGTGTCCTTCCTACTCATCACTCTAAAGGCCATTGTGGTAACTACCAGCACTCAATTCCTTCAACTTTTTCCCCTATATTTAAATTCAATATGATTTTCAACTACCAAGGCAACAATTTCAGCCTGTCATTTTCTATTTGTGCTACCTCTCTATTTATAATTTCGTATCTTCTCATTTGTTAGCTGCATGGTTAGTGCCATTCAGTCATACTATATTGTGTGGTCATAGCTGAGAAGGAACATCCAACTCTGCTTGTCAAGGGCTCTGGTCCAAAATATTGTCTATTTTTTTATGCTTTTTCATTTCCATACTTGAGTAAACTGTGTTTATATCAATTCTTAACTGGCAGTTATTCATGAATGTATCTGTCTTGCTGTCATTAGGTGATTACATTACTTGGGATAGAAGCTGAATGGTTCTAATAAAAGTTTCACACAGAGAATAGGTTAAGCAACATAAAGTTATATTTCTCTACTGTCAAAAGAAAGGCTCAAAGGGTAAAATGTCCTATACCTTGTTGATTGAATTACATGTCCATGGGCCACTTTTTGATCCCCCCAAATCATAGAAACAATATTTTCAGAACAAATAGTCTGCCATATGTCTGTGTATAATTATATATGTGCATATATTTGTGAATGGAAAGATAGATTAAACAAATCTACCTTCTATCTAGAATAGAATGATAAACAAATGGGCTATCAACAGACTAGAAAGCTATTTATTACTCTATATAATTAAACAGAAAGAAGAGTGCCCTTTTCAAAAATAAGTCTAAGAGCAAAATTTTTCCTTACTGATAGATTCAAACACATTGCTAATGGGGTTTGTGTTATATAATTTTATGATTCCTTTATTTTCATTTTTGGGGTTTCAACCCAGATTTTTATTTATGCTTGGTAAGCACTCTACTACTGAACTACATTGCCATTCCTATTGAGGATTTGTTCCTTGAGAAGAAAGAGTATCTGGGTTTTTTTTTTATTAAATTTTTATTTTTTATATTAATTACAGTTTATTCACTTTGTATCCCAGCTGTAACCCACTCTCTCCTTCCCTCATAATCTCACTCTCATCTCCCTTCTTCATCTCCTCCTATGCCCCTCTCCAAGTCCACACAAAGGGGCGGTCCTCCTCCCCTTCCATCTGACCCTATCTTATCTGGTCTCATCAGACCTGGCTGCATTGTCATGGGACTGGCAAGGTTGCTCCCTCATCCAGGGGAGGCAGTCAAAGAGCTAGCCACAGAGTTCATGTCAGAGATAGTCTCTGTTCCCCTTACTGGGGAACCCACTTGGATACTGAGCTGCCATGGGCTACATCTGAGCAGGGTTTCTAGGATACATCTATGAATATTCCTTGGTTGGAGTATCTGTTTAAAAGTCAATTCTACATCAGTAAAAATTAGAAAAATTCTTTTCTAACAAAAGAATTAATGGCTATTCTAAAAATGGGTGGAACGGAGAAAATAATACAATTGATAAGTGATTGTTTTACAAGTTTGAAACCCCAAGTGTGAGCCCCAGAGGCCACATATAATGTTATTCATGTACATGTGTTTTAACCCTAGCACTGGAGAAGAGAAATATAAGGTCTTTAGGACTGTGTGATCAAATTAGCCTAGCCTAATTGGTGAGCTTCAGGGCCATAATAAACTATGTCTTAAAAAAAATAGTTGTCCTCATTTCTCCAGATGAACAGGTATATATGTGAATGTGCACTGACCTTACATGCGGTATTCTCCACACACATACAATTGATAATGGAAAATAAAAACACTAGGAAATGTTCTTGGGTTACTTCTTTACTATTATTCACTCTACATCCAGGTCATATCCTCCTCCCAGTCCTACCCTCCCTCCCTCATGCCCCAGCCTCCTCCCCTACTCCTCAGAAAACAGGAGTGTCCCCTCCCCTCAAAAACTTACCTCAGCTCATCAAGTCACCATCAGGACTGAGCACATCCTCTTCCACTGAGGCCAAGCAAGGCAGCCCTACCAGGGGGTCATGATCAGAAAACAAACAACAGAGTCTATTTCAGAGACAGCCCCTCATTCCCTTACTAGGAAACCCACATGCAGACTAAGCTGCCTATTGGTTACATATGTGTAGGGGGTCTAGTACATAGGTCTAGTACATGAAACTTCCTTAGTTGATGCTTCAGTTTCCAAAAGCTGCTCTGGACCCAGGTTATTTGACTCTATTGGTCTTCTTGTGGAGTTATTGTCAGCTCTGGGTCCTTTTAACTTTCCCCCGACTCTTCCACAATTTGCTGTGAATCTCAGCATCTGTTTTGATCCATTGCTGGTGGGTCCTCTCAGGGAACAGCTATGCTAGACTTCCATCTGCAAGCAAAGTAAAGTGTCCTTGATAGTGTCAGGGGTTGACTCTCTCCCATGGGTGAGTCTCAGGTCTGGTCAGGCATTGGCTGGACAGTCCCTTAATCTCTGCTCTATCTTTATCCCTGTACATCTTACAGGCAGGGTAAATTTTTGGTCAAAGATTTTGTGCGGGGGTGGGAGTGGGGGTCTAGTGTTCTCCTTCCTCCACTAGATGTCCTGTCTGGCTGGAAGGTGAGTCTCCATGATTGCCACTGCTAGGAGTCCTATCTAGAGTCACCCCCATATCTTCTCAAGACGCTACTCTGTCCTAGGTCTCCATTTCGTCTCAGAGATGCCCTCACCCTTGGTTTCTCTTCTCTCTCCAAGCCCTCTCCACCATCCTCCCCCACATTTGATTCCCATCCTCCTTTCCGCCCTGACTCCCTCTCCTACCCTGCTCCCTCTCTTCAACTACTTTCACTATCTACTCTTTTTTCTTTCTATTATTATTTTAGTTTTACAATTTATCCATTTTATATCCCGATCATAGCCCCTCCTTCAACTCCTCCCTGTCCCACCCTTCCCCCCTCTTTCCCCATTCCCTTCACCCCTAGTCCACTGAAAGGGGAAGTTTTCCTCCCCTGCCATCTACCCCTGGCTTATCAGAACTGCCTGGATCCTTTCCTCTGTGGCTGGCAAGGCTGAATCGCCAGGGGAAAGTGATCAAAGAGGAGGCAACCTATTTTATTTCCCCTGAGAATGAGAATTAAGCATCCTCCCTTTGGTCCTTCTTCCTTCTTGTTATTTAGCTGCTTTGGGTCCGTTAATTGACACTAAATATACTAGAAGAGAAAGTAGAAATCAGCCTTGAACTCAATGACACAGGAGACAGCTTCCTGAACATGAACAGAACATCCAAAGCTCAAGCTCTAAGATCAACAATTAATAAATGGGACCTAATGAAACTGAAAAGCTTCTCTAAAGCAAAAGTCAGAAGAACAAAATGGCAGCCTACAGATTAGAAAAAGATCTTCACCAACCCTACATCTGACAGAGGTCCAATATCCAAAATATATAAAGAACCTAAGAAATTAAACACACACACACACAAAAAAACCCACCAAATAATCCAATTTAAAAATGGGGTGCAGAACTAAGCAGAGAATTCTCAACAGAGGAATCTCCGATAACTAAGAAATACTTCAAAAAATGTTCAAAGTCCTTAGTCATCAAGGAACTACAAATCAAAATAACTCTGAGATTCCATCTTATACCCCTTAGAATGGCTGAGATGAAAAACTCAAATGACAACACATACTGGCAAGGATGCAGAAAAAGGGGAACACTCCATCATGATCAGTAGGAGTGCAAACTTGTACAACCATTTTGGAAATCAATATGCGCTTTCTGAGTCAATTGGGAATAGTTCTACTCAAGACCCAACTACACCACTCCTAGCTATATACCCACAAGATGCCCCACCACCCAACAAGGACTTTTACTCAACTATGTTCACAGCAGCTTTATTCATAATAGTCAGAACATGGAAACAACTCAGATGTCCCTCAACAGAAGAATGGATAAAGAAACTGTGGTACATTTACACAATGGAATACTACTTAACTAATAAAAAACAACAAAATCATGAATTTATAGGCAAATGGATAGAACTCAAAAATATTATCTTGAATGAGGTAATACAGAGCCAGAAAGATAACACATGGACTGTACTCACATATAATTAGATATAACCAAATAGTACAGGTTAACCATGACAATTTAATTTTTTTAATTTTTTGGTTTTTGAAACAGTATTTCTCTGTGTAGCCTTGGCTGTGCTGGATGCTCTTTGTAGACCAGGCTGGCCTCGAATTTCAGCAATCTGCCTGTCTCAGCCTCTCTGAATGCTGGAATTAAAGGTGTATGCCACCACTCTTGGCTATGTTCTTATATTTTAGTGGAGATGTTTGGATTGAATTTAGTGCTTAAATCATCTGTTTTGCATTACAGAATATGATACTGCACTGGGTAAGATATTGCATAAGCACAAAACATGAGTATATATTGAGTGTGTTTTTGTTATTTCTTTTATGCTAATAATAGTTCTTTCTCTTTGGAGTCACAGAAATGATAAATGTTGTCTCCTGGGGTTTTATTTTCAGTACAGACTCACTATAGACTCACTGCTACACATTGGTATATCACACTTTAATCTCAATATGTTCAGTTCATAAATTCTGTTATCATTTAAATTTAAAGTCATTTCAAAGTAAATAAAATAGTGCAAATGTCCTTAGAAGATAATATTTCCATCTTTTCTTGTACATCTCAGTTTTAGATAATTAATACTCTTTACATTTCTGAGGGTATTTTGAGGATTGTGGAGCAAAGGATAAGTATATTACCAAACTAGAGTTGTCTCTTACACAACACACTCTAAAATTCACACAGAACCACACAGCCTTCTATCCTTTTTTCTCCTCTTTCTTTTCCCTCACCCTCCTTCCTTCCTTCTCCTTCTCATTCTTCCCTCCTTATCCCCCTACTCTTATCAAGTTTTTTCATTGATCCTACTTCTATGCCCTGTCTAACTTGCCTCTTTAGCCAGCACCCACATGTTATTTATCCTTCAAGCCTGCATTATTCCTCTGTTTTTCATTCCTGAGAATAGTATTCACAGGATCTGAACCACAGAACGAGAGCCCACGGATCAGTGAGAATAAAGTGACAGGGAAATAAAAAGAAGTAACAAGAGTTCATACCTGATAAAAATATTTTCAAGGGGCCAAGATGGCGGCACCGGGAGAACACCCTGTCTGAGAAGCAGGACAACACACTCCGTGCAGCGACCAGGAGACTGAACTCTGGGCCCTAAAACAACAGTGATCGATTGTGTTTCCCAGGTGAGGGGAGGCTCCCACGGCGTGGGAATCGGTCAGGTCCACTCTTGGCTGCCCAGCCAGAACCCAGAAGAGAACCCAGCTAACGCGGGCTTTGGGTCTCCAGGCTGGTGCCTCAAGCCTGCTTGTCCCGATCACTTTCCCAGGCTGACTGGTGGACACAAAGGTGCCTGAGGCTGGGAGTCCCAGCCGCAAAAAAAAAAAAAAAAAAAAAAAACCACGGGGAAGGAAAGTTGCCAGACTGGTCACGGGTCACCCAGTCTTTCCCTGGAAGGTCTCTCCAACCATGGGTACCTGCCGCCATCACAATTGAGCTCCCGCCACGCACGGATTGCAGCTGAGCGCCCAGCTCAAAATCCCTACTCCCTCTTCGGAGGAGGCAGGGGAAGTCCAGCAGAATCTGCCACAGACCACATTGTCTGTACCCCAACCCGAGATCGGGGCTGAGAAAACCCAATCCTTTAGGGCACTCCCCCAAATGCCGCCATCACCCTGCCACAGCGGAGCAGAAGGATAAAGAGGCGCACAGCGGCTTCACAGTGCCGGAACTCCAGTGCTGCCTGCCGCTCCTAGCAAACAAACTACAGCTCAGGATCTGGGACTGTGGTCATTCTACACGTACTGAGATTATCCTGGGTCCAGCACAATAAGGTCTAGCAGCAAGTTCTATCACCGGCGCTCCCCCCCCCCCGACCCCTGGCAGAGAAACGCCAGCTCAGGGCTCAGGATCCGACTGAGAAGCCCCAACCCCTGCTGGCACTCCCCTGAGAGCACCTCCATAAACTTGCCCTAGCAGAGGGGAAGGTCAGAGGGGAAGGACAGAGAGGCAGCATGCCAAGGACACAGCATCCTCTCTCCAGCTCACCCAGCAGCCCCTAGCAGAGAAACCCAAGCTCTGGATCTGAGGACACTCAACCCTACCTGGTACTCTCTTGGGATCAGCAAACATAGGTTCTATCACCAGGCTGCTTCTGGCAGAGAGATCTGGGCCCGGGATCTGGGATTGAGTACACTCATCCTAACTCTTTCCCGCGCCACCCAGGGACCAGTCAACATAACCCCTCCTGGCAGAGGGAAAGGACAAAGAGGCAGCACACAGGAAAGGTGGACACCGAGTCCTGCGGCCACAGTGTCACCGAGCTGACTGTTAGCCTACCCATGCACTTCCGCAGCAGGAACAAAACAGAGAGTAGTGAGCAAGGGGAACCCCTGTGCATTCCAACTGGTCCTGCAAGAGAGTGAGTGAGCCTTCTAGAGAGAGATTGCCCCAGACCCAGGGCCTCTCCACAGAAGCAACCAGACAAGATCCCTGCCATCCACACCCCTAGTGTGGGCATCATAGGGATTCTTGGGATAGCGACCCCAACATTGAAGCCTCTGACTTGTGGGTCCACCAGGGTAATCCAGGCAGACAATCCCTGGATCTCAGTCAGAACTGCGTAATAGTGGCTTGCAGGCCACTGCAATAGTCAGAGAATCCGCCCATGCACACTGCACCCGCTAAAAGCGCACGCGAATAGTGCCAGTGTCATATTCCTTACTTAGGCAAAACTGAAAACAGAGTGCACACTCCCAAAGCAGTGAACCTCTCTCATCTTCCTGAAAAAAAGAGTCCAGAAAACAGAAAGAGAGGATCATAGCCCACACTACAATCTCGAGGAACAACCAGTGAGGATTATAAATAACCAGATGGCTAGAGGCAGACGTAAGAACACTCCCAACAAAAATCAGGACATAATGACCTCACCAGCAACCCCACAAAACAATTGACACTTCAATTCACTAGATATACAAGAAAACGACCTCAAAACTATGTTTCTCCAGCTATTAGAGGCCCATAAAGATGAAATGAACAAAGCCCTCAGAGAAATAACCAAAGAAATCAAGACTAACTAAGAGGAAACAAATCGTGCTCTCAGAGAAATGACCACGAAAATTGAGGCAAACAGAGAAGAAATGCACAAAGCTCTCAAAGAAATGTCCACACAAATGAAGGCAAATAAAGAAGAAATAAACAAAGCTCTCATAGAAATACAGGCAATTATAGCCAAAGAAGTAGAGGCACAATTAGTGATACATAGAGAGGAAACAGACAAAAAAAAATAGAAGCTATCATTGAAAAGCAGGAGTCCACATTCAAACAGATGAAGGAAATGGTGCAAGACATGAAAACAGAATTAGAATCAATAAAGAAAACACAAATAGAGAAAAACCAGGAGCTGGAGAACATAGAGAAAATATCAGGAACTGCAAAGGTAGTTTGTAGTTTGTAGCATCACCAACAGAATACAAGAGATGGAAGAAAGAATCTCAGGAGCCGAAGATACACTTGGGAAACTGACAAGTCTCTCAAAGCAAAAATAAAATCAGAAAAGTTCTAAACACAAAACATCCAAGAAATCAAGGACACCTTGAAAAGACAAAACCTAAGAATAATAGGAGTAGAAGAAAAAGAAGACATCAGTCTCAAAGGTCCGGAAAATATTTTCAAGAAAATTATAGAAGAAAACTTTCCCAACTTAAAGAAGGAGATGGCCATAAACATACAAGAGGCCTACAGAACACCAAGTAGACTAGACCAGAAAAGAAATTCTTCACGTCACATCATAGTCAAAACACTGAACCTACAGAACAAAGAAAAAATTCTAAAAGCAGCAAGGGAAAAAGGCCAAGTAACATATGAAGGTAGACCTATCAGAATCACACCAGATTTCTCAACAGAAACTATGAAAGCCAGAAGGGCCTGGACAGAAATCATACAGTCCTTAAGGGACCACAGATTCCAACCCAGACTACTATACCCAGCAAAACTTTCAATCAACATAGACGGAGAATTCAAGATATTCCAAGACAAAACCAAATTTAAACAATATCTACATAGTAACCCAGCTCTACAGAAGTTACTAGAAGGGAAACTCCAAACCAAAGAAAACAACTACATCGAAGGAAACAGAGGAAATAAATAACTACACAACAAAAAATCCAAAAGAAGACAAGCAATGAAACTAACAGAATGGTTTCAGAAACAGGATCCATCATTCTGTCGCATCCAAGAAACACACCTATGCAACAAAGATAAACACTACCTCAGAGTAAAGGGCTGGACAAATGTCTTTCAAGCAAATGGTTCCAGAAAACAAGCGGGAGTAGCCATCCTAATATCTAATAAAATAGACTTTCAACCCGAGTTAATCAAAAAAGATAATGACGGCCACTATATTCCCATCAAAGGAAAAATCCACGAAAAGGACATCACAATTTTGAATATCTATGCCCCAAATACAAGAGCACCTACATTCGTAAATGAAACAATATTAAAGCTTAAATCACACATTGGTCCTAAAACCCTAATAGTGGGAGACTTCAACACTCCACTCTCACCAAGGGACAGATCAACTAGACAGAAAACAAATAGGGAAATAAAAACACTTACAGAATCCATAAATCAAATGGATCTAATAGACGTCTACAGATCTTTTCATCCAAACTCAAAAGAGTACACCTTCTTTTCAGCACTGCATGGAACCTTCTCCAAAATAGACCATATAGTTGGTCATAAAGCAAGCCTCAACAGATACAAAAGGATTGAAATAATCCCTTGTACTCTATCTGACCACCATGGACTTAAGCTGGACCTCAACAACAACAGAAATAACAAACAGCCTACACGCACATGGAAACTGAACAACTTGTTACTCAACGATAGCTGGGTTAAGGAAGAAATAAAGAAAGAATATTGAGTATATACAAAGAACTAAAGAAGCTGAAAAGCAGCAAACCAAGTAATCCAATTAAAAAATGGGGAACAGACCTAAACAAAGAATTCTTGACAGAGCAATATCGAATGGCAGAGCAACACTTAAAGAAATGCTCATCCTCATTAGCCATCAGGGAAATGCAAATCAAAACGACCATGAGATATCACCTTACACCCATCAGAATGGCCAAGATGAAAAACTCAAGGGACAACACATGCTGGAGAGGTTGTGGAGAAAGGGGAACCCTCCTCCACTGCTGGTGGGAATGTAAACTGGTACAACCACTCTGGAAATCTATCTGGCTCTTTCTAAGACAATTAGGAATAGTGCTTCCTCAAGACCCAGCTATACCACTGCTAGGTATATACCCAAAGTTTGCTCAAGTACACAAAAGCGATATTTGCTCAACCATGTTTATAGCAGCATTATTTGTAATAGCTAGAACCTGGAAACAACCCAGATGTCCATCAACGGAGGAATGGGTACAGAAATTGTGGTATTTTTACACAATGGAATACTACTCAGCAATCAAAAAGGAGGAAATCATGAAATTTGCAGGCAAATGGTGGGATCTAGAAAAGATCATCCTGAGTGAAATATCCCAGAAGGAGAAAGACAAACACGGTATATACTCACTTATATAGACCTATAAGATATGATAAACATAATGAAATCTATACACCTAAAAAAGATAATCAAGAGAGCAGACATGGGTTAAGATTATCAATCCTCGTTTAGAAAGACAGATGGGATGTGCATTGAACATATGATAGGAGTCTACTGAGCGCATTTGAAAGACTCTAATAGCAGTGTTTTCAAAGCAAAGACTCATGACCAAACCTTTGGCAGAGTACAGGGAATCAAAAGAAAGAAGGGGAGTTAGTCTGATGAGGAAAGGATAGGAGCTCCACAAGGACCAAATATATCTGGGCACAGGGTCTTTTCTGAGACTGACATGCAACCAAGGACCATGTATGAATGTAACCTAGAACCTCTGCTCAGATGTAGCCTGTGGTAGCTCAGTAACCAATTGGCTTCCCATAGTGAGGGGAAAAAGGACTATTTCTAACAGGAACTCAATGACTGGCTCTTTAGCCTCCCCACCCCCCAAGGGAGGAGCAGTCCTGTTAGGCCACAGAGGAGAGATTTGCAGCCAGTCCTGAAGATACCTGATAAAACAGGATCAGATGAATGGGGAGGAGATCCCCCTATCAGTGGACTTGGCAAGGGGCACGGTGGAGATGAGGGAGGGAGGGAGGGACTGGGAGGGAATGAGGGAATTGGACACGGCTGGGATACAGAGTTAATAAAATGTAACTGATAAGAAAAAAATAAAATTCAAAAAAAAAAAGAGTTAATACCCTATTTAACAGCTAGTATAGTCATCCACAATGTCCCTAGTAGAAAGTATCTTCTCTTTGTTTTCTTTTTCCTATCATTTTTACCCATATTTCTTAAGGCCATGTGTTAAATTTACAGTTGAGCATATGATTGTCTATAATATACTCATATATTGATATATTTGTGATTGTTACAGCAGCCATAGTTCATGATCTGTTACATCAAGATAGATGAAAACTTGCTTAACTCTGCCAAACTGTATGGAAATAATGCAGTTTTTAAACAATTACTATGAAAGACTTAAATATTTCCCAAAGCAGCAACTGTGGTTTCATAGCAGGCACTGTAAGATGTTTAAATGACTTCTCTATTTCAGAAGAATAAGACCATGCTCATCTGTGAGAAAAACTGAATGGTTTCTTCAAAGGCTTCTTGAAAAAAAAAAAAATAGCAGAGCTGGCTTTGCTGTCAGCACTATTTGAGAAGTAGATGAAATCAGAGAGCAGAACCCATCATTCAGTGATCGATGGGGAGGCTACCTATGGCCTAGTGAGTAGAGAAATTGGTTGTGTCCCTTCATGTGCACCACTGATGTCCCCAGTCACTGTCCAGAGAACCTCTATTTTTCACCAAGCTAACTTGACTGCTGCACATCACTCCCATCAGAGCAGCACTTTCCTTGGTTCAGACTCGGCCTATTAACTTGATAATTCTCAGATACATTTATGGTAGAGTATAAATACATATATATCAGTGAGATATACTCTCCCATATAATCTTCAATAGCTTGTGTCTAAATACACCTTTCTGCTCATATGAATATTGTATTTTCCTCACCTGTGAACCATCTCCTAAGGCTACTGAATTGGCTTTTCACATCCAGCTGTCAAATGCCTTGTGTGACCTTGACTAAATTAATTTTCCTGACTCGTTCCTCTTTCTACTTAAAAGAGGAAGTTGAAATAGATAATTTCTATGGATTCTTCTAGGTACTACTTTCCTTAAAAGATTGCCTGTCCCAAGAGCCATGAAGCAGGTCATACATAAAATGCAGAGGAATTTTCAACAACAGAGGAATGTGATTCTCATTCATATTTCATTCATAAGAAATGATTGTAATCATTAGACAGAATATGTCACGTGTCATACTGTAGTTCCCTGCATCAAATAGAGAATAATGAGGGTATGTCACATCTGAACTTTAGTCTTTTTTATAACCTTGGGATAATTAATTCTTCAAAACTGGAGCATGATCCATACCAGATTTAAAGTACAAAAAAAGGCATTTTATCTATGTCATTCATCTTGGCTTTCTCCAAGACCCATTAGGCTGCTATAGACATCAGTTGTCTAATTTATTTTATGCCAAGATTATACTACATGGTTCTTTATAATTATTTGTCAATCCATTTGAAAATTTATAAAACTAAGAGCCCCTAAAGGAAATTTTAAACTATTCGAGTTATAGTCTCAAATTATGTGTGTGTCATGTGTGTGCCAAGGGCCTTTGGAAGCCAGAGTATGTGTCAGATCCCCCAGAGCAAGAGTTACATGTTTCAGGTGTTTTTTGATCTGACATCAGGGTGCTGGAAACTTAAATCAGGTCCTCTGCAACAGCAGAAAATAATCTAATACTCTTAACTGCAGATCAATCTCTCTAGCTCGAATTTTTGTTTGGTTGTTTTGTTTTATTTTTGAAAGAAGAAAACCATTTTTCAAATTATTTACTAAGCACTTAGATCTTTTCTTCACACAGAAGACAGTTCATATAGTTCCAAGGATTGAGGAAAACAGGTACTTAACAAATAGTTTATTTTCCTGGGAGAATTCGAAAGTTGTATTTCTTCTAAATAATATTCTTAACTTACAAGTTGATTCTGCAAGTTTCCTGAGCAATATGACTCAGAGCATTTTCTTATGAAAAGTTCTGTTCTCCTGGCCAAGGTAGATAGTCTATATGCAGACATGGAAGAGAGGTAACACTTCCATAATGTGGGAAATGAAAATTATGGCATTTCAAATTGCCACAGAAGAATAACCTAATAAAGTGGACAAAGACTATTGACCATTTTTTT
>NW_026596149.1:13305647-13361438 GCF_907164565.1 Psammomys obesus | reverse complement strand
TTTTTTTTTCTTATTTTTATATAAGGTCTGACTCTGAAACCTGTTGTGCTCTAGAATTCATTATGTATCCCAACCTATCATCAGACAAACAGAAAGCTTCCTGTTTTAGTCTCCTGAGTACTAGGATTACATGAATGATCCTCAGCTAGCTGTGGGATTATTGCTTGCTATGCATTTCCATCTCCAGTCTTCTTGTAGCTTACAGGGGCTGCAGTGTAGAACTCCAGAACTCTGAAAGGTCATGAAAACCCCAGTATATGTTAGGAAGAGAAATTTTCACAATGGATAATAGAATTTACCCTATAACAATTTGACTATTCCTTATGTGCTGGTGTAAAGGACATATTTTCCATTCTTTGTGTTCATTGAGACTGTAGCCACCAAAATCCTTCACTCTATGGTGAGTCTTCACCTTGAACCAATCGCTACTAAATCTCAACCAATCACCTGTTTCCTATGGTTTTTCAAACGCTAACCAACAAAAATGAGAATCTAGTCATGAGAACTTGTTATGCAACTGATTTTGCTAACCTGCTTTGATTTCGTTTTAACTTCTGATGATTTTATTTAATTTGATTGAAGCATAAATATGCATGTTAATGAATTATTATGTTAAATCTGTTCAAAATGGCATTTTTTTCTGTGTCTTGTTTCATCAGCTTACTTAGTATATTTGACATTGACATAAACAAATTTATGTCCTTGAAGGCTGCTAAGAATGTCCTTGAAGGCCAAGGAGACAAATCAGTACACATAGCTAGTCTTGCAAGCATAAGGACTTGAGTTCAATTTCTAAAATCCAGGATAAAGGGTTAAAATAGCTAGGAACAGCATATGGCATAGTGGTGCACACCTTTAATCTCAGCACTAAGGAAATGGAGGCAGGTTGATCTCTGAGCTTGAAGCCAGGCTGGTTTACAAATCAAGTTCTTGGCCAATCATTGCTACACAAAGAGACTCTCACTAAAATAAAATAAATAAAATAATAAAATATAAAATAAATTCAGGCTTCATGGTACACATGTACAAACTCAGAGCTGGAGTAGAGAGAGTGGCTCTCTGGAGCTCATGATGAGCCAGCTTGCTTACTTGGGAAGCTTCAGACCAGTGGGAGATACTGTCTTAAAACAAAACAGACCCAAGGTAGACTGTTGCATGCACACACACACACACACACACACACACACACACACACACACACACCTAAAAGACTGTTATTTATAGCATTCTTCCATATTTAGTTTCTCATAGCCTCAGATCCTCATCTATAAGACCTTTCTGTAACTCCAAAAAGTAGTATTCTTCTTTATTCTTAAACAATTGTTGTCTTGTCCCTCTTTTTCTTCCCTACTTAAATGCTGGCTCATTAAAAATGTAGCATCCACAGATAGCATAGCTCTCCTACAGACACAGGAAGAGGAAGATTTCAATGCCCACACAATGAAAACTGGGTTTAATGTTAGCATATGACTACAAAATTATTGAGATTTTAAAGCTGTGTGATTTAAAAACAAAACAAAACAAAACAAAAAAACCTTTTTTTTTTTTTTTCCATCTAAACTTTCTTGTAACTTCTGGGTAATGATTCAATATGTCTCTTGACAGTTTTTGGAAATGTCACCCAAATTATTAATGTTAAGTATTCTATTGCTGAAAGAAAAGCTCAGGATATATTCAATACCAAGATCCTGATATTCTAAATAATATGACTTAGGCTATTAAAAAATTACTTTTGAAATCAGAATGGCCAAATAATCTGTTCAAAAACTTTTATAATAGTGTACTTCAGTTTCTGGCCATATTTTATGTTCCTATCAGCAATTCCCACATGTGTAGGATATTTAGACATTCCAAGATAAAGATAATTTACACTAAGGAACATACAGATTCCACCAAGACTCATAATTCATATAACACTCCAATAGTACCGGGAGAAAAAGTGCAGAGTGAGAGATCTGTGAATGAAGACAACACATGGACACTCCGTAATTATAGATGGGTGTACTTTTCCTCACTTTCAGGTCGCAATAATTATATATATATTTTCAAGAACCTAAAACTCAGATGAATCTAAATCTTTGATGGGTTTCAGCAGATTGATTATGTTCCAAACATGGGCTATAGGGAGACAAATGAACTTGAAAGGACTCATATTTAATCAGACAAATACGACAGATGCTCATATTAACGTTGTTAGATTAATCAGCACTGCCACCAATGTTTCAGTAAACATTTTATTTAATTTAATAAGTTATTTTGATACAGGTTCTCACATATCAGAGGTTGGCCTTCAAATTGCTGAGAAACAGAGGATGACCTTGAATTTAGGATTCTTCTGCCTCTACTTTTGGAATCTTGGAAATGCTGGGCTTATAGGCGTTAGTGGCACTATGCCCTGTTTATGCAGTACCTGGGCTCAAACCTAGGGCCTCAGTAATCTGCCAAGTAATTTGCCAACTGAGCTACAGCTCCACTTAGCACATGCAGTTTTAATGTTGAATCAGGTTGGTCATTCAGTTTATTTTCACTTTTAAAAGCGGCAAATTTTATTAATTCATCTTTATGATAATTACAACACCATACACACTGTAGATTAACTTGTTTATAGATTAAAATATGCCTTTGATAACGGTTGTAGTTACTGTTTATATGCTAAAGAGAAACATAGTTAAGATATATTAGATAATATAGTCCTAATAAATGGAGTGAATTTTCATTATGCGTGCCTCAAGTTTTAATTAGTACTTATTTATGGAAGCTGTTTCATAAATTAGTTTTTATAAAAGTTCATTTTCTTTCCAACATGTTGTGTAATTTATGATTTCCGAGATTCTAACTCAAATATCTTTGCTTCTTGTAACCGTTTGAGGTTAGTATATGAAGCTAACTCTTTATAGCATTGCTCTAAATTTTTTTTTCATAAATTCTTCTTTTTCTCCTCTTTTTTCCCATTAACTGAGATGGGAAAGATATGGTTATTTTTATAATAATGGTATTTCCATTAAATTTAATCACGGAAATCCCATTTGAAAATGTTTCTTTCGAGGGAAGATAGTTCAGTAAGGTGGTCAAAGATAAGAATGGGATTTTGGATTCTCTTTGGTTTAGTTAGCATAAAGCAGGGTATCAAAACAAAACTGAAAAAAAAAACTATATATATATATTTTTTTTTGTTTTGTTTTGTTTTGTTTTTGCTCAGGAGAATAAATTCCCACCCAGGCTAATGCAGGCAAACTGTGCTGTCAGCTCTATGTCAACTTTACATAAGCTAACTTTATCTGAAAAAAGGGGATCTCACTGAGAAAAATGCTCTCATTTTCTATGGGCAAGCCTCTGCAGCATTCTCTTAATCTGTGAATGATGTAGGAGGACCCAGCCCATTGTGGTGGAGTCACTCCTGGGCTGCTGGTCCTGGCTTCTATTAGAAAACAGGATGAGCAAACAATGAGGAGCAAGCAAAAAAGAAACACCCCTACATGGCATCTGCTTCAGCTCTTGCCTCCAACCTGGTTTGAGTTCCTGCCTGTGCTGCCCTCAATGGACTGTGAAAGCCAAATAAACCCTTTCCTCCCCAAGTGGCTTTCAGTCATGGTATTTCATCATGAGAACAGAAATCCTAAAACAAAACCCTTAATAAATGCAGTGGAGTATATAGATACAAATCAGAAGGCATGAAGATAAAGGAGTACTTGTTGGGAATGAGAAGGGAGTTGGTGGGAGAAGGAAATGGAAAAGAGAGGACAATAGAGGAGAAGATGACTAAAGCATTTGTGTGAGTGTGTATGTGTGTGTCAGAAAATGTGAATGAATAGGTAAAGCAGAAAAAGATACCATACAACCAGGGTTCCCAGCTGTAGCTCACTTAGAAGAATGCTTGTCTAAGTGGGGCCCAGTGGTGCATGCCTGTAATTCCAGCCCTCAGGGAGGCAGAGCCAGGCAGATCTCTGTGAGTTCGAAGCCAACTGGTCTCCAAAGCAAATCCAGGAGAGCCAAGGAGACAGAGAGAAACCTTGTCTCGAAAAACCAAAAAGCAAGCAAGCAAGAAAGCGAGAGAAAGAGAGAGAGAGAGAAAGAGAGAGAGAGAGAGAGAAGGAAATAAAGAGGAAAAAATGGAGGAGGAGGATGAAGACGAGGAGGACGAGGACAAAGAGGAAGAGGAGACTGTCTAGCATACAGGAAGATGACTTGATCTCAGTACTCCAGTACTGCACAAACGTGTGTGTGGCAGCACATGTCTGTAATTCCAGCACTCTGGATGTAGAGGCTGGAATATTAGGTGAAGGTTATCCTGTAATATTTAATAACTTCAGGCAATCCTGAGCTACATTAGGCAGTCTTTTAAAAATAACCACTGTCCTTCAGCATCATGGATTATTTTTAGTCCATTGCCTCATGACATGCGCTAAGAAATGGCAACTTTGAACACATGACTTTTAATGTATCGTAACCAAGATCTAATACCATGTCTTAGTTATATGTTTTACACTTACTAGTGTTAACAGATATTTGTGGGCTGTCTCAAGTGGTAAATATAAATTTATTTCTGGAGTCTGTTGTTTTAGTTTTGCAACCAAGAGAATAATACTGACTTGTTTTTTCTAGTTATTTTCCATGTGCAGAGGGGTATGTGCATGTGGAGTAGCTGTGTACCTGCTTGTGTGCAAAGATTCCTCCCTCTGAAAAGCCTGTGGATGAAGGCTCCTCAGAGGCCAGAGGAGGATGTCAAGTGTGCTGCTCTATCACTCTCTTCTTCATTCAGTTGGGACCGGGTTTCTTATAGGACCTGGACCTCACTGGTTTGAGGCTAGGCTGGCTGCCACCATATTCCATGGATTCAATGTTTCCACGCTTTCCTCAAACCTGAGGGCTGAGATCAAAGATGCGCACCAAACCAGGGGTCTTCCACAGTCGCCAGTGCCTCCCGCTTAAACAACAGCACCCTGTGTGCTGTCTACCAGGGCTAGCTTTCTTCTTACACTCTTTGGGGGGAATACTGTACACATGACTGCTCATTTCCGAAGAACTTGGAGTACCTTCTTTGCAGAAGATGCTTCTCAATATCATTGGTACTGGGTGTGGCTTACTCTGCCCACTTGATTCTGACTAGAAGCAGAGCAAGCCGTGTTTAAGTGCCGCATGTGGGAAAACGACATTATAGACCAGGCCACTCGATGCTGACAGGTCTTTTAGCCTGGAATCAAGTATAAAGAGGAAATGTGCTGCCCCGTGATAAGGCACACTCTTGTTTAAGCCGTGAAAGCTGTTAAGCCGTGGGTTCTTTCGAGGGTACTAAGACTGGGTAAAAGGGAGAATTAAGGCAAGTTTCATAGAAGTTTTGTAGAAGATTTTGCCTAGAAAGATGTGTATACCTGTCCTCTAACTCTTGGCATTTCATTTTAACTTCCTGGCCAGTAGTTCTGCCAAATAATGCTAACCGAAGAGCCTATGCATAGCTCAAAATTTATGTTTTGTTTGCTCATTTCATAAGATGGTTTGTTCTCATGGAAGTACAATGTTCACATTAATTTTAAAAAACCAACTTAAGGTAAATTACTAATTTTGACTGTTTTATATAGCTCTGGAAAAATGATTCTGAAAGACTAAGAGCTGAATTGTCTGGACTTTAACACAAACTACTTTGATTCAACAGAATGGCTTAAGGCATAGTGGATTGGATTTAATAAAGACTGTCATATCCTAAATGTACAGCTGACAGACAGGCAAGGGCATTCTGATGAAGAGAAAATTTATGTCTCAAACAAAGTTATCTTCCCTTGATAGTGTGAAATATTTGTTAATATTTTGTTGAAAATTAAATGCGAGCTTAAAAATCAAGTGTTTAAATCAGACGGGGTATATTCTACAACTCCTGAGACTCAGTAGCCGCATACAGTCATTGACAAAAATCCATGTGACTATATACACTCTGCCTATACCATACCATCTTCTGCATTCTCCTACTGCTGAGAAGTCAGGAGATGCTGAATGAAGTTAAGTGTGGCTTGGGCTTCCCTGAGAGACCTCTGGTAGAATCTTCCTCAGAGGAGGCTTAAAACGAACTGTAAGGACAGCCTCCTCTGAGATGCGGTGAGAGCTTTACACAAATGCCAATAAAATGCCCCACCCACAAAGGAAGTGTACTAGCATGCAACCAATCATACAGAAACTTGAAAATAGAACTTCCCTGCCTAAGGTTTTAAAATGGAGATCTACGCTCTTGTTTTTGACAGGT
Organism: Psammomys obesus; assembly: GCF_907164565.1. Taxonomy (NCBI): domain Eukaryota; kingdom Metazoa; phylum Chordata; class Mammalia; order Rodentia; family Muridae; genus Psammomys; species Psammomys obesus. The sequence goes on along the minus strand of NW_026596149.1, from coordinate 13,355,206 downwards.
CATGAAAACAAATCTTGCAAAGTCTTCCTCTGTTGTCCCATTCAACGTGAGCCTTTTAGAATGGGTGAAGCGGAAAGCTTCTATCAACTCTTGAGTTGTTAGCGTTTTCTGTTAGTTCTATTCACCTTTGGTCCAAAAGTGTCATTTCTCTTTCTGGAAGAGTTCCTTTTTCTGAGACTTAGGCCAGGAGTAGAAAAGTTATAAGAGGTTCCTGCTATAATTATGACAGTCACATTTACCAATAAACATAAAAATAAGGCAGAATTTAAAAAAGACTTGTTAGCAATTAAAATAGCAAAATCTAATTTGTGCTAGGTAATAGCTATCAAAAACAAGAGTAAAATCACCCCACCTCTTATGTCTCTCTGTTCCACAAACCTAAGTTTTCTCTGAAAAATAAATAAGTCAACATTTTTCATCTGATCATTAAATATGCTCTAAACTGACCTATCTCATTTGTTTTGTTTTGTTGTGTTTTGTTTGTTTGTTTGTTTGTTTTCCCCCTTGCTTGCCTCTCTTCTTGTGCTTAATGAATCTTGCCTACATGGGTAACTGATACAAAATAGTGCTCTCATTAGAAATGCAAAATCTAACATTAAAAAGGCTTAACCACCTATAATAATTTACATTTCTATAGTTAAAAAAACACAAGCTCCTGAGCTCAATCTCAGGGGTAAAGGATTTTGTCATACAAGTATGTGCTTGAATTCGCAGAGCACACATAAAGGTTGGATATGTAAAATAAGTGTTTGAAAGCCTAGCACCCTTGTAGGGAGATGGGAGGCAGAGACTAGAATCCTCAGAAGCTCATGGGCTGGCAATATGGCTTACACAAAGAAAACATACAGAAACCCTTTCAGAAACAAGATGGAAGCTGAGGACCTGCATCCAAGGTTATTTTCGCAGGCTGTACCACACAGATGCATGCAATCAAACAAGCAAATGTGCATGAACAGAACTAAACACACACACACACACACACACACACACACACACACACACAGGACACATACAAAAATGAAAGTAAAGACATTTACAAGTAGTTGAGGCATGGCAAAAATGATGTAAGTAGGTTTCTATGTTACTCTTGATCATGAACTTGATTGGACTGAGAAGGGAGAGGAAGACGAAGAGAAGGGGAGAGAGAGAGAGAGAGAGAGAGAGAGAGAGAGAGAGAGAGAGAATTTCCGTAGAGTTTAAACTAAGGGAGGAAGCCTTCCTCTGAACAGACATGACAGCCTCGCATAGACTGGAGCCTGGATGAAATCAGCAGAGGTAAAGGTGAAAGCTTGCAATCTCTGGGCCTGCTTTCTGTCCATCACAAAGTGAGTACCTATAATCGGCAAATTTGAAATGTTTCAGAGCCTGAATTTGGCACATTATATCACTGATGTCAGAGTGTTTTGGATTTCAATTATTATTATTATTATTTTTTTTTTTGCATTAGTGATGCTTACCCTGAGACAGATGGGAATCTGGGTACAGAAAAATAAATCTGATGATGCAGACAAAACGCTTTGCAAAATTATGCTTTGTCTCGCCTTGTGGAAACAATAACACCTTTTCTACAGACCTTATCTTCATTGTCATAGGAAGCTTTGAGGTCCTGCATACGAGGTTATGAATAAATGCCTCATAAGCAAAGCTAAAATGTTAGCAATCTGTCACCAGGTGGTGACAAAGGCACAGTGGTACATAGTTTGAACAATTCAAATTTTAAGTCACAAACACATCTTAATTTATAATATTACATATGAATATGTGCATACTTATAAATCCAAATTATTTTCTAGTGTCCCTGTATGCTAAATTCAAGACGTGCATAAGAGATCCAAACCCTGAGCTTCTATTTCTAGGAATTTCTCCTTTGCTGGCTCAGGGCCACCTTCAGATGAACCTTTCATGCGTGTGTAAGAACCGCTGATTCAGCTCTTATCAAGGATGGAATGTATCAAAGAGGCTCTTTCCCCCTGGAGTTAAAGTACTGACATTCCCTTTTTCCTGTCTGCTTGAGATCCCCCTTCCATTTTTGAAATGTCAACAGGAGAAAAGATAAAGCAAGAGTTTTCAGTTTTTCAAATAATTTTAAACCCTACACACTATTATTTGCCAATGAACAGGAGGAGGTTTGTTCCTAATTTCTGGCACCTTCTGCTCTACTTTATCTCACCTTTCCAGACTTAACTTACAAGCTGCACTTTCCACACAGCACCAATTAAATGAGAGCAGTCGCTGTCTGCTGGACGCACATGCTCCATACGTTTCTGGCTGTCATAATCATGCTATCATTTCAAATAGCCCAACTGTTAGCACCACGTCACACATAAGCTGCTGCTTGCCACTCATATCCATTTGCTCATTTCTTTATCCCTTTTAAAAAAATTCTGATTATGTTTACTTCCAAGGTTTTTCTTTTAACTGCACATTAAAATAAAACCTAGTGATGTCTATGTTTTCTAAATTCCAGTAAAATTCATTGTACCTGACCTCTTATTAATTCTCCAGCAAGAATCACTTAAGAAGAACAAAATTTATTATATCATACACAGTATATCCCAGATTTTCAATTTAGTGTTATAGTCTTCTTTCAAATTCACAATTTAAGATTACCTAAGAAGCAGAATTAAAGTGAGCCTTTTTTTTTTTTGGGGGGGGGGGTAGGGTGGCTACTGATTTGGGAATTTCTTTTTTCTTTCTTTCCTTTCTTTCTTTCTTTCTTTCTTCCTTTCTTTCTTTCTTTCTTTCTTCCTTTCTTTCTTTTATCACATACAGAGTCTCGTATATACTAGCAAAGCACTCTGAACACCAAGCTCCATCCTTAGCCAAAAGATGTTTTAGATAAACCTAATAGCACAGAAAAATGAGAGAAATACCTGTTGTGTACATATCCTCACATATAAATGTTTAAATTAATATGTCAATATATAAAAACTCTTTTAGAGAATTATGCGTTTTTTGAATGTTTATAAAATGTGTTTTCTTAAACCACATTTTTTTAAAGATTTATTTATTTATTTATTTATTTATTATGTATACAGTGCTCTTCCTGCATGTATGCCTGTATGCCAAAAGAGGACACCATATGTCATTATAGATAGTTGTGATCCACCATGTGGTTGCTGGAAATTGAACTCAGGACCTTTGGAAAAGCAACCAATGCTCTTATCCTCTGAGCCATCTCTGTAGTATGTTGAAATTTTAAATGTCTGATATTGAACAAGAAAACACAGGAAAAATATCTTATTTTTCAGCTTTATGACTACTCAGGACTTCACTATTTTTAGAGCAGAATTTAGAAGATTTATATGACTAACCAGAGGATGCGAGGAAAGCACTTAAAAGATATTTGGGAGAAAATTATGAAACCATTGAAAGATAGTCGAGAAGAAAACACAATAGTTTATAGGAATAAATCAATGAAGGCAGGCACTTACTAAATGTAAGGCTAGGAGACTTAAATCTGTGTGGAAGGCGAGGAAGTTAAAATTAAATGTTTCTCAATGCAAAACTATAGGGAACGAGTGATAGAAGCAGGTGAAGTTTGGTGAAGCTTTTTGAAAGTAAATAAATAAATGAATAAATAAATAAATAAATAAATAAATGAAAAGAAACTGTGAAGCTTAAAAAATTCCTTTAAAAATACCACAGTTTCTGTATCCATTCCTCCGTTGATGGACATCTGGGTTGTTTCCAAGTTCTGGCTATTACAAATAAAGCTGCTATGAACATGGTTGAACAAATGTCCTTGTTGTGTACTTGAGCAAATTTTGGGTATATACCTAGGAGTGGTATAGCTGGGTCTTGAGGTAGCACTACTCCTAGTTGTCTGAGAAAGCGCCAGATTGACTTCCAGAGTGGTTGAACCAGTTTACATTCCCACCAGCAATGGAGGAGGGTTCCCTTTTCTCCACAACCTCTCCAGCATGTGCTATCACTTGAGTTTTTCATCTTGGCCATTCTGATGGGTGTAAGGTGATATCTCAGGGTCGTTTTGATTTGCATTTCCCTAATGGCTAATGAGGTTGAGCATTTCTTTAAGTGTTTCTCTGCCATTCGACGTTCCTCTTTCGAGAATTCTCTGTTTAGCTCTGTTCCCCATTTTTTAAGTAGATTACTTGGTTTGTTGCTTTTCTGCTTCTTTAGTTCTTTATATATACTTGATATTAGCCCTCTGTCAGATAAAGGGTTGGTGAAGATTCTTTCCCAATCTGTAGGCTGTCTATTTGTTTTGATGACAGTGTCTTTTGCTTTACAGAAGCTTTTCAGTTTCATGAGGTCCCATTTATTGATTGTTGCTCTTAGAGCCTGTGCTGTTGGTGTTCTGTTCAGGAAGTTGTCTCCTGTGCCAATGAATTCTAGGCTGTTTCCCACTTTTTTTTCCACTCAGCAATCAAAAAGGAAGAAATCATGAAATTTGCAGGCAAGTGGTGGGATCTAGAAAAGATCATTCTGAGTGAAGTATCCCAGAAGGAGAAAGACAAACTTGGTATATACTCGCTTATATAGACCTACAAGACATGATAAACATAATGAAATCTACACACCTAAAGAAGATAATCAAGAAAGTGGACACAGGCGAAGGTGATTAATCCTCATTTAGAAAGACAAATGGGATGTGCATTGAACTTATGACAGGAGTCTACCACAAAAGGCATCTGAAAGACTCTACCTAGCAGTGTTTCAAAGCAGACACTAAGACTCATAACCAAACCCTCGGCAGAGTGCAGGGAATCATATGAAAGAAGGGAAGTTAGTATGATATGGAAAGGATAGGAGCTCCACAAGGACCAAATATATCTGGGCACAGGGTCTTTTCTGAGACTGACACTCAACCAAGGACCATCTATGGATATAACCTAGAACTTCTGCTCGGATGTGGCCTGTGGTAGCTCAGTAACCAAGTAGTTTTCCAAAGTAAGGGGAACACGGACTATTTCTAATAGGATCTCAAGGGCAGGCTGTTTGACCCCCACCCCAGGGGAGGAGCAGTCTGTTAGGCCACAGAGGAGGACTTTGCAGCCAGCCCTGAAGATACCTGATAAAACAGGGTCAGATGAAAGGGGAGGAGGTCCTCCCCTATCAGGGGACTTGGAAAGGGGCAGGGAGGAGACCAGGGAGGGAGTGTGGGGTTGGGGAGGGAATGAGGGAGCGGGATACAGCTGGGACACAGAGTTAACAAAATGTAACTAAAAAGAAAAATAAAATAAAATAAAAAAAAAGAAAAAAAAAAGAATAAATATATGAAAACAATAAAAAATAAACAAAATTAAAAAAAAATTCCTTTAATAAAAATGTGAAGAATTAGAGACATGGCGATTTATTTCAGAATAAAGGATGAACATGGGATCACAAAGAGATTCTCACTAAGTTGACCCTCATAGACTGAAGAGCATATAGGAAATATGATGAGGACATCCACAGTCCAAACAAAGGGAAGCAACTGCCTCATGATGTTCATAGATTTGCTATTTATGCAAATCCAGTGTTAGTCTAACAAGAAATATAGCACTAGAGGGAAGGAGGGACATTTGAAATAGTTAAATTTATATTCATTTCCATCACAGAAAATCCTCAAGTCCTTTAGGGAATTCTTAAATCAAACACAGTCCTACTTTTAAAATTTTATGTGACTGAAATAGAGACTGAGGGTATAGCTCATTTGCTGGAGTATTTGAGAACCAGCGTTTAATCCTTAACACCACAAACATTGAGAGGGGGGTTATGTACCTGAAGCTTCAGCTCTGGGTAGGTGAAGTTAGGAGGATCAGGAGTTCACAAGCCTCATCTGCTATGTAGTGAGTTTGATGTTAGCCTCTGCTACATGACATTCTATCTCAAAGCCATATTTTTAGCCGTTTTATTCTTACAAACCTATCTTTGTTTTAGCCAAAACTTGGATCTCATCTGTCTTTGTGATTTTGGAAAGAACTTTAACCAACCTATTTTTTTTTTTTTCATTTTGATTTCCTCTGCTGGCAAAATATATCTACTGACTTAGAGGTAGCAAGGTACTTGATGGTTTGGTGAAGTACACTTGTTGACAGCAGACATAGAATTCATCCTGAAGAGGTGTTCAACAAGCTTTTGCATACATTTTGTGCCTTTGTTTATAAAGCTTTTAAATCATGCTTTGTAAAGTGAATTTTGATTAAACATTTTCTAGTATGTTAATTCATTAAGTATGCTTAAATTTGATTGATTTGCTTCATGCCTTCTTGAGTCAGCTCAAGGTCAAAGATTAGGACCCATAAAAATGTTACAAGTTTGGTTACTATACAAATCTGTTCCATTCCTTACAAATGATTATGCTCTAACACCCACTTTAAATCTCCACTCCCTAATTCCACTACCATTTCCAGTAGTCAAGGACCAAGAGAAAAGTTACTATTAAAAAATGTTAAAATGGAATAAAAAGAACTCCTCCTAGGATAGTGAGTCAATAAAACTGAAGCCAAACAGGAAAGCTTGGCTTTCTGTCACTGTGTATAAAATGTTGAGCCACAAGAAATTGCTTCTTGAAAACCTGTGGGTGTATATATGGATTTGGACTCTCATGAGAGCAATAATATCATTACATGCTCAGTGCTTACAGCTTTATCATCTTGCCTTGTGCCATTAATGTGCTACCAAGAAAACTGATTAAATGCTCCATAGTTTATTTATTTATTTATTTTTAGTTAGGCCCCATCTTCTGACTTGTTTCATTTACATTTATTGGATTAAAACTTAGTGTGTGAAGTGCAACTTTGTATATACTTCAGTGAATCTATGAAAACTGGGCAAAGGTCATGAAGGATGGAACTTATTTTAATTTCATGTACTCAAAATATCCATGCAGTCCAAATGCTCATATCTTGAATCTTGTACCCATGATGTAGAGCACTCATTAGACTGTAATTAGGTGAAAGAATAAGACCTAAAGAACGTGAAAAATCTGAACTGTATGTTGTTTCAGAAATTTCAAATAATTGGAATTAAATTAGATTTAATTACTTACATTCCTTTAATGACCATAATTTTCTGTGCATTTCCACAGATGTAATGGTACACACCCTGAAATCAGAAGCACACAATACACAAATAACAATATGAATATATACAACTTGAAGATTTCATCAAAGGATTGAAGAAGGATTAAATGTTAAGGAATTACAAGAATAAATCACATAACCACATTGATCTCTGCAGATAGAAACTGACTCACACATTAACTTTGGTGGCATATTGAAGATGAAAAGGACTTACTCAAATTGGTAATGATCAACACTCAAACCTACAAGAAGGTCCCTCAAAAGTGAGATGTTAGTAGCATATATTAGTTACTTTTTATTGTTATGACAAAAATCACATGACCAAGAGAACTATAGAAGATAAGATTTGTTTGGGCTTCACAGTTCCAGAGTAATAAAACTTCATCACTTTCAGTGTAAGAAACCCTGGCATCAAGCACAAAGCATGGTGGCAGGAACAGCTAAGAGCTGACAACTCATACCTCAATCAGGAAGTAAACATAGAGAATTCAAGATGGTGAGAGTCTTTAAATTTTCAATACCTGCCCCCAGTGACATACTTTTTCCAGCAAGACCACACCGCATAATCCTTTGCAAACAGTGCCACTAACGTAGCAGAGCTTAGGAGGCAATGCTGCCAGCCATAATACTATTGAGGAGATAAGCCTGTAAATTTAGAAAGCCAAAATATGTGGAGATTGCATAGCGAAGGTGTTTTAGTTACTTTCCTGTTGCCATGATAAAACAAGATTAAGACAACTTATGAAAACAAGGGTTTGTTTGGGCTTAGGGTTCCAGAGAAGTAAGAGTCCAGTGTAGCAGAGCAGCATGACAACAGTCTACAGGCACGGGAGAAGCAAGCTGAGAGTCACATTTTGAACAACAAACATGCGGTATAAAGAGGATAAAAATAAAAACATCACAAGTCTTTAAACTCTCAAAGCCCACCTACCTCGCCCCTTGACATATGTTCTTGAGGTAGGCCATACCTACCAACACTCCTTGAAAAGCTCTATGAAGTGAGGATCAGGTGTTCAGATGGCAGAAAATGTAGCGGTCACCATACTGGGCTATCAGAGAGAGGATGAAGCTTCAGAAGAGGCAGCCACTGTGTCTTGTTAAGTTATAAATTATATATATATAATTTGCATATATATAAATATATAATTTGCATATATAATTTATATTTATATATATATACATGTGTGTGCATATGCATGTGTGTGCAACACAACCTTTATCAGAGAAGTTTCTAATTACAGTAGATGGAGATTAACACAGATGCAAAAATGGCCAACATGCAGAGAATAAAAGATTAAGGATTGCTGAACTCTAAATGTAACAAATATGCCAAACCCTTTCATCCCAAGGGTCAGAAATCATGGCAGAAGAGGATCAGAAAGAGTGTAGGAGTCAAAGGTAGTAGAAGACTACAAGAAAATAACTTTTATTGACACAGCAGGGTAGCTGCACATATGAACTCAAAGAAGTTGTGATAGCTCACACAACACCTGTGCAAGATTAAGCAAAATCAAATCTCAGAATGGAGATGGACCCTTGACATGGTGCCCCATTGATTGTCCATGAGATATTGCTAATTGAAAGCTGCTGGACAGAGTAAGTCAGTTTTCCCTGAGAGGGTAGCCTGTGCTAAGTCTACCAAGGAATAGCAAAAGGTCATATATTCGAGAATGTTTGTACAGCACAAATCGTGCTTGATAGGTTAAGAAAATATATACAACGTTAGGTGGATAGGAAAGGGGGTAGGTATGGTAAAGACAACACTAACACAGATGCTTTTTATTTTTTTTTATTTTATTAATTACACTTTATTCATTTTGTATCCCCCATAAGCCCCTCCCTCCTCCCCTCCCAATCCCACCCTCCCTCCCCTTTCTGCATGCATGTCACTCCCCAAGTCCACTGATAGGGGAGGTTCTCCTCTCCTTTCTGATCTTAGTCTATCAGTTCTCATCAAAAGTGGCTGCATTGTCCCACAAATACTTTTTAAAAGAAACTTTTAATAAGAAAAGATCAAGAAACATACGCCATTCTACATGAATCCATGGAAGGCTGGAGTGTCTGTCTCAGTTTCAGACAAATCTCACTCAGGGCAAAGGTATTGAGCGTGGAGAGCATAGATATTAAATAATGAGAAAGAGACCATCCCTCTAACCAACAAAACACTCTATCATGTGTACACATCTGACGACAGTGTCAAAATACATAAGGCAAAAACTAATGTAACTTTAAAGAGACATAAATGAACCCACAATTGTGTTGGAGACCTCACTGGCGTTCCGTGTTTGACAAATGCAGCATACAGAAAATTAGCAAGGCCACAGTAGAGCTCAACAGTGCCATAAATCACCTGGAGATAATTGACATTTGGGGAGCACTTCACCCATTAGCAGAATACACATTTTTCTCAAGCTTTCATTGAACCAAAACAGATCCAATTTTATGAGCCAAAACACACCCTACCAAGTTTAAGAGACTAGAAACCAAGGGAGAATTCTCTCAAATCACAGTGGAATTTAGCTAAAAATCAACAAAGGAAATGCAACCAGAAAATTCTAAACTATTTGGAAATTAAACAACACATATTGCACTTAACCTGAACAAATCTGAAGAGAAATTCCAAAATATTTTTAACTAAATAAAATTGAAAATGAAATGTCAAATTTACATAATGTAGAAAAAAAACAGTGCTTACAAGGAAATTTACATGATTGACATAACTGTCTTAGGAAAGAAGTCAACAATGTAGAATATCAAATGAATAATGTGAGCAGGAGTAAATCCAAAATGAACAAATGAAAACTTAGTGTATAAATCAGTATAACTGAAGATACCTAGTATCTTCAGTTGAGGCCAAATTCAAGGTCACAGAAAACACAGACTAGTAAACTTCTTTTACATAGGAAAAAGAAGGGAAGTCAATAGAACAAAGAGATTGCTATCATCAGACATAGAATAATAGCCGTCAGTACTGACTTGTGGGCATTAAAATGATAGGTGAGTATTACAGTCACATCTTCGTCCAAAAAATAACAGCAAATAAAGTTTAAAATTATTTTTATTTTTATTTGTCTCTGTGTGTGTGTGTGTGTGTGTGTGCGCGCACACACACACACACACACACACACACGCACGCACGCCCTGTGTACAGATGTACCTACACAAGCCAGAAGTGGCATTAGATTTTCTGGAGCCAAAGTTACAAATGCTTGTGAGCTGCTTGGTCTAGATCCGGGGACCAAACTACAGTCCCCTGGAAGAAGAGGCACTGCTCGTAACTGCTGAGACATCTCCTCAGCCCCAGGACCATATCTGTGAAAAATATAGTCTGTCAAACTCACAGAACATGAAATAATATAAGTAGGTATTTATTTCTAACAGTGAAAATATTTTGAAAACATCAAAAATATAACAAGATAATAGACATATGATAAGTTTTGCCGACAATAGAAAGTGTTAATGAGATAACAATTAAAAGGAGAGATTCATGGATCATATATTTTTAAACTTATTATTATTTATATGTTTTTTAAATCTTATAAATTACAACTGAATACTGTCTATAAGAGAGCCTTTACAAATACACAAAATCAAAAAATTTAAGTAAAAGGAGCAAAGAAAACACACAGTGTTGATATTAATTAAAATAAAGTTGGAAAAGCTACATTGATATAAGAAAAAGTAGATAACAGAGTAAAAACATTCCGAGCAGCATAATAGGGCATTTCTCAATAACACTGGAAACAATTAGTCAAGAAGCATGGTAATTCTTGGTTTCAGTATACTTAATCACAGAGTTTCAACATTTGAAGAGAAGAGTGGTAGAGCTTCAGGAGAAATAAACAATTTTAATTATAATTGGTAACTACATAATGTCTTTCCTGCGAATGTAGAGATAGCTCAAGCAGCAAAGAGATTACTATTTCATCATGAAGACCTGAATCTGATGCTCAAAACTGATATTTAAAAAGTCAGGCTAAGGGCCACATGTCTGTAATCACAACACTGAGAGGCAATCAGAAGGATTCCTGGGGCCTGCTGACTAGCCAGTTGAGCCAAATCAGTGAACTACAAGTTTACATCCTGTCTAAAAAAAAAAAAAAAAGAAAGAAAGAAAGAAAAAGAAAAATTGTAGAATAAATATTCTGTTTAGGGGTAAGCCTTTAACCATCACTTATTCTGGCCCTTTGAGCAGCTACCAGGTCCTGCAGTCACTGCTGTTCACTGCAAAGGGAAGCTTCTCTGAGAGCGTATGTTTATCTATGGATCTAAACATAAATATTTTTAAGGTACGTTAATGCTTAAAGAAATCTAAACAATAATAGCAATGTCCCCTCTAGGGTCTACAGATCTTCAGAGATTCCTCTTTAACTGTGTCTGCCGCACCAGGTATAGGTTCCGTCCTGTGAAGCACTTTCCAAATTCCACTATAGAGCTGTTGGTTGTCTTTGGAACAGTTAGGCCACCATTGCACAAATGAAAACCTTTATATCACCCACTGTAAGGCTCATGGAATATTATAAAAAGTAAGAACTGGAAGATAAAGTGTAAAGCTCTGAAATGCCACTGTTTAGCATGATACGTCCATTGCAAACCTGAACATGACCTACAGAAGACTAGAACTATCAACAGTCAATCGTGGGAGAATGAAAGGCCATAGGTCCCCTCCCTCCCTGTGAAACTATTGAATACTGATATAATCTGCAAGATGGGGACTTACACCCACTAGTGAGCTTACCAAGGTCCAATAGATGGTTCCAAATCCAACAAACATTGCATGAGAATTCTGGTTAAACTTAGCAGATCCCAAAACAAAACAAAATTCAGCAAGGAAGAGGGATGAAAGAAATAAAATACTGAGGGTGAGGGAGTTAGAATGCATCATCTTAGTGTTTAAAATCATCAAATCATTTTATAATTAAAAATATAATAAAAGGTAGAAAGGAGTGATTAAAAAAAAGATTCAATGTGGAATTCTGACACAAGCACATATATGAGTGCCTGTGCCCACATACTATCACACATAAGAACACACATACAGAAACACACACACATGAATTTGTACACACACAATTAATATACACAAATGAACACAATAAATACACCACACAAATACAAACACATATAAAAGTCTCTTTATCAACTATTGATGAAATACATAGGCAGTAGAATCAGGAAACTTACAGAATACCAAAACAATGCTCTCAATGAAAAGTTTACAGTATTACACAAATAACTAACTACAGGCCATTTAAGAGTGGCTACAGAACTCGTACAACATACAATAACATGTATACAAAAAGGTCATATAATTAAAGCCTCAATTGTAGAAAACAAAAGAAAAAACAGCTTATACAAAGTCAATCTAAAGTTATTCATGCTTACAAGTGTTCAATCCACAGAAAACTAAAATCTGTAGCAGAAAAATACTTTAAAATTTCTTGTAGTTAAATCTAAATAAATTATGCATTATATAGTTAAAAAGAAAGAAATGAAAGAGACATCAAATATATTTAACAGAAAAAAATAAATAGAATCTGTATTGGAGGACTGGAACAGAGACAGTCTTCAAAAAATGATGGAAGCTTTCTGCACTCACTCTAGAAAAGATCTTAAAGGAGGCTAAAGAGATGGCTCAATGGTTAAGAGCACTGTCTACTCTTGCAGAGGTTCTGAGTTCAAGTCCCAGCAACCACATGGCGGCTCACAACCACCTACATTGGAAGAAGAGGAGGAGGAGGAGGAAGAGGAGGAGAAAGAGAGAAAATATCTTAAAGAACCAAGCTGCCATCCTGAACTACTGAAAAAACATGTAAACCAGTAGAAGGAGAATAAAGGAAAATGTAAGAAAATAGGTAAACAGAAGATACATAGAGAAATTAAATAAGAACGATTCTATGAAAAATAATAAAACTGATATATACTGAAACTCATCTATATAAAGGAAGGGGAGGACAAATGACTAATTCCAGGAATGTGGAGAATTACATATAACCTTACTAATTCTTCAAACACTAGTAAGGAATATAGTGAATGTGTTTATGTGAATAAATCCTGCAACTTTGGTAAAATGAAAAATCTGGTAAAAGACCCAAACTGCCAAAATTCATGCAAGTGCTTACAGATAATGGGAAAACACTGTTTGTCCTAGGTAAATGGAACTTACAGTTTACCACCTCTCCAGGAAAGACTTGGGGCCGGACTGAGTCCCTGCTGAATTCAGGCAACTGATAAAGGAGGAAATGAGAGCACATCCATGATAAACCCTTAAGACAACTGAAAACGATGGAAAATTTCCCGTTGCCCAAATCATGGAAAGACATTTGTAGAAATTGTTTTCCTTAACATTTTGCTTAATTTATCAGTTTATATGTATACAATAACATGTTTTGACTTGGATTTAAATTCATGGTGGCTCAACAACAAGGTTCAACTAGTTTAATTTACTGTATCAAGTTCTAATTTACAAAAAAAAATCATCACTCTTAGCAGATTAGGAAATTAAAAAGATGACAATATCGACCATTTTTTTTTTTCAATGAATATAGCTCCTGGATCTTTGTCCCTAATTGGGCATATATACCCTTTGACTTCATAGATTTCTATCATTTTATGTATCATAAAATTTCTCAAGCTTTATTGTAGTATTACACAGCTATCTTCTAATGAAGGATTCACATTTGATTCTCGGCTGCCTGACTTGAGATAACTGTCACATATTAGAAGTAGATAATAGTTACATTTTTTTTTTTCGGCGCTACGAGTTTTAGGGCCTGGAACACTGGCGTCTGTCACTGAACCATAATCTCTGTTCTGGATTTTCCAAGGCAGTGGGCATCTTTCTATGAAGCCCAGCCTGGCTCCTACTTGCCATACTCATGCATCTGCCTCCCTAATGCTGGAAAGCAGGCATATGCTGCCACAGCTAGTTTCATGTTTCAGTCAAAATGCTAAGTGACACCTACCTGAAACATCTAACAACTGTAGTTTCACATGTTAAGAAATAAAATGCATGACAGTAGGAGCTGGAGATGGGCTTTAGGTCCTGTCATATTCTGGAGTCAGTGTCTGCAGCCACATTCACTGGTCTCTCAAATAGGAGAAAGTGCTAATGTAAGCAAGGTTGGAGGGCTTAAACCAAGCCATTGTGAGTTTAAATTCTGCTGTAATCCATTCATCTGGCTGCTACTTGTAAGTGGAACATAATTCAGTGTTGTGGTGTTGGACCACCAAGGGAGCAAAAATGCACCAAGGGTGTTAACAAGCACGTGCTGATAATGCTTTATCTGCTATAACTAGACTAAAAAGAGGTGTTTTTAAAAATGAGTTAAACATGAAGATCTCACAATCTACACAACAAAATCTAACAAAAAAAAAGCCTCCTTATTTTTTCTGTATTATATGACCTTATTTCTATTTTTAATGTAAGAACAAATGTGATAATAAGGAAAAATAATACGCTGCTCTAGTTTTTCCTAATGAATAAAGATGAAATTTGTTTGCTCTTCCCCTTACGGACACTGTGATAATTGATATTTTTTTTTCTATGTGACAAGGACTATAGTGAAGTAAATAAAGCTTAGACAGTTAAATATGGATCTTCTGATCATTTTGTCATATCTTGATCTTTAGTGACAAAAAGGTGAATGCTACATATCTGTTTAAACACCTACATATGTGCTAAAATGGACACCCCAAGCATTACATACCAGTTGGTCATAGCAATTGAATTTCACTTACCAGCAATTTTCTGTAACATCCTACACACAGATTAAATATTGCTTTAGATCATTTTCTACTAATTCTTTTTAAAGAGCCTTCCATCTCAAAGGATAGATGACAGAGAACAAACCTATGGAAATTTCTTGTGACATAAAGGAAAAACACAGAGAAAATAATGCTGCTTTTTAAGGCATATTAGCATCAAAACACTGACTATTTCCCAAATTTAGAGAATGAGGTTATGTGAGTCAACTCCTACACTGCATTGTACTTTGCTCCTGTCAAACGAGTCGGTAAAGATGATTGTGTTAGTTTATTTGCTCAAAGTCATCAGCATTATAAGCAGTGAAAAAGTGCCCTTCACTCTCACTGCACAACACAAAATGTTTGCACAGAATGGCAAAAGGCTCCTAGAGGTATTCATTGCTAGTGTAAGCAACAAGACAGGCAGAAGTGCTTGAAATAATCAAAATAATACCTTTACTGGGGACATCCTTTTGGATAAGGGGCAGTAATTTTACAGTTTGAATGTAATCAGGGTTAAGACTAAAGTCCAAGTGGATCAAGGACCTCAACATAAAACCAGATACTCTAAATCAGCTGGAAAAAAAAGTGGGAAACAGCCTAGAACTCATTGGCACAGGAGACAACTTCCTGAACAGAACACCAACAGCACAGGCTCTAAGAGCAACAATCAATAAATGGGACCTCATGAAACTGAAAAGCTTCTGTAAAGCAAAAGACACTGTCATCAAAACAAATAGACAGCCTACAGATTGGGAAAGAATCTTCACCAACCCTTTATCTGACAGAGGGCTAATATCCAGTATATATAAAGAACTAAAGAAGCAGAAAAGCAACAAACCAAGTAATCCACTTAAAAAATGGGGAACAGAGCTAAACAGAGAATTCTCGAAACAGGAACATCGAATGGCAGAGAAACACTTAAAGAAATGCTCAACCTCATTAGCCATTAGGGAAATGTAAATCAAAACGACCCTGAGATTTCACCTTACACCCATCAGAATGGCCAAGATGAAAAACTCAAGTGATAGCACATGCTGGAGAGGTTGTGGAGAAAAGGGAACCCTCCTCCATTGCAGGTGGGAATGTAAACTGGTTCAACCACTCTGGAAGTCAATCTGGCACTTTCTCAGACAACTAGGAGTAGTGCTACCTCAAGACCCAGCTATACCACTCCTAGGTATATACCCAAAATTTGCTCAAGTACACAACAAGGACATTTGTTCAACCATGTTCTTAGCAGCTTTATTTGTAATAGCCAGAACTTGGAAACAACCCAGATTTCCATCAACAAAGGAATGGATACAGAAATTGTGGTATTTTTACACAATGGAATACTACTCAGCAATCAAAAAGGAGGAAATCATGAAATTTGCAGGCAAATGGTGGGATCTAGAAAAGATCATTCTGAGTGAAGTATCCCAGAAGGAGAAAGACAAACTTGGTATATACTCGCTTATATAGACCTACAAGACATGATAAACATAATGAAATCTACACACCTAAAGAAGATAATCAAGAAAGTGGACACAGGCGAAGGTGATTAATCCTCATTTAGAAAGACAAATGGGATGTGCATTGAACTTATGACAGGAGTCTACCACAAAAGGCATCTGAAAGACTCTACCTAGCAGTGTTTCAAAGCAGACACTAAGACTCATAACCAAACCCTCGGCAGAGTGCAGGGAATCATATGAAAGAAGGGAAGTTAGTATGATATGGAAAGGATAGGAGCTCTACAAGGACCAAATATATCTGGGCACAGGGTCTTTTCTGAGACTGACACTCAACCAAGGACCATCTATGGATATAACCTAGAACTTCTGCTCGGATGTGGCCTGTGGTAGCTCAGTAACCAAGTAGTTCTCCAAAGTAAGGGGAACACGGACTATTTCTAACAGGATCTCAAGGGCAGGCTGTTTGACACCCCCCCCCAGGGGAGGAGCAGTCTGTTAGGCCACAGAGGAGGACTTTGCAGCCAGCCCTGAAGATACCTGATAAAACAGGGTCAGATGAAAGGGGAGGAGGTCCTCCCCTATCAGGGGCCTTGGAAAGGGGCAGGGAGGAGACCAGGGAGGGAGTGTGGGGTTGGGGAGGGAATGAGGGAGCGGGATACAGCTGGGACACAGAGTTAACAAAATGTAACTAAAAAGAAAAATAAAATAAAAAAAAGAAAAATATATATATAATAAGTTACTACTATTTATGAATAAAAGTTAGCATAAACTCACAAAAAAAAAAAAAAGAAGTGACCCTTTGTACTTCCTAACACCATAGAGACTTGAAGGAAAAGAAGGTGTTATTGTTGCTTTATAAAAAATTCCTGACATGACAGGTCTTGGCCAGAAATCATCTGGCTTCCATCATTGGCTGAGGAAACTGATTTAACTGCTGGGGTAGCCGGCAGAGACACTTAGAAGCTAATGTCTTTAACCATTTCAAAAGAGCAAGGGTTGTTGCTAACCATATCGCTATTTAGGCATAAAAGTATTTAGTTGTCACCTGAAGAATTGAATCAGTTTTAGGTATGGAGAAATATTTAGAATGAAATTCTAAGAAACATTTGCCATGTCAGTTTTACTGCGAGGTGCATTTGGATTTCATGTTTCCAAAGTTAAGAGATATTAAAATTGCCAATTCCTAAGTGTTATCATATTTGTGCTAGGTTTTTTAAAAAAGGGTTTTTTGTTTAATTATATATCTATTTCACACACACACACACACACACACACACACACACACATCTGCCTATGTGTACTGTGTCTATGGTTACACAGCTCAAAAACCAGTTGTTTCCAGTTTCCAACTTGGCATGTAAAAGTGTTTGGAATTTGTCACTCCCATCTCATACCTAACAACATGAACAGATGAACAAATTGAACGTTAACAACTTTTTGGCTGCATTACAGAAAAGCTAATATGCAGATGCTGAGCTCTCTGGAGACAGAAGCGTCTGTGGCCCTCACGGGGAGACACTGGGAAATTGACTAGTTGATAAGAACTAAACACGGAGTAGTTTGGAACAGTTTGATCCTAAGGGTCAGCTTCCGGGAAGTCCCCACATTTCATTAGGTTTGCCTCCAAGGAGTGAGTCAGATGCCTAGGTGGTAGTGGGAGAGCCATTCTCTCCTGTTCGTAGTGTTTGTGAGGCTGGCACATCCAATAGCTACACAGAGAGAGAATGAGAGCTCTGGACTTACTAGTCAGTAATTTTTATAGGAACCCAAAACTGCTCTAAAAAATAGTCGCTTATTAAAAAGCAAAAATAAAACAGAAATACAAGTAAATAGAAAAGCAAGTTTAACCTCTTATCTTGCTCACCTATCACTCAGCATTTTGATTTCTCTGTGTAGACTCGAGTTTCAGTTTACCACTCTCTAAGGGAAGAGAAGGTGATGAGACAAGATTTAAAACTAGAGGAGCCACTATCATTTAGGTTCATAGTCAGAAACCTTTCTACGCACTTTAGACTTAAGAGTAGCAGCTCTCTAACTCTGATTATGACCATTCCATTCAACTCTGATCATTCATCTGGCTAATTACTTCATTTACTACTGACTAAATGCTTACTCATTCACTTTATAATGGCCCTATGGGGATAATTTCAGATGCATAATGTAATTTTCAACATTTGTTAGGGAATGCGGTATATAGAGGAAAATATTCACAGATCCTAAGTATATGTCTCGATTAGCTTTCATACCAGGAACATAATGCTATAGTCACCTGCAGATCAAAACACAGAACACAACTGGTACCAAAATGCCCTCCTCTCCTTCATCCTGCTCTGAAGTTCTCCAGCTACTGCTGACCCAAGTTTTAACAAGAAAGATTACTTAGGAAGATTGTTTTGTTGTTTTACTTATACATACATGCGCTCTTATAGAATGAATTCTCTTGTGTCTGTCGTGTTCAATTAATACTGCTTTTTATTTAGAGTGGCATTCCTCCTTCTCTTTTGTGTGTTTGTGTGTATATGTGTTTATGGGGGGGCTTGGATGTGGAGGCTAGAAGGTAATGTCTGAGGTGTTCCTCAGCCACTCTCCATCTTCCGGTTTAAGACATGACCTCTCTCTGAACCGTGAGATCAAAGGCATTTTGCTGGCCCAGTGTAAGCATACTGCCATTCATTCTCCATTTGGTTAGGCTGACCGCCCTACCTCAGGGACCCATCTGTTTGCACCACTAGAGGAGCTCGGATATGACAGGTGGCCCTACACCCCTATTTGGACTAGACACTGAACTCAGATCTTTATGCCTGTGTGGCAAATACTTTATCAACAAAGCCTTCTCCTCAACCCCTCTCCCATGATTTTCTGTAGGAATATTTTGCTTACTCTTAGTATTTTATAGACTTCCAAAGTGTGACAATACTTCAAGGTCTATTGAAGTATTGTTTTGGAGGAAATTATAGTCATTTCCAGATTAGGCCTAATAGAGAGTTATGAGTAATTATTCTTCAGTTTCTTGAGAGTATATAGGAAATTTATATTGAGCCAGTTTACCTTGCCTATGATTTATGTAAGTATATCATTTGTTTGTTAAGTATTGGTATACATTAATTATATATATATATAGTCCTAGATTACATAACAATATTTTTATACAGGAAATAATATAATTTGACCAAGTTTTCCCATACTCTCCCACTCTCTTTCTTCCCTCCCCCAGTGGTTCACATTTATTGATCCAGACAGCTTTGCTTCTTCTATCATGTCATATGTAATCATGATTTCATATGTCTTTATAAAATATATAAAGAAAGTATGGTTTTGGTAGTTGTCAGTCTGATTTAATTCTGTAAGCTATTCTAACTTACTCTCACTGTGCTGCGCCCTTAGAAAGTAGCTTTTCAGAGCATGTCCCATGGGATATAGGAAGGGGAATAAATTGGGTAGCTTTCTAACTTTTTAAATTATTTTTCTTTTATTTAAAATAATTTTCTTACAAAGTATATCCTGACTATGGTTTCTCCTTCTATTCTACCCAGTTCCTCCCCATCTCTCTGTCCACCCAGATCCACTCCCTTTCTGCCCATCATTAAAAAACAAACTGGCTTCCAAGGATTAACATAATATGATATAATAATACAATACAATATAATAATCAGGTAAAACAAAGCTAACACATTGAAATTAGAAAAAAAAAAACAAAAAGAAAAAAAAGAGCCCATGAGAAGGCAAAAGAATCAGAGAACTACTCATTTCTAAACTCAGGAGTCCTACAAGAACACTAAGGCCATAATATATATGCAAAGAAACTGCTACAAATCCATGCAGGCTTTGTCTCTGCTGTTTCAGTTTCTGTGAGTTCATCTGAGTTTTGATCATATTGATTTAAAGAACCTTTCCTCTCCCTCTGATTTTTACACTTTTCCTGCCTCCTCTTTTCCTGGGCTCCCTGTGCCTGAGTATAGGGATTTAATAGAGACATTCCTTTTAGAGCTGAGTGTTCTAGGGTCTCTTACTCTCTGCATAATATTTGGCTGTGGTTGTATTTGTTGCTATCTGCTGCAAAAGGAAGCTTCTCTGATGACATCTGAGCACAGCACCAATCTATGAATACAGCAGGATGTCATTAAGAGTCATTTCACTGCTGTGTTTTGCTTGTTTGTTTTAGAACATCAGTATTTGGTTTTATTCTAAGTCCCTCAGCTATCTAGTATCTGGTCTAGGTTACCCAAGCAGTGTCCGGTATGAATTCTGTGTCATGGAGTGGGCCTTAACTCAAATCAGATATTGGATAGATACATCCACACCTTTGTGTCACAATTCCCTAGCATATCTTTTTTTTTTTAATTATACTTTATTTACTTTGTATCCCCCCTCTAGTTCCCTCCCTCCTCCCCTCCCAATCCCTCCCTTCCTCCTCCTTCTTTACACACTCCCCTCCCCAAGTCCACTGGTAGAGGAGGGTTTCTTTTTCTTCCTTCTGATCCTAGTCTGTTAGGTCTTATCAGGAGTGGCTGCATTGTCATCTTCTGTGGCCTGGTAAGTCTCCTCCCCCTCAGGGGGAGGTGATCAAAGAGCAGGCCAATCAGTTCATGTCAGAAGCAGTCCCTGTTCCCATTACTATGGAACCCACTTGGACACTGAACTGCCATGGGCTACATCTGTGCAGGGCTTCTAGGTTATCTCCATACATGGTACTTGGTTGGAGTATGAGTCTCAGGAAAGACCCCTGTGCTCAAATTTTTTGGTTCTGTTGCTCTCCTTGTGGGCCTCCTGTCCTCTCCAGATCTTACTATTATTTCCCACTTCTTTCATAAGATTTCATGCATTCTGCCCAAAGATTGGCCATAAGTCTCAACATCTGCTTTGAGAGTCTGCAGGGCAGAGCCTTTCAGAGGCCGTCCGTGGGAGGCTCCTAACTTGTTTCCTGTTTTCTTCTTCTTCTGGTGTCCATCCTCTTTGCCTTTCGGAGTGGGGATTGAGCATTTTAGCCAGAGTCCTCCCAGCTGAGAAACCCCTAGCATATTTTACAGGCAGAAAAACATTGTAGATCAAAGGTGTGTGCCATGCTTGCTATTTATATTTCTCTTTTGGTAGCTGGCAGAGAACCTTCCTATACCGAAGACATTGGAACACAGGAGGAAAGGCTCTGTGTAGGCACCAGCTTGACTTCTCTATAGTCAGTGA
The DNA here is from genome assembly GCF_907164565.1 of Psammomys obesus. Lineage (NCBI taxonomy): Eukaryota > Metazoa > Chordata > Mammalia > Rodentia > Muridae > Psammomys > Psammomys obesus. The sequence goes on along the minus strand of NW_026596149.1, from coordinate 13,333,791 downwards.
GTTAGGTAGCTGTTGTCTTCAGCAGTGAGGCCTTGCCTTTAGTCTGTAGAGAGCAACCTATGTTCTTAGTAAGAGCCTGTGTACCTTGAGGGTGCCAGGGGACCCCTTTAACCAACAATCCAACTAAATGTAAGCCAATCCTGGTGCTGGAAGCTTCGTTTGGTGAAAAAAGACTGTCAGTTGGAGCCGACTCCAATTATTTGGTGATTTCATTTAGATTGCCTTCATATATGTATGTATGTACATATATGTACATTTATGTATATATTTTAGAAAGCTTCTACTGTATTAGGGTTCCATACTACCCCATACATCTCCCAATACATACTGCTTTAGATTTTATACTGAGGTAGCCCTTAATTTTAACTGACTCTTTCTTTTCTCCCTCTCCCTTCTACTTGATCCTCCTCCTTTCCCAGCCTCCCCCATCTGTCTATAACTACTTATTCTATTTCACTTTCTTAATGATATCTATTTGTCTCTGCCAGTTCCTTACTCTATACCTAACCTCTACAATTCTAGAGATGGTAGGTAGGTTAGTGATCATTGACTAAACAGCGAATATCTACACATAAGCAAAAATAAAAAAATTAAAAAAAAAAACATATTTCTCTTTCTGGGTCTGGGATTCCACTCTCAGAATGATTTCTTTTTCTAGTTCTTTTTCTAGTTCTTTTTCTAGTTCTTGTCTACAAATTTCATGGTGCCGTTTGTGTTGGTGTTGGTGTTGTCATTGTTTTTGTTTTGTTTTTTTGTGGGGGTTTTTTACAGCTGAGTAATAATTTATTGTATAAATGTGCCACATTTTCTTTATCCATTTTCTATTGAGGGACTTCTAGGTTGGTTCCAATTTCTGGCTATTATAAATAAAGCACCAATAAACATAGTTAAGCAACTGTCTCTGTAGTAGGATAAAGTAGTATTTGTGTATGTGTCTAAGGGCAGTATAACTGGATCTGAAGTAGAGTGATTCTCATCCTCTTGAGGAACCACCACACTGATTCCATAGTATTTGCAGAAGTTTACACTCTGACCAGCAATGGATGAGTGATCCCTTTACCCCACATCCTGGACAGCATGAGCTGTCTCCTATTTTATTGATCTCAGCCATTTTGACAAGTATAAGATAAAATCTTAAAGCAGTTTGATGTACATTTCCCTGATTGCTAAGGAGGTTGAACATTTCTTTCTTTCTTTCTTTCTTTTTTTTTTTAATTCATTAATTCAATTTACATCTCGGCCATGGGCCCTTTCCCTCCTCTAAGCCCATTCCCACCCTCCCTCCTATATCCCCCCTCAGAATAGAGGAGCCCCTCTACCCATACACCCCAGCTCATCTACTCACATGAGGACTGAGTTTGTCTGCCTCCCCCGTGTCCTGGTAGGGTAGTCCCATCAGGGGGAAGTGATCAAAAAGCAGGCAACATAGTCCATAGTCCATTCTTCTAACTAGTGGGTCCACCTAAAATGTCCATTGGCTACTTATGAGTAGAGGACTCAGGTCCAGACCTTGCACTGTCCTTTGTTGGTGCTTCAGACTCCATAGGCCTCTGGGCCTTGGTTGATTGGTTTTGATAGTCTTCTTGTGCAACTTTGGTCACCTCTAGGTTCACTTATCATTCCTCCTTTTTTTTCAGTAGAGGTGTAATGTTTGGCTGTGAGTCTCAGTATCTGTTTCAAACTGTTGCTAGGTGGAGCCTCTATAAAGACAACTCTGATAGGCTGCTGTCTGCAAGCATGTCAGAGTATCTTTAATAGTAATTGGGGTTGGCTTTCTTCCAAGGGGTGGGTCATAGGGTTGGGCCTGGCATTGGTTGGACAGTCCTTTAATCTCTGCTCTATTTGTTCTTTGTCTCTGAAGGTCTTGTAGGTAAGGTAAGTTTTAGATTGAGGGTTTTGTGGGTGGTTTGGTGACCTCCTCTGTCCTCTAGGAGTCTTGTCTAGAGAAAGGGTGTCCACTTCAGTCTCCATGGTCCCTGTCTTTCTCAGCCATTTGAGGTTCCTCTTTTAAGAAATTTCTGTTTAGATGTGTATCTCATTTCTAAATTAGGTTATTTGTTCTCTTGATATCTAGTTTTTAGAGTCATTTATATATTTTTGATATTTATCCTTCATCAGATGTGTAGTTGATAAAAATCTTTTAACATTCTGTAGGCATCCACTTTATCCAAATGATAATGTTCTTTTCTGTGCCGGACATTTTCAGTTTCATGAGTTCCAATTTATCAACTGTTGATGTCATTGACTGTGCAAACAGTGTTCTGTTCAGAAAGTTCTTTCCTGTGCCAATGAGTTCAAGGCTCTTGCCCACTTTTTCTCTTATCAGGTTAAATGTATGTGGTTTTACTTTGAAATCTTTGATCCAATTGGAGTTGAGCTTTGTGCAGGGTGATATGTATAGATTTATTCAGATTCATCTACATGAAGCTCTGAAGTTTGACCAATATCATCTGTCTTTTTTCCAGTGTGTAGTATTTCTGTTTTAGAACTGATTTCCATAGTAGCTGTGGAAGTTTCATTTCCTACCAGTAATGAATGAGTGTTTCCCTTATTTCACCTCAGCATCAGAATAAGCTGTTACATGTTTCATTGATCTTACCTATTCTGACTGGAATAAAAATAAGTTTGACACAGGTACAGTGGTGCACATCTGTAATCTCAGCACTCTGGGAGGCAGAGGCAGGTGGTTCTCTGTGAATTCAAGGCCAGCCTGATCTACAAAGTGGCTCCAGGACAGCCAAGACTACAGAGAGAAAATCTGTCTTGAAAAAAACAAACAAACAAAAACAAAACAAAAATAATTAAGTTTTGATTTTCATTTTCTTGATAACTGAGGATTTTGAACATTTCAAGTATTTCTGTATCATTTGAATTTCTTATTTTGAGGATTGCTTTTTTTCTTTTTAATTAATTAATTAAAGTAATTAATTCACCATTCATCCAATTGTAGCCCCTCCCTCATCTCCTCCTCCAACTCCAAACTTCTCTTTGTCATATCCCTAACCCCCTCCCCTCCTCCTCAGAAAAAGAGAGCCCCACCCAATTCACCCCACACATCACAATCCACCCCAGCACATCAAGGTGCATCAGGACTGAGTGCATGCTCTTCCCCTGTGGGCTAGCAAGGCAGCCTCACCATGAGGAAGTAATAAAAAAGTAGGCAACAGAGTCCATGTTGGAGACAGCCCTTGTTCCCCTTACTAGGGTACCCACATGAAAACCTGGCTATCCATCAGTTATCCCAGTTGGACCTAGGGAGCTTATAGTACATGCATGAGCCTTGCTTGTGTACCCCATATTTTCAGTGGTTTGTTTTCTTGATATTTAATTTCTTTAGTTCTTTATACATTTTTAATATTAGCCCTCTATCAGATGTGTAGTTACCAAAAATAAGATATTTGTAAGATGAACTGATTGGCTTGCTCTTTAATCACCTCCCCCTGAGGGGGAGCAGCCTTATCAGGCCACAGAAGAAGACAGTTCAGCCACTCCTGATGAGAACTGATAGACTATGATCAGAGGGAAGGGGAGAAGGACCTCCCTTTCCAGTGGTCTGGGAGAGGGACAGGGGTGGGGAAGAGGGAGAGTGGGATTGGAAGGGGAGGACGGATGGAGGTACAGGAGGGATACAAAGTGAATAAAGTGTAATTAATAAAAATAAAAATAATTAAAGAAAAAAGATGCAAAAAAAATAAAAATAAAAAACATACAACAACAAAGGATATTTGTAAGAGTATGGATATATGTGTAGGTCCTTGATTCCACTAATGAACATGTCTGCTTTTGTGCCAATAACCATGCTCTTTTTAAATGAAGAAAATGCTCACTGTTTTAATTTAAGATTAGGATGGTGATACCTAGAAATCCTGATTTATTACTCAGGGTATCTATCTATCTATCAATCTATTTTAGATATCCTGGAATTTTTATCTTTCCATATAAAGATGAAAATGGTCATTTCAAGATCTGTGAAGAATCGTGTTGGGTTTTTGTTGAGGATTACACTGAATCTGTAACTGCTTTTGATAGGATTTTTGCTATGTCTGTGCCTATTGATCTATGCCCATGAGAGAGCTTTCTGTTTTCTGATACATATTTCTTTTCTTCATTTGCTTGAAGTTTTTATCATACAAGTGTTTTGCCTGATTGTTTAGAGTTACCACAAGATATTTTATATTATTTGAGGCAATTGTGAAAGTGTTGTTTCCCTGATTTCATTCTCAGTCCATTTATTATTTATATATAGGAAGGGTACTGATATTTGTGAGATAATTTTGTATGCAGTTACTTTGCTGAAAGAGTTTATCAGCTGCAGAAATTTCTGGTAGAACATTTTGAGTCACATATGTATACTACCATATCATCTGCAAATAAAAAATACTTTGACTTTTTTTCTGAGTTGTATCCCCTTAATCTCCTTAATTGTCTTATTAAATCTACCAAATATTTCTAGTACTATATTGAATAGATGAGGAAAAACCTGACACCCTTGTCTTGTTCCTGAATTTAGTGGAATTGTTTTGATTTTTCTCTCCTTTTAATTTGATGTTGGCTATGGGACTGCTGTAAACTACTTCTATTATGTTGAGATGGGTTCCTTTCATCCCTAATCTCTCCAGGACTTTTATCATAAAGGTGTGTTGTATTTTTTTTTAGATGCATAAAAACTTTTTTATATTGATTACTTTTTTAATTTTTTATTAATTAAACTTTATTCATTTTGTATCCCCCCATAAGCCCCCTCCCTCATTCCCTCCCGATCCCACCCTCCCTCCCCTTTCTGTATGCATGCCACTCCCCAAGTCCACTGATAGGGGAGGTTCTCCTCTCCTTTCTGATCTTAGTCTATCAGTTCTCATCAAAAGTGGCTGCATTGTCCTCTACTGTGGCCTGATAAGGCTGCTCCCCCCTCAGGGGGAAGTGATCAACGAGCAGGCCAATCAGATTATGTCAGAGGCAGTCCCTCTTCCCATTACTATGTAACCCACTTGGACACTGAACTGCCATGGGCTACACCTGTGTAGGGGTTCCAGGTCATCTCCACAAATAGTCCTTGGTTGGAGTATGAGTCTCTGGGAAGTTCCCTGTGTTCAAATTATCTTGTTCTGTTGCTCTCCTTGTGGAGTTCCCGTCCCCTCCAGCTCTTACTATTTCCCACTTCTTACATAGAATTCCATTTACTCTGCTCATCAGTTGGCCATCAGGCTCAGCATCTGCTTTGACAGTCTATACTGCAGAAGCTTTCAGAGGCCCTCTGTGGCAGGTTTCAAGGTTGTTTCCTGTTTTGTTCTGGCTTTCAGAGGCCCTCTGTAACAGGTTCCGAGGTTGTTTCCTATTTTCTTTTTCTTCTGATGTCAATCCTCTTTGCCTTTCAGGATGGGGATTGAACATTTTAGTTAGGTGCCTCTCTTTTGCTTAGTTTGTTTAGATGTACAGATTTTAGTGTGTTTATTCTATGTTGTATGTTTATATGAGTGAGTATATACCATGCGTGTCTTTTTGCGTCTGGGACAACTCACTCAGGATGATCCTTTCCAGGTCCCACCATTTACCTGCAAATTTCATGATTTCCTTATTTTTCATTGTTGAGTAATACTCCATTGTATAGATGTACCACAGTTTCTGCATCCATTCTTCAGTTGAGGGGCATCTGGGTTGTTTCCAGCTTCTGACTATTACAAATAAAACTGATACAAACATGGTTAAACAAATGTCCTTTTTGTGTACTTGCGCCTCTTTTGGGTATATGCCTAGGAGTGGTATGGCTGGATCTTGAGGAAGCGCTATTCCTAGTTGTCTGAGAAAGCGCCAGATTGATTTCCAGAGTGGTTGTACCAGTTTACATTCCCACCAGCAGTGGAGAAGGATTCCCCTTTGTCCACAACCTCTCCAGCATGTGTTGTCCCTTGAGTTTTTCATCTTGGCCATTCTGATGGGTATAAGGTGAAATCTCAGGGTTGTTTTGATTTGCATTTCCCTAATGGCTAATGAGGTTGAGCATTTCCTTAAGTGTTTCTCTGCCATTCGATATTCCTCTACAGAGAATTCTCTCTTTAGCTCTATTCCCCATTTTTTAAGTGGATTACTTGGTTTGTTGCTTTTCAGCTTGTTTAGTTCTTTATATATATTGGATATGAGTCCTCTGTCAGATAAAGGGTTGGTGATGATTCTTTCCCAATCTCTAGGCAGTCACTTTGTTTTGATGACGGTGTCCTTTGCTTTACAGAAGCTTTTCAGTTTCATGAGGTCCCATTTATTGATTGTTGCTCTTAGAGCCTGTGCTGTTGGTGTTCTGTTCAGGAAGTTTTCTCCTGTACCAATGAGTTCTAGGGTATTCCCCACTTTTTTTTCCTAGCCGATTTAATGTGTCTGGTTTTATGTTGAGGTCTTTGATCCACTTGGACTTCAGTTTTGTGCAGGGTGATAAGTATGGATCTATTTTCATTTTTCTGCATGTAGACATCCAGTTGGACCAGCACCATTTGTTGAAGATGCTATCTTTTTTCCATTGAATGGTTTTGGCATCTTTGTAAAAAATCAGGTGTCTGTAAGTCTGTGGGTTTATTTCTGGGTCTTCTGTTCGATTCCATTGATCTACCATTCTGTTTCTATGCCAGTACCATGCAGTTTTTATAACTGTTGCTCTATAGTACAGCTTGAGATCAGGGATGGAGATACCTCCAGAAGATCTTTTATTGTAGAGGATTGTTTTAGCAATTCTACGTTTCTTGTTATTCCATACGAAGTTGAGAATTTTTCTTTCCAGGTCTGTAAAGAATCGTGTTGGCAATTTGATGGGAATTGCATTAAATCTGTAGATTGCTTTTGGTAAGATGGCCATTTTTACTATGTTAATCCTGCCAAGCCATGAGCATGGGAGATCTTTCCATCTTCTCATATCTTCCTCTAATTCTTTCTTCAGATACTTGAAATTTTTTTCATACAAGTCTTTGACTTCCTTGGTTAAGATTACACCAAGGTACTTTATGTCATTTGTGGCTATTGTGAAGGGTGTTGTTTCTCTAATTTCTTTCTCAGCCCTTTTGTCTTTTGTATACAGGAGTGCTACTGATTTTTTTGAGTTAATTTTGTATCCGGCTACTTTGCTGAAGGTGTTTATCAGCTGTAGGAGTTCCCTGGTAGAGTTTTTGGGGTCTCTCATATATACTATCATATCATCTGCAAATAGTGATAATTTGACTTCTTCTTTTCCCATCTGTATCCCCTTGATCTCCTTCGACTGTCTTATTGCTCTAGCAAGGACTTCCAGCACTATGTTGAAGAGATATGGAGAGAATGGGCAGCCTTGTCTTGTCCCTGATTTCAGTGGGATTGCTTTAAGTTTCTCTCCGTTCAGTTTGATGTTGGCTATAGGCTTGCTGTAAATCGCCTTTACTATGTTTAGATATGTGCCTTGTATCCCTGATCTCTCCAGTACTTTAAACATGAATGGATGTTGGATTTTGTCAAATGCTTTTTCAGCATCTAGGGAGATTTTCATGTGGTTTTTTTTCTTTCAGTTTGTTAATATGGTGGATCACAATGATGGATTTCCATATATTGAAACACCCCTGCATACCTGGGATGAAGCCTACTTGGTCATAGTGGATAATATCTTTGATGTGTTCTTGGATTCGGTTTGCAAGTATTTTGTTAAGTATTTTTGCATCAATGTTCATAAGGGAGATTGGCCTGAAATTCTCTTTCTTTGTTGAGTCTTTGTGAGGTTTAGGTACCAAGGTGATTGTGGCTTCATAGAATGAGTTTGGGAATGTTCCTTCTGTTTCTATTTTGTGGAATAGTTTGAAGAGAATTGGAGTTAGCTCTTCTTTGAAGGTCTGGTAGAATTCTGCGCTGAAGCCATCTGGTCCTGGGCTTTTTTTGGATGGGAGACTTTTGATGACTGCTTCTATTTCTTTGGGGGATATAGGACTATTTAATTGATTTACCTGATCCTGATTCAGCTTTGGTAAGTCAAATCGTTCAAGAAAATTGTCCATTTCATTTAGGTTTTCAAATTTTGTTGAGTATAGACTTTTGAAGTAAGTCCTAATGATTGTTTGGATTTCCTCAGTGTCTGTAGTTATGTCCCCCTTTTCATTTCTGATTTTGTTGATTTGGGTGGTGTCTCTCTGCCTTTTAGTTAGCTTGGCTAAGGGTTTGTCGATCTTGGTGATTTTCTCAAAGAACCAGCTCTTGGTTTCATTGATTCTTTGAATTGTTTTATTTGTTTCTAACTGATTGATTTCAGCCCTGAGTTTGATTATTTCCAGCAGTCTACTCCTTTTTGGTGTGTCTGCTTCTTCTTTTTCTAGAGTTTTTAAGTGGGCCATTAAGTTGCTTGAATGAGCTGTCTCGAATTTCTTCTTGAAGGCACTTAGTGCTATGAACTTTCCTCTTAGCACTGCTTTCATTGTGTCCCACAAGTTTGGGTATGTTGTGTCTTCATTTTCATTGAGTTCTAGAAAGGCTTTAATTTCTTTCTTTATTTCTTCCCTGACCCAGCTGTCATTTAGTAACAAGTTGTTCAGTTTCCATGAGTGTGTAGGCTTTTTGCTATTTCTGTTGTTGTTGAAGTCCAGCTTTATTCCATGGTGATCAGACAGGATACAAGGGATTATTTCAGTCTTCTTGTATCTGTTGAGGCTTGCGTTGTGACCAACTATATGGTCTATTTTGGAGAAGGTTCCATGACGTGCTGAGAAGAAGGTAAATTCTTTTGTGTTTGGGTGTAAAGTTCTGTAATTGTCTGTGAGGTCCATTTGATTCATGACCTCTGTCAGAGATATTGTTTCTTTGTTTAATTTCTGTTTTGTTGACCTGTCCTTTGTTGAGAGTGGGGTGTTGAAGTCTCCCACTATTAATGTGTGGGGATATATATGTGGTTTAAATTTTATCAATGTTTCTTTTACAAATGTGGGTGCTCTTGTATTTGGGGCATAGATGTTCAGGATTGTGATGTCTTCCTGGTGGAATTTTCCCTTGATGAGTATGAAGTGTCCTTCCTCATCTCTTTTTATAAATTTTACTAATTTATTAATATTAGTCTATTTTATCAGATATTAGAATGGCTACTCCTGCTTGTTTCTTGGGTCCATTTGCTTGGAAAGTCGTCTTCCAACCTTTTACCCTCAGATAATGTCTATCTTTGTGTCTTAGGTGTGTTTCTTGTATGCAACACATTGCTGGGTTTTGTTTATGTATCCATTCTGTTAATCTGTGTCTTTTTACTGGAGAGTTGAGTCCATTGATGTTGAGAGAGATTAATGACCAGTGGCTGTTAGATCCTTTGATATTGATGTTGGCTGTATTCATAAGGTTGTGTGCTTGGTTGTTTTTTGTTTTGCTGTAGTAAGGTTAATTATTTCCTGTGTTTTCTTGACAGAAGCTAATTTTCTTGGGTTGTATTTTCCCTTCCAGTGTCTTCTGTAATGCTGGATTTGTGTGTAGGTACTGTTGAAATTTGTTTTTGTCATTGAATATCTTGTTTTCTCCGTCTATGAGGACTGAGAGTTTTGCAGGGTATAGTAGCCTGGGTTGACATCTGTGTTCTCTTAGGCTCTGCATGATATCTGTCCAGGCCCTTCTGGCTTTCATAGTTTCTGTTGAAAAGTCAGGTGTGATTCTAATGGCTTTGCCTTTATATGTTACTTGGCCTTTTTCTCTTGCAGCTTTTAGTATTTTTTATTCGTTCTGTATACTTACTGTTTTGATTATTATGTGGCAGGAGGATTTTCTTTTCTGGTCAAATTTGTTGGGTGTTCTGTAGGCCTCATGTATCCTTATTGGCTTCTCCTTTAACTTGGGGAAATTTTCTTCAATGATTTTGTTGAAAATATTTTCTGGGCCTTGGAGAAGGGAGTATTCTTTTTCCTCTATTCCTATTATTCTTAGATTTTGTCTTTTCATATTGTCTTGGGTTTCTTGGACGGTCTGTGTCAGGAATTTTTTGGATTTAACATTTTCTTTGACAGATACGTCGATTTCTTCCATTGTATCTGCTACACCTGAGATTCTTTCTTCCATTTCATGTATTCTATTGGTTATGCTTACCTCTGTAGTTCCTGTTTTCTTCCCTAAATTCTTCCTCTCCATTATTTCCTCCATTTGTGTTTTCTTTAATTTTTCTAGTTCTATCTTCAGGTCTTGAGTTGTTTTGTTCACTTCCTTCACCTGTCTGCTTGTATTTTCCTCTTTTTCTTTTAGTTCCTTCAACTCTGTCTCTTTTATTTCTTTCAGTAATTTAATTATTTCTTCTCTGAAGGCCACAAGCTTTTTGGCTGTATCTTCCCGTATTTCTTCACAGATGGCCATAATCTGCTTGTCTTTATCTTCCTCCATCTCTTTACGGATAGCCATGATCTGTTTGGTTTTATCTTCCTCTAATTCTTTACGTATTTTATTTGTTTCCTCTATTATCCTCTTCATAAACATAGATGGAAGGTCATCTTCTTGATTTTCTATTATGCTGCATTGTTCAGGGCTGTTCACCTCTGGATGGCTGGGTTCTGGAGATGCCATATTGCTCTATCTTTTGTTGGTTGAGCCTTTATGCTGACCTCTACCCATTGGGTGATTTAGGTGTTGGCTGTTAGTTTCTGTGCTTCCTGGAGTCCTGAGGTAGGGAGTATCCCCTTGGCCGGAAGATGATTTTTCCTGAAGGAGTCCTTCTCTGCTTTTTGGTTATGGTCACTGTATGGCCAGTGTTTCTCAGAAGTTGCCACTGCTCACCTCAGGTTTATAGCCCTGAGTAGTAGCTGTGGTCTATGTTAGGCAGGGGGGATCTCCTCTTACCCATAGAATTTCTCAAGACAGCTGCCCCACTGCTGGGTTTCTTGTTATAAATTTAGTGTGCTGCTGCTCACTAAATTTCCATGTACAGTCCTCTTGAAGAGACTGCTGATTCCCTAGCTGTGGGGTTTTCTCCCAACAGGGAAACCCAGTCTGTTATCCTGGGGTGCACAGTTCTGTCCGGGAAAGTGGGAGGTGCACTCAGCAAGTCTCTGGGCCAGAGGCTGATTGCTCTGCTCTGGACCTGGAGAATGTGCACCTAGGTTGAGTTGGCGCCTGGGGGCACTGTTCTGGTCTGGAGGCTGGGTGCCTCACTCTGGACCAGAAGCTGTGTGTCTCTGTCTGTGATGGTGGCTGCAGGCACTGCTCTGGTCCAGACGCTGTGGGTGCAGCCCTCTTGAAGGACCAGGGATTACCACAGTTTTGACAGTCTAGCTAGGAATAACTGGTTGATCCTTGGCACAGTATCTGAGGGCTGCTGTAATGGCTCTCTGGCTTTTGTAGGTCTGAGGATGCAGCTGTGTGTCCCAGTGCCCTAGGGGAACTCAATAATGGAGGCAGAGCACAGCGCTCCTGCCTGCACTAGAGTCTGCATGAGTCCAGGAAGTGTTTTGGTGCTGGGTGTCCTAAGTGTTAGAGCTGCTGACCCCCTCCGCTGGGGGCCTTCTGCCAGAGACACGCAGTCTGGTGCCCTGGTGCCCTGGTACCCACAGTTCTATCTGAGGCGGCGAATCAGGCGCATAGGCAGGGCTCCGTGCAGGCGCCTGTGTCCCGGCTCTGGGTCTGGGCTGGCTCTTGGGGTACCCACGGAACCCGAGTCTTTTCCAGGAAATGTCTGGGTAACCTGAGGTAGGTCCCAATCGTTTCCTGCTCCGTGGGGTTATCTCTCGACTGGGAAATCCAGTCTATGGTGTTGTGGGCCCACAGTTCAGTCTGGGACCGTGACCAGATCACGCTGGGGTGTAGCTCTGGGCTGGCGACCAAGCGCCTGGTGGGACCGGGATCTCTTCCGCGGTTTGGCCCGGTGAGTTAAAGCTGATTGAATCCCCCACCGTGGGGTATTCTCTCACCTGTGAAACACAATCACTTGTGTTTTATGGCCACGAGTTCTGATTGCTGGTCACTGTGCCAATCCTGCTGTGCTGCTCCTCAGAATGAGAGTCCTCCTGGCGCCGCCATCTTGCCCCGCCCGGTATGTTGTATTTTCAAAGGTCTTTTCTGAATCTAATGATATAATCGTTTGGTTTTTGTCCTTCAGTCTGTTTATATGGTGGATTACATTGACAGATTTTTGTATGTTGAACCATCTCTGCATCACTGGGATTAAGCCTGCTTGATCATGATGAATGATCTTTTTGTTGTATTATTGGATTCTGTTTACAATCATTTCATTGAGATTTTTTTTCACCTATGTTCATAAGGGAAATTGGTCCACAAATCTCTTTTTTGTTGAGTCTTTTTTTTTTTTTGGTTCAGGCATCAGCGTAACTATGGCCTCATAAAGAAAATCGGGCTACATTCCTTCTGTCTCTATTTTGTGGACTAATTTGAAGTTTTAATATTAATTATTTTTTTTGACAATGTTAGAATTCTGTGCTAAAATCAACTGGCCCTGTGTCTTTGTAGATTGGGAGACTTTAAATTATTGTTTCTATTTTACTGGAGGTTATAGATCTGTTTAAATTGCTTATCTGATCTAGATTTAACTTTGGTAAGTGGTATATATTTTTTAAATTACCCATTTCTTTTAAGTATTCCAATTTGGTAGAGTACAGGTTTTTGAAGTATGATCTTAAGATTCTCTGAATTTCTTCAGAGTCTGTTGTTATGTCCTCCTTCTCATTTCTAAATTTGTCGATTTGGATATTCTCATTCTTTTAGTTAATATGGATAAGGCTTTCTCAGTCTTACTGATTTTTGTCAACCAACCAACTCTTTTTTTCATTGATACACTGTATCTATTTTTTGTTTGTTTCTATTTTATTGATTTCAGCCCTGAGTTTGGTTATTTATTGCCCTCTTCTTCTATTGGTTGTGACTTTCTGGATTCTGTTCTAGGACTTTCAGGTGTGCTGTTAAGTTACTAGGATAAAGTCTACCAAATTCTTTTTTATGCAGGCACTTAGTGCTGGCTGGGCTTGCCTCTTAGAACTATGTTCACTGTGTCTGGTAAGTTTGGGTATATAAAACATTCATTTTCTTTCAATTATAGGAAGTCTTTTATTTCCTTCTTAATTCTTGTCTTGATCATTTTTCACTCAGAAGAGTTGTTTGGTTTCCATGAATTTGCAAGCTTTTTGTTGTTTCTGTTGTTGATGATGTCTGGTGTTAATGTGTGGTGATCAATAGGATGCAGGGTGTTATTTTAATTTTGTTGTATCTGTTGAGATTTACTTTGTGTCTGAGTATGTGGTCAATTTTGGAAAAAGTTCCATGAGGTTCTGAGAAGAAGGTATATTATTTTGGTTTGGGGCAAAATATTTTATACATGTTTATAGGTCCATTTGGTTTACAACGTTAGTTAGTTCCAGCTTATCTCTGTTTAGTTTTTGTCTGCATTACCTGTGTATTGTCAAGAGAAAGGTGTTTGTCAACCTGTGATTTAAACCATAGTAAATGTGTTTGTTTATTTGTTTGTTTTATCAATTTCTATGCCCTTGTTATTGGTGCATAAATGTTAAGAGTTGCAATGTCCTCTTGGTGGATTTTTTCTTTTGATGAGTATGTAATGTCCTCTATTTCTTATCATTTGTTTTAGTTTGCATTTTATATTTTTTCAAATATATCTGGGCTCAGGGTTTTTTTCTGAAACTGTTTCTCCAACCAAGGACCATGAATGGATATAAACTAGAACCTTTACTCGGACAAAGCTCATTGTAGCTCAATAACCAATTGGTTTCCCATAGTAAGGGAACAGGGACTATCTCTGACAGGAACTCAATGTCAGGCTCTTTGACCTCCCCACCCCTTAAGGGAGGAGCAGTCTTGCTAGGCCACAGAGGAGGACTTTACACCCAGCCCTGAAGATACCTGATAAAACAGGGCCAGACTAAAGGGGAGGAGGTCCTCCCCAATCCGTCGACTTGGAAAGGGGCAGGGAGAAGCTGAGGGAGGGAGGGTGGGATTGGGAGAAAATAAAGGAGCGGGATACAGCTGGGATACAGAGTTAATAAAATGTAACTAATAATAATAAACAATAAAAAAGATATTGAAATGGCTATGCCAGTTTTCTTCTTAGGTCTACATGCTTGGAATATCTTTTTCTATTCTTTTTCTCTGAAGTGGTGGCTATCTTTTATTTTAAGGCATGTTTCTAGGATGCAGTAGCAGGATGGATCCTGTTTTCCCATCTATCCTGTTAGTCTGTGTCTTTTTATTGGGGAAATGAGAGATATCAATATATTCTAGACATCAGCATATGGAGAGATATCAGTGACTAGTATTTGTTAATTCATATTATTTTGTTGTTGTGAAGGTGGTAGTGATGGTGATGGTGTGTGTCTCTGTGTGTTGTTTCTTCTTTTGATTTGCTGGTCTGTGGTTATTTGTTTACTGTGTAATCCTGGGTGTGATTTGATTAACACCTTTAGGTTGGAGTTTTCTTTCTAATGTCATCTTTGGTTCTGAATTTATAGATAAATATTGCTTAAATTTGGTTTTATCATGGAATGTCTCGTTTTCTTCATCTACTGTGATTTAAGGTTTTGTTGGATATAGCAGCTTCATAGGGTTATGGTCTCGTAGATCTACAACACATCTGTTCAGGCCTTTCTGGCTTTTAGAGTCTCCAAAGAAATGACAGGCATAATTCTACCTTTATATGTTACTTAGTTTTTTTTGCAGCTTTAAATATTCTTTTATTGTTCTGTATGTTTAGTGTTTAGTTATGTGCCAAGGGGACTTTTTTTTCTTATCCAGTCTATTTGCTGTTCTGTATGCTTTTTATACCTTCACAGACATCTAATTCTTTGGGTTAGGAAACTTTTCTTCTGTGATTTTTGTTGGTAATATTTCCTGTGCTTTTGGTCTGGGTTTCTTCTCCTTCCTCCCTATTTCTATTATTTTTAGAGTTTGGTCTCTTCATTGTGTCTCAGATTTATTTGATGTTTTGTGTCAGATCATTTTTATATTTAACATATCAATTCTTCTATATCAATTCTTCCATCTTCTTATCAATGTCAAAGACTTTTTTTTATATCTCTTATGTTCTGTTGGTGAGGCTTGTCTCTGAAGTTTCTATTTGATTTCCTAAATTTTTCATTTCCAGATTTTCTTCAATTTGAATTTTACTAATTCTGTGTAAGAGACATGGATGCTCTTGTGCTCATAGATAAGCGCCAAGGAAATAAGAAATATTAAACACACAGGCTTGGCTCTACAACGGGAGAGACATATAACCTGTTTTCAGCACACCGTGCTGGGAACAGATGTGGTTAATAGCCTGATAAAACATTTTGCCATCTGTGTGGCTGAGACCACAATGGATTCCAGCCCTGTCCCTTATCGTGAACTTGTTTTTCTCAACTAATCTATAAAATCTATTTCTGTGGAACATGCCACTTGTCCTTTCAAAGTGTTTTGATTTAGTCATGCTTTAGAAATCATTGTACATGCAGGACTGAGTTGAAAATCACCAGGAAACTTTTTGCCAAATTATGTTGAGCTTAAATATGCCAAAAATAAACCACTTGAAGTTAGATTCTCAGAGTTTGACCCAACAGCAGCTACTGAGTCATGATGAAGTGGACTGCCCTCTTTCTTCCCACTGATCATTACTTCACTGGCTGTGTTGTTTGAAGAGATCCTCACAATTCTATTTTTACTTTCAGGTCTTGAACTCTCCATTTTCTTAGACTGTTTGTTTGTTTGTTTGTTTGTGTTTTATAGATTTAGATTTCTTTAAGGTATTAGTTCATTTCCTCTTTGTGAAGCTTACAAGGGGCTATTTTAGGATATTTTTCTTGTGTTTCAGCTATGTTACAATACTCAGGGCCGGCTGTATATGATTGCTGGGCTTTCGTGGAGACATTTTGTTGTTATTTATTGATTTTTTTATGCTATCATCTAGGCATCTGAGTTTGGGGAGGTTATGATTCTAAGTGCTGATCTCTGGTACTGTCTTTGTTGAGTGGGTGTTTTGTTCCTGGGTTTCTCTTGCCCACTCTAGCTCTAGGGAGACTGGGATGGCTATGTGTGACCTGGTAGAAAAATGCTCCTATGATCCTGATGGATGTGACTACTAGGGGTTTCAGGTAAAAATGTGTCTCTACATTATGGAAGCTGACAGCTGTATGGGTACCCACCAGAGATAACCACTGAGACATAGCTTTATAACTATTTGAATGTTCTTATTCCATCTGTCTTGGTCTTTGCTCAGGTATTCAGCACATAAGTATAGCCCTGACTGTCCAAAGCATGGATTTTGGAAGTCAAAAATCTCCTCCTGAAATCTTGCTTGGCAGCTGCGTGGGGGTGGAAGCAGGAAGTTTAACAGAAGCTAAGATAAGGTAGGTGAAGCATCTTGACCTTGGGTTCCTAGAACACATTTGGGTAGTTTCCCACAAGATTCTCCTTCACGGAGATGAAAGTTTAGTTAACTCTGAAATGACCTCAACAAGAGCAGAAGATGGAGGAACCTCTGCCCTGTCTTGCCTTGTTACATTAGGAATGGGAAAGCAAAAGGGGTTCCTAGGAGGGAGGAAAGTAGGGTATTTCACCAGGATCTGTTCTGTTTCCTACTATTGGATGCATAGAGTGAGCAGAGGCAATAGCCAGTGGTCTGCTCCAGAGCTGTGGATGAGACTAGGAGACTGGACTTGGAGGAATGGAGTGAGAGATGAAGATCATCAGTTAGCCTGCCTACATCTCTGTCAGGAATGACCTGTAGGTTCCCAGGGAATGCTTGCTGGAGTTGGGGAATGGGGTAAAGTGACAAGAAGTTAGGAAGGGAAGATCTGTGAGTTCGACTAGAGATGGGTAGAGGGTGGGGGCAGGGAGGATGCAGCAGATGGTCTTCTGCAGAGTTATGGGTAAAACTGGGAGATACAGATTTGGAGGAGAGGAGCTATAGGTGAAGACGTGCAGTCAACCTGCTTGCTTTTCTCCTCAGAGTGACCTGTGGTTCCCAGGGAGTGCCTGCTGCAGTTGGGGTCTATAGCAAAGCAATAATCGTGGGAGAAAAATTAGAAGATCTGTGTCATCTACTGGTCATGGGGTAGGGGCAGAAGATGGCCTAAGCTGTTGCTCTGCAGTAGCACTAGGGGTGAGACCGGGGAATTAAATGTAGAGTTGCTGGCAGGGAGAGAGGTGAAGACATGAATTAGCCTACCTGCTTCCCTGGCCAGACTGGCCTCTCTTTCTGATATCTGATGACAGGATGTCCAAGACAAATCTTTGCCCACTTTCTATTTCCCCTCTTGGATACTTGAAATTCTCTTTGCATGCCTATGCTCTTCCATTCTTGTCATTTCTGGAAAAAAAATGTACATATAAAGGAATGCATCAGCTGTTGTACATACAAAGGAATATGTCAGCTGTTGTTTGCATTTCACACTGAGTTTCACACTGATATAAAAAGAAAAGAGGTATGCCTTGATGCGAGTAGCAAGATGCACCAAGTCTATATGTTCACACCGGGATGCCTTCTGATCTCACATTTGACTTCTCTCTGAATGGGGGTAGAGACACAGGGTCACCAGCCTGTCATGTTAATTATGAGAGACTTGTGAAAAGTCAAAATATTCAGTACATTTAAATGTATTTTTTCCAAGTTGAGGGGTCAATTAGAAAGCAATATATTTCCTCAGATGAAGTTAGCTGAGAAATAGAATGGATTAATCAAGGGGGAAAATTATCCAGGAGAAAAATCAAGTGAAATTACCAAGATAATTTACTGAATAATAGATGCTAAATAAAGAAATGCTTACACGAGCATGGGTCAGGAATGTACATGCATCTATTTTGAAGCTTTGCCTGTGGGAGATCAGGACCTAAATGACAGCTAAAGCTCTTTAGAGGAAGAATCCAAGAACAACAGCAACAAATTACTTATGTATGAGTTTTCAAAAATTATTAAAACAAACATTTTTTACATCTAAAATGAAAATCTTTTCTTCCTTAAAAATCACTGAAGGTATAGGGAGATGGTTTAGTGAGTAGAGCACTGGCCACAAACGCATAAAGATTGTAGGTGAGATCTCCAGAGCCCACATAAAATTCAGTCAGTTATGACAGCTGCCTATAATCCCAGCATAAGGGAGGCAGAAAGGAGGGAATTCCCGGAGCAAGCTGAGTAGCCAGAATAGCCAAAATGAGACACTCGGATAGCCAAGCCTGTCTGAATACAGAATATGGTACAAGATGGAGAGAGACATCTGATGACTACTCCAAGTTTCCCTAGGCACACAGAGTCACATGTTTATGCACCAACACCAACCCATGTGCTCACACAGATGCCTGCAAACAAGCACGTCACATACACATGAAAAACAAAAAGCCTAAAAAACTCCTGCCTTATAGAATAGAGAATTATTCTATATTCTTAGCTTAGTCTGTTAAGAGGATAAAAGCAATGGAAAATTCTGGTGAAAGTCTGAGATCAGGCCTAGCAGAAGACCCTTCTCAGGTTGTATGCTGCCAGTTCCTCACTGTGTGGTCGCATGATGGAGGGAGTCAGGAGTCTCGAGAGTTTAATTTTCAGGGGTTAGGCTGTGTTAGTAGGAGACCTCCAGTCTATTAGTCAGATCCCCAAATCTACATTTCCTTACACTATCAACTTGGGCACCAAAATTTCAACTTCTATATTTGGAAGGAATGTAAGTTCTCAGACCTAACATTATATTGGCATTTGGTTTGTCTCTGTGTCTGGTTCTAAATTCACTAATAAGTTTATGGTGGTATTCTTCTGAGATATATTAGTTTTTATCCGTTTTTGTCTTTAAGTACCACATTAGGCTAAGTCCTGATTCATAATTTTTATTTTAATAAAATTTATTTTAATAACATTTAATAAAATGTTATGATAATTCTATAACCATAATCAAATAATACAGTAACCTAAGTACCATAAATTTACATAATCTCACAGGACCACTGATTTTTTTTTTAAATTTTAGGAACAAACATGTTACTAAATCAGCAAATATTTGTATTTTAGAACTTGTTACATAGCAACACTTATTACATAACAACACAGGAGATACAGAACGAACCATGTACATTCATGACAATGGGAGGTGGATCTGGGAGAGCTGAGGGGTTAAAAACACTTGCAACCAAAACTGAGGATGTGAGTTTAATTTCACGGATCTATATGGAAGAAAAATAAAACAAACACCACGGAGTTGCTCTCTGACTTACACACACATACACACTCACACACACTAATATAACTTTTTTCGAGAAGGAAACACACAGGAGACTAAATTTTAGTTTCCAAAAGTGAGCTGTTTTGTCTGGTTGGAGGGGAAGGATAATGGACCCTGGGAAGATAGACGTTGTTTCGTTTCTGAAATGTGGGCAGGGTTTGAGATAAAGGGCGTGTTGGAGGATGTAATCCAGGTACATTGTAATGGAGGTCACAATAGTAATCTGGAATCAGAATACATGAAGTGAGACATTGGTATCCTTCCTAAGCACATTTCATCTGAAAGAGACGGACATACCTCCTAGAAACAAAAGCAAATAAAGCCTTCAACATAAAATGAAGCCTCCAGGGGATTTAAAGGCATATCATTATAGTTTAAAAAGGAAGGCAGATTGAAATAATGAGAAACCTTGAGATCTGGGGAGATATCTCTGTTGGTAAAGTAACAACTATTGTGCAAGCATAAAAACCCGAGTTCAAATTCTGGAAACCACCCAGTAAGATCAGCTATAAAGGTATACACTTGCAATACTAATTCTGGGGAGACAGAGCCTAGTCAACAGGCCTAGGTTATGAGGCAAGGGCCATTCCAGTGAAAGATCCTGTCCCCAAAACAAAGTGAATAGGTGGATTGCAATACCTAAGAAACAACACTCAGAGTTGACTTCTGATCCACACGTATGCACATGCCATCTCCATATGAACACCTGTACGTACAACACAAACAAGAAGATGTTTTAAGATCTTTTCTATTCACTTATCTGCTAATGTTTTCTCTCTTCTTTCTCCAAATCCTAACAGAAATTTCTGTCTCCACAGTATATGGGCTAATTATAGTTAATGTTTCTATATCTTTTTGTTATTAAATATTCCTTTAACATAACAGGTTTTAAGAGTCATTTTTCTCTCTCGCTTTACATCTAACTCTTTAAAGATAGCAGATCCACAGAAAATTCCATTAATGATTAAACAACAGCCTAAGAGCTGTCCAACATGCAGAATCTATTTTACTCAAGATGATTTGAATTTTTCTCCTACATTTTTGACAAGTACAGAAATAGCCAAAATGGTACCAAATATCTTCAGATAGAAAACAATTTGTGTCTCACATAGAAAGTCCTTTAATGGGACTTGAAATCAAAATTCCAAATATTCAATTTCTTGTAACCAATATTTCTGTGTATCTACAGACTTTTCTGCCCAAAAATGCATTGACTGATTATTCTTCAAAGTACCATTACAGTAGAAGGAATTGTGTGTCTTATTACTTCTAGTGGTGAAGGGTTATCCATGACTGAGTGGCTTGGACTATGCCTCTGCTGATAATAACGTATGTATATTGAAACAGAGACAAGAAATGAAATAAAAATTGGACTTCAACTTCCAGAAATCAAGCAAGTCACCTTTGCCGGCCTCACACTTTTCAAAACAGAGTGCATGACATTATTGTTTTTGTTTTCTGTTTCTTTCTTTGGTGTTCTCCTCAGCCATTTGTTTCTAATTGTTGACAAGCCATTTTCCCCTAAAGGAATTCTTAGTTTGGTGGCTTGAGTAACACTTAAGTTCATGGCTGCTAAAGTTGCTGCACCTTACAAAATGCTGGTGGTCTCACCTTCCCTAACTTCTACTGCTATTGTTACCTTCTGGTGAGTCACATTACAGACTGTATATGCAGTTAGAAATCTGTGCATCTTGTCAAGATTGATACGCTACTATTTGATGATTTAGTAGTGAAAAAATATGAAAACATGAACTTCCTGGGCACAAAACGAAAGACCTCTACAGTTACACAGGCTTATATCATTTGGAAAAACTGGATAACTTGAGAATATTTACTGATCAGAATTCTTTGGAAAGAAATTTAAAGGTTACACTGAAATTTAAAAGGATTTTAAGATAGTAGTTTATTATATAAACATACATCTAAGACAATAGTGTGAGCAAGGTTGGAAACTAAACCTTCTATGCATTTGGAATGGGAAAAAGAAATGATTACCCAACAGATGAACCACCAAAATGTAAAATGTTTCCTTTTTCCGAAGTCAAAACTTAGTATAAGCACTGACCCCCTTATTTCTCCCACCTGTAGACTATTTAACCATTAATATCTTCCATTCTATAAAGAGCGTGGTGTTCCTCTCCCTTTTAAATAGTATTTCTGTCACTGTCATATCTCAGACCTCGATCATTATGTCACGAAGCATGGCAGAAATGCAAATTCTCATCCTTGACCCCAATAGGCTTATACCTTTCTCAAGCAGTTCCAGCGCACCTCTCAAAACTTCAAATCCAATATATCATCACCTGCCCTTAAAAATATTAATAGCTGTTTCTCTTTCCCCCTGCTTTTACTGCTTCACTTTTGTCTATGTTTATTTCTTGAAATTTCACTCTAAATCTATGGTGAGAGTGTGTAGAAACAGACAGCTTAAAGCCTGAGTTTAGCCATGGTTTATAGAATCATAGAAAGAACGTGAGGCCTATGGACAAGCAGGAGGCCGGAATGTAGTAGCAAAGGAAAAAAAGAGGAGGGTGGGGGGAGTTTGGTCAAACAAAACCACCAGTCCTGGGAGTTGCAGTGCTTTTAGTACTGTCAGAGAAGAGAATTACAAATAGGGACACAATATAAAAGAGCTGAACAGAAAAGAAGATCTGGGTGTGAACTTTGTGCACCTAGCTAAATGGAAATAGGTGAAGATCCATGTAAATAGTGTCCACATCATGCATGTGTGTATATTTCCAATGTGCTTAGCTCTCTCCACAAGGAGGCTGTGGGAGCAGCAGCACCTAAGCAGAAGAGAAACAGCCTATTGTTCAGAACTAAGATTATCAGGGAGCAATCTATTCTGTAATTCTTTATGAGGCATGGACATTGTAAGATGATCTCACGTGATCTTTTTCTAAAGCTACAAGGTTGTGCTCTAAGAAACCCAGGAATGTGCAAAGGGTCGATGTGTAGGCGCTCCCACTGATAAAAAAAACAGGAATATTTGAGTGTCCAATAATACTATGCACATACAGCTCAGTAAATAGAACTGCATCATAAAGTTCTAGGAACAATTAAAATCCAACAAAGAATGAGACATATGTACCTCTACATACACATCCTCTTTTAAAATATTTACAAACCAGAGAGGGATGAAAGAATAATTTTACTGTTGGTAAGCCTGTTAGATCCCACCTTAAGGGTGTGATTTCTCAAAATTGCCTGAGTTGTTTCTTAAAATGAAATGAAAAGAGCCTCAAAAACTTCAGTGGAATCTATAACAAAGATGCTAGCACTTGAAGAAGCTCCTTCACTCCCAGAAAATTCTTTACAGTAACTGATTTGTACTCTTAGACCCGTTAAGAAAATAAATTAATGACTAAAGCACTTCTTCATGATCCTGGACAGGAACCAGTAATATAGATTAGGGACAAGGAGAAAAGTCTCTGTGGGGCCATCATTCAGATATACAAATGCAAGTTACCTTCCTAATTTCTCTGGTTAAATCTGCAGGATATATCTTCCTTGTTGGAAGAAGAGGCGGCTTAAGTGTTCAGAGGTTTTAAATGTATTTTTCAGGGACTTTGAAGTATGTGTAACAACTACTAAGTCACTTTCATTTTTAAATTTATTTCAAACATAACACGTGTGCACACACACAAACGTCCTGATCCCCAGCCTGCATCACGTGGCCTAAAAGGCTTGTTAAGTTTATAACAATGAGTTTTATTCATTTTCACCTCCCTAGTCCACTCTCCCATCCCCTTCTCATCTTCTCAACAAGATTTTCTTTGATGCCCGTGTCTTCTTTTGTGTGGTTCACTGGACAGGAACTCCACAAGGAGAGCAACAGAACCAGAAAATTTAAACACAGGGGTCTTTCCAGAGACTCATACTCCAACCAAGTACCATGCATGGAGATAAGCTAGAACCCCTGCACAGATGTAGCCCATGGCAGTTTAGTGTCCACCTGGGTTACATAGTAATGGGAAGAGGGACTGCCTCTGACATAATCTGATTGGCCTGCTCTTTGATCACCTCCCCCTGAGGGGGGAGCAGCCTTACCAGGCCATAGAAGATGACAAGGCCGCCATTCCTGATGAGATCTGATACACTAAGATCAGAAGGAAGGAGAGGAGGACCTCCCCTATCATTGTACTTGGGGAGGGGCAGGAGTGAAGAAGGGGAAGGGAAGGTGGGATTAGGAGGGGAGGAGGGAGGGATTTATGGGAAATACAAAGTGAATAAAGTGTAATTAATAAAAGTAAAAAAAATAATTATTGTCAAACTGTGGGTGGGAGGGAGGTGATTACTGCAACAGGAGAAGCTTTTAATAGCTACATCACTGAGAATGGCAAGCACCCCTCCAATAATCTAGAGCTGCTAGCACTTCCTCAAGGAGAAATGGGACCTTATGGGTTCCTCTCCTATCCAAGACGGTAATGTTGACAGGCCCACACTTGCATGGGGATCATGCAGATAACCACAAATTCGGAAAACTCACATATTTCTGCAGCAGATCTCCCCATAATCTGGCATCCCAGCCTGCCCTTAAACTCATTATGTACCCGAGATTAACCTTACATTTATATTCCTTCTATATCCACCTCCCAAACTCTGGGATTACAAACCTGTGCCACCAGGCCCCATTTCTGAGTGATGAGGATTGAGACCAGGGTATCATATAGGCGCTTCAGGCACTCTCCCAACTGAGATGTAGCCTTAACACTGTTTCTTACCTCATGACCTACTACCTGTAGCTCATGTGGGATCATCTACTCTCAAGTCCCTTTATGAAGAATTGCAAATGAAAAGGCTCAGTCCATTCCACTCCAACCACCCTGAGATGGCATAAAATGGTGGTTTCTGAATCTGACTATGTTTCAAAACCATCCAAAGTGCTTATTAAGGCTTAAATTATCCCAATCACATATTATTCAACAGATCCAGGTGTTACAGAGCTGGCTGGTGTCATTTTGCTTTACCTTGTTCATGGGTATGTGAGGGTACACCCTATCCCAACATTGGCAATTCCGGGCCTTTGAATATCTAGCTGATACATTGGCAGACTCAAAGGCTTACAGCTCCAAACCCTGAGACCTAAGTGCCTATTACTCCTGGCTTAGAAGCCAGAGATTATGACTGTGGGCATTAACTAGGAGGCAGGTTGCTTTAACTACCAGCGGCCCTGGCACCTGACAGCCTGTTGAAATCCACAGCAGTAAGTGGCAACAGCAGACAGGTACAAATAGCAGCAAGCAGTATCTACCACACTTATACCTACCAGACAGGCTGGGAGTTCTCAGTCCTACGATGACAGGAGTTAAACCTCTCCAGGGTAGCATTTGAGGATCCTCTGTTATGGCACGGGGTATCAGTATTCTTATCCTTAAGTAGAAGCTAGTAAAACAGCTCTGAGGCAAAGGGGTATGTGGGATTCTTGGCTGCAAGGTCTTGGCAGCTGTGTTGCTGCCAAGGAGCCAAAGTTTCCATTTCTAGCATTTTACAACCCTGTCTCCAGCTGGGAGCTGCTGCTGGCCATGTCCACTGTTTCTTCCTAGGCCCCACATGCCTGTCTATGCCATGACCACTTCTCTGCTGACCTACCATAGCAACCTTAGCCTACTATATCAAAGATGATGACCAAGTGACAGCAACTTCTCATTTCACCTTCTCATTTTCTTACTTTTCTCATTTTACATAAGGATCTATATTTAAATCAATACTTGCTTAAAACCAATATTTGAGAAAAGTAAAGAGACGTAGTTAATGAGATAACTAAAGGGTTACTTAAGACTTCATATTTTATATAGTTTGAAACCCTCTGACTTTTAGAGAAGTTGATATAGTTATTGATATG
This sequence comes from Psammomys obesus, assembly GCF_907164565.1. Lineage (NCBI taxonomy): Eukaryota > Metazoa > Chordata > Mammalia > Rodentia > Muridae > Psammomys > Psammomys obesus. Next base: position 13,308,789 of record NW_026596149.1, on the reverse strand, counting down.
GTTTAGTTTATTAGGCTCAACTGTGCTTTATGTTTTGTATTAGTTCTATCTTTGATCAATTATTTAAAGAGATCGTGTATTTTTTTTCCTTAAGGGGAGTAAGTCATCAGGCTTTCTTAAAATATTATTTTTTGTATTTTCTCGTTTGGTATTGATTTTCTTCTTCATGGTTAAATATTACATTATTCACTTTTAATCCTTATATTACTATTATCCAATTGGAATGAACATTGTACCACTTTGCCTAAAGCACACAATGGTATAATTTCAATGGTCCCCAATTATGTGTGATTTTTAACATATTTTACTTTTGTGCACGTAATAGTCCCATAATACAATGTTTTGTTATACTTATCAAAAGTTGCAGTATTATAGTTAAAAATAGTTTTACTACATGCACAAATATTACACATTTAGAGTGTTTGTTCTCTTTTTAATATTTAAAGGGAAAACTAACATTTTCCCTTTAAAGAGAATAGTATTTATTAGTTCTTAATCTAGTTTAGGTTAGTTAGAAAAAAGCAATTTCTGGTGTTTTCATTAAACATGTATTTTATACTTGTATTTGAATATTTGCTGGATATAAAATTATAGATTTAATTTTATTTTCTTTTAACACCTTACCCTCATTCTGTTCTCTGGCATTCTTTTTATCTTTGATGTTATCATTTATTTCATCCTGTTTTGTCCAGTAGAAGCCATTGTACTTTTTTTTTTCTATTTAAGTGTCTCAGTATTTGCTGAGATTCTAAAATATTTTTCACCAAATTTGGAGAAATTCTTGGACTTATTGATTTAAAAAATTGTTTTCCCTGTTATGTTTGATTTTTCCTTTTATAGTTTAAGTGTTCACATTAGATACCATGAGAGTGAATAGCTAAAGATTTATTCTTTTATTTTTCCTGTATGTTTTGTATGTTTTTCTTGTGCATTATCTGTTTATCATCAAGTTCAATTAACTGTTTTACACTTTATCATAAATTCAAAATCTGTTGTTAGACCTGTCTGTTTTATGTTAAAGGAGCATTAACGTGGCTGTTACCTATTTTATTACTTGTCTTTCTTTTTTATCACTCCCAATGTGTTTGTTCACTGCATTCCATCCTTTAAGTCTTTGAATATATTGGAAATAGCTCTCTTTGGTTGACACATCAGTCTCTGCAGTCCCCCCTGGGCCCTGCTTTTCCTGGCTTTGTTGGGCTCCTGTCCCCTCTGGATCCTTTATATCCCCTTCTTCCATAGGACTTCCTGAACTCTAGCCAAAGTTTAGCTATGAGTCTCTGCATCTGCTTTGATCCCCTGCTGGGTGGAGTCATTTTTTTAAAGAAAAAACAAAATTTGTTTTACTTTTTTATTTATTTTTTATTTAACCCCTTCCTCATCCCCTCCAAATACTGCTCTCCCTCCCTGTTCTCCTCCCATGTCCCTCTCCCAGTCCACTGATAGGGGAGGTCCTCCTCCCTTTCCATCTAACCCTAGCCTATCAGGTCTCATCAGGACTGGCTGCATTGTCTTCCTCTGTGAACTGGTAAGGCTGTTTCCCACTCAGGGGGAGGTAATCAAAGAGCCAGTCACTGAGTTCATGTCAGAGACAGCCCCTGTCCCCTTACTAGGACACCCATTTGGATACAGAGCTGCCATGGCCTACATCTGTGCAGGGGTTCTAGGTTATCTTTATGCATGGCCCTTCGTTGGAGTATCAGTCTCAGAAAACACCCCTGGGCCCAGATTTTTGGTTGTGTTTGTCTCCTTGTAGTGTTCCTGTCCCCTCCATGTCTTTCTATCTCCCCCTTCTACCATAAGATTACCAGCACTTTGCCCAAAGTTTATTTATAAGCCTCAGCATCTGCTTTGATACACTGCAGGGTAAAATCTTTCAGAGTCCCTCTGTGGTAGGCTCCTGTCCTGTTCCCTGTTTTCTCTCTCTTCTGATGTCTATCGTGTTTGCTTTTCTAAATGAAGATTGAACATCTTACCTTGGGTCCTCCTTCTTGATTAGTGTCTTTAAGTGTACATATTTTAGTATGTTTATCCTAATTCTATGTCTAATATCCACTTATTAATCTGGCACTTTCTCAAACAATTAAGAATAGTACTTCCTCAAGATACAGCTATACGACTCCTGAGCATATATCCAAAATATGCTCATGTACACAACTACATTTGCTCAACCATGTTGACATTTGCTCAACCATGTTTATTTGTAGTAGTCAGAACCTGGAAGCAACCCAGATGCTCATCAACTGAGGAATGGATACAGAATTTGTGGTACATTTACACAATGGAATACTATTCAGGAATTAAAAACAAGGAAATCATGAAATTTGCAGGCAAGTGGTGGGAACTAGAAAAGATCATCCTGGGTGGAGTTTTTAGAGGACATCTGTGGTAGGCTCCAGTCCTGTTCCCTCTACTCTACCACTTCTGGTGTCTATCCTGTTTTCCCTTCTTAATGAGAATGAATCATCTTCCTTAGGGTCCTCCTTGTTGTTTAGCTTCTTTAGGTATGTAGAACCCCTGCTCATATGTAGCCTATAGACAATTCAGTCTCCATGTGGGTTCCCTGGTAAGGGGTGAAGAGACAGTCTCTGACATGAATTCTGTTGCTTGCTCACTTTTCCCTGGTGGGGCAACCTACCCAACCCACAGAGGCAGAGGATCCAGGCAGTCCTGATGGAACCTGATGGGCTAGGGTTACACTGTAGGGGAGGAGGACTTCCCCTATCAGTAAACTCGGGAAGAGGGATAGGGGAGGAAGAGGGAGGGTGGGCAGGACCAGGAGGACATGAGCAAGGGGGCTACAACTGGGATACAAAGCAAATAAATTGTTAATAATAATGATAGAAAAAATATTTTTAAAAGAATATTTTTTTAAAAAGATGAGGTTATGTTTATAGTGTCTTTTTCATGGTTTTATGTTTGTTTTCTCTCTATTATGGAGTCCTCCCCTCGTCCTCTCCTTCTTCTTTTTGTGTCCAAAGATTTTCAACTTTCCCTGGGCATTGCATTGTTTTTGGAAAATGAAGACATAGTGATTATGTTGCTTTCCATTAAAGGACATTGGCTGTCTTTTGTTATTGATGTTGCTGTGGCTTTGTGTGTGTGTGTGTGTGTGTGTGTGTGTGTGTGTGTGTGTGTGTGT
>NW_026596149.1:13272387-13305637 GCF_907164565.1 Psammomys obesus | reverse complement strand
TGTGTGTGTGTGTGTGTGTGTGTGTGTGTGTGTGTGTGTGTGTGTGTGTTTTAGAAAGGGTTTTACTCTATGCCCCTACCTGGCTTAGAACTGAATGTCCATCCCAGGCTGGTCTCAAATTTATGGCAACTCTTCTGTCTCAGCCACCAAATTATAAATGTTACAGGCATGTGCCATCATATCCAACACTTTGTCTTTATTTAAATTGCTGTTGATTTTTTAAATCTATGAACCTTTATTTGTGTTTATCTTTGAATAAGGTCTGATTTTGCTTATTGTTTTTTAAAAGACTTACATGTGATCCTTATTTTAACATATGATCTTTGCTGTGATCTAAATATTTTTATCACTCAAACTCATGTACATGTGTACATGTATATGTATATGTATATGTATATGTATATGTATATGTATATGTATATGTATATGTTGAGATCCTAATCCCCAATAGGATAATAGGTGAAGCTGGGCCTTTTGGGAAGTAAATAACCATGAGGGTAAATGCCATTCATAAGAGAGATGTGAGAGAGGTTTCTCCCTCTCTTCTCATTTTTCTTTACTTCTCTCTCTCTCTCTCTTGCTCCTTTGTTTCTCCCCCCCCCCACTTCATAAACCATGTGAGAACTAGTAAAATGGCTGTATATATAACACTGGGTCTACTGATAACTTGACCTTGGTCTTCCGGGCTTGAAAACTGTGAGACATAATAGACGCTTTTAAGACAACCACCATCTTATTTTTAGAGTAATGTGGATTGAATAAAAGAGTCATTATTCACACATTATAACTTGTACAGGGTTTCAAAGGATACCATGATGTTCTGTGGTATCTATTCACTCTTAGCTACCTGAGACAGAACATGGTTGGAACACAAGTGTAGGTGGCCTCTAGTGTGCAAGGTCATTCATTACCCAGCCCTGCTGTTACCAACCATTTTATGCCTCACAAACTCTAACATGATGATACCCTTGGACACCATTGTGAAATCTATGTTGTATCATCATCTTTTGTCCATTGGCTTCTCTCCAGGTCCTGAAAGATAAATTCTGATTGCACCAAGAACCATAACTCGTACTTTATTTAATAAGTACCTCTATATGCTGGTGAGGTATCTGTGCTCTTTGTAATGCCCACTACCCTCTGTTGTGGTTATGGTAGCACCCCGGGCAGAAGAAGGTTAGAGGAGAGTAAACTAATGAGATAGGTAAAAAGGGGGGAACCTATTATTCACTATTTACCTAAAAACAATGATATAATGTACATAATTCAGTATATAAATACATATATTGTTTTAATAAACTTTTCTCAATTTGGCTGATAGTGAGACCTCCTTGAGACAAAGAACACAAACAATAAACAGATATAGTGCTTTTTTGAGTTGTTAGATAGGACTGTCTAAGAGTATCCCAAAATATACAACCCATTGCTGCTCCCCTTAGTTACCTTCTTCCCAGAAAAGGAAAGTAAATCTCTATTGCCAAAGATGCTATGCATTTCAGAAATGGGACCCAGAGACCTTTGAGCTGAACCTGATCTGAATGCTGGAGAGAAATTTTAACCTAGCAACATGGCTGCTCTGGAAAGGAATCACATTTAAAGTCCTTTTAGCTTTCTGTAATCTGACAGGAATGCAGATACACCCTGGATTACAGTATGAGCTGGCTGGAACACAGAAATGCCCTTAGTACACACCTTTAATTGCAAAGAATGAAAGTGAGATTAGTTTGTAGAAGAAAGCAGTAGTGTTTGAAAGTGATGTCTAACTGAGGGATAGTTAAAGTGATGAATCAGAGAAATATTAGACATAATGAGTCAGAGATAGGATATGCCCAACTCTCCCGGGAATAGCACAGGAAATAGAGGCTGCTTAAGAACATCACAGGAGAACATGAGGAGGAGTAGTATGTGTGGAAGTTTTCATAGGACAGCTTTACAGAGACAGGTTGCAGGAAAAAAAATGAGCCAAAGAATGAGAAGGAGTCAGAAGATTAGAATCTATTGCCAGAGTTAGTTTGAGGCCAAGCAGAACAATTCAGTCAGAAGCAAGAGCGAAGCCAGATTGAATCAGTTAGCTTGGAGATGAGTTTGGGCCAGAACAACTGAGTTGAACCAGCCAGTGAGAGTTCAGAAAGAGCTAGAAAGGGTGAGTTTCTTCAGCAGTAAGTGTCAGAGTTTGAACCATTCTAGGCCTAGGTTATCAGAGGAAGGCTAGAAGCTGAAGCCTTACAGGTTCAGGTTTGCAGAGGATTTGATTGTACAGAGACTAGAAGTTTCCAAGCCTAGGCCTAGGGCTTGTTAGAACAGAGAAAAAGACTCTGGGCTCTGTGAATACACTGCTTCCCATCCGAGGAAATAAAAACATTGACAGAATGCTGCCTCCCTGAGGACTAGCTTTCAGAAGATGCCATGCAAGCTTCACATGGAGAGAGACAAACAAAAGTCCTACTCAGCTAGGACTGTTGACTGAGGACTGTCAATCATATCGATGACCAGTAGGGCATGATAACCTTGTGTGTGCAGTACAAGCACATGTGTACTTTAGTGGTAATCAATAGTTCTTTAATTGGACTTCAGGCCATCTCAGAAAGACGGATACCAAGCTTGGTGCTGAAAGCCTAGCTAACTACTCAGTGGCAGTAAATTCCTGGTTATTGGAAGAGAATCTACTACCACTTTAAACATTTGTTCTTATGCCCACAAAGAAGTGTTGTCTTTACCCCTCATCAATGAAACTTCTCTTTGCTACAGAGAGCAGTATGGAAAACCACAACCCATCAAAATGCAGAATCCCAGTCTCAAATCTACAAAATGTTTCGAGGAAAGCAGGAGAGAAGATCCTCCCCAAGCAAAAGCACACCAATAGATTGTTCAGCGTCATGTGATCAGCCCTGAAGACACAGATTCAAGAATTTGTATTCAGCAAGTCCTGATGAGACCTGACAGGCTAGGGTCAGAGAGTAGGGGAGGAGGTCCTCCCCTATCAGTGGACTAGGGGAGGACACAGGAGTGAGGAGGGAGGGAGGGAGAGAGAATAAGAAGAGATGAGGGAGGGGGCTGCAGTGGGATACAAAGTGAATAAATTATAATAAATAAATAATTTAAAAAAGAATAGAAGATAGATATATATTGGTTGAATAATAAATTATAAATATATAAAGAGAGATAGATGATATGTAGTAGTTTAAAAGAGAGTTACAGATGAGAGATAAATGCACTATATAACGACTTCTGTTTTGACTTAATAGTAATAATATTTGACTTAATAATATTAATGAATGTAAAAATATATATCCTAAACACACACACACATACACACAGATACATATATGCGGTTAACAAGAAAAAAGAACCCATGAGTTTGAAGGAGAGCAAGAAGAGTTAAATGGAAGAATAGAGAGGGAGGAAATGGTATGATGAACTAAATTATATTGTAACTAAATTATATTCTCAAAAATGAACAAAAATGTCAGTCGTATTGAATAAACAATGTTGTTTTCGCATGAGCTCATAAACAATACAATTAAAGTGATTACAAAATTGGATTTATAATACATTTTTGGTCAAAAGTCTAGTTACTTTCCCTTATATATTTTCTTTCTAAATTTAATGATATAAATGGACAGAGATGCACCTAATTTTTATTTACTTCAATATGTCTTTTTTGATGTCTAGTAATTCACAATATTTCTGTATTCATCCTGTTATATTGTTGTTGCTTTGTCAATTTCAAAATACTTGAAAAGTTATCTGGTTATAGACACATTTAGTGACCCTTTGAAGATGAAAATATTATTTGTTTGTACACTTTTTTTTTTACTTAGGCCTTATTGAATCTATTATGCTTTTCTTTTTTAACATTTTTAGTTTTTGAGAATTTCATGTGAGAACTGTACTTATATCATTTACAGTCTATTTTTGCCTGTTCACTCTTCTTTTGCATGTTCTCAAATTCATGACCTCTCCTTCTGTAATTATTGTTAATTATGACACCAACTGTATATAGCATATGTATTATGTATGTATGTATGTGTGTAGGTATGTATAGTAATGGGTCCTATATGCATGTGCTTAGGATTCACAACTTGGGATTGAATGACCTAAATTTGGAGATTTGTGCCTGGGGGGGAGGAAATGAAAATATTCTCCCTCTATTGGCAGTTTTTGATTTCCTGTAATGGCTAATCTAGCAATAGGGGCTTTTAAATTTTAAACTATCTGCATTGGCATATCAACTGGTATTGTTATTATGTGTTATTATGCAGGTCTTATTAAGGTGACCACCCTGTTAGGATTTCATGAGTGATGTCTTTGTCAGGTCTAGAAGCCTGGCACTGTCTAACAGCAGGTGTTCTGGTAGTGTGGCTCTAACAGTCTTTCCATCCCTCTCTCCTTATATTCCCCAAGCCTTAGGTATAGGACGTTCATTGCATATGTACCAACAGGGCCTGCTCTCTTGTCTTTGCATTTTGTTCAGCTGTGGATTTTTATAACGCTGCAAAAATAAACTTCTTTTGTGAAGGGTGATAGTCAAGCTTATCTGTGTGTATATGAATGCTTATTTAGAATACAGTTAGATATTAAATAGGCTTAGGAAAATAATATGTTCTTTTCTAGGATCGCTGACGTCTCCATTCATGGGTAATTGGCTAGATTTATAGTATCAGACTTGAGCATGTTGAGCAGATCTTAAGTATAATCTTGTTGGTTTACCACAATATAAAAGTGCCACTATTATACCATTAATATTTTGCCAAGCTTGCCATTTTTCGGGTTCATAGGCTTTACAGTTGGTTGTTTTTTGTTTTTGTTTTTGTTTTTGTTTTTGTTTTGTTTTGTTTTGTTTTGTTTTGTTTTTGTTTTGTTTTTCCCTTGGCAGTTTGCATAGTCCCGTGGGCTACTATGAGAGTTGGTGCTCAGGGAAGAGACTTTCAAGTCAATTTCAGTTCAATTTCTCCAAGTACTCTGTGAAAATTCTATTTTATCTTTGTTAATAGTCTTTTCTTTAAGCTTTTAGCAACATTTAAGGACAAGGACAATAGCAAATTGTTTTGGGCATCTCTTGGATTGTGCCACCCTGACAAAATCTCAAAGTAAATTTTTTCCTTTGCCTGACATAGAAGTTCTTTTAGATAGTCTACTGCTCTTGTAGGAAAAATTATTCCCTTGTATAGTGTACCTCCAATAAACACACACAGAGACTGTATCTAGTCTTACTATATATGTGTTATTTGTATGTACATAATAATTTATATTATTAAATATAAACATACATACACGTTTCTAAGTATGAGCTGCTCAATCTGTTTTGTGTAACTTGAATGCATATAATTCTAAGGATGACCACTTGGCATTAGGTAACCAATCGTGGTTTATTCTCGAGAAGACTGTTGCTCCTACTCTCAGCAGTCAATAGGTGCCCGTGGTTCTCTGTCTACTATTGGAGCCCAGTGAGATTCCTCCCTTGCATGCTTAGTGGTGCTGTGCTTCTTCAGGTCTTATTCAGGCAACCATATTGTTGAGGAATTATGAGTGAAGCTTCCTATCATTTCTAGGAGACAGCGTCTCACTTCAGATTTTCTGATATCTGGATCTTATAGCCTTTCTGCCTTGTTTCTATGATGTTTCCTGAGCCTTAGGTACAGGAGTTGTTTTCCCTTATATGTTTTTAAATCCATGGTGCATTAGTTCCTTTCTCAGTGCTGTGACCAATTACCTGATCAAAGCAACTTAAGGGACCATTTATTTTAGTTCATAGTTCATGGAGATAGACTGTAGGGGTCACGGATGTCCTTTTGTTCATAGATAAGCACTAGAAGAACCAGGGATGGTAAACACCAAAGTTGTCTCTTCAAGCAGGAGAGATGTGTAATATGTTTTTCACCCAGAAGACTGAGAGCAGAGGTGGTTAATAGCCTGGTGTCCTCTGTGTTATCTTAATGGCAAGGCCACACACCCAGACCATTATCTTGAGCTTGTTTATCTCAATCAACCTATAACAGTATATCCTCCCCTCAGATTCATACCATAAGCATTATTTACCTTGAACCTGCTTCTTTAGTTGGTCTATAGACTCTTTATGGAGGATGTCACTTGTTTCATGTAATCATGTCTTAAGCTTTGTTGTGCTCAGAGGAGTGATCGAATTATCACCAGCAAACGTTTTTTTTTTTGTTTGTTTGTTTGTTTTAACTTGTGCTGTGTGTAAATATGCCTAAAACAAATGCCCTCATGTCAAACTCTTGGAGTTTGAAACAAGACTGTCTACTGAGTTGTGTTGAAATGAATTTCCTTCCTCTCCTAGATTGGCACCCTGCTGGCTGTGGTGTTTGAAGAGATCCCCCCACAACCGTCCATCTTGATAGAGAAGTCATAGTAACAGAGCATAAGTCAGCTATTCACATTGTATTTACAGAAGCAGAAGGAAATGCACTTTTGACTTGCTTTTTCCTTTATATCCTGTTCAATCCCACAGACTGACACTACCTACATATAAAGTATATCTTCCACTTTAGTTAATCTTTTCCAGAAAACTTCTCATATATTTGCTCAAAGTTTTCCTGGATGATTCTACAGCTCTCTAAGTTGACAATCAGTATGAATTATTACAAAATCAACTATCTTATGGTGTAGTTGGTTCTTTGTGTACATTATTTCTCTGTGATTGTTTTCTATATATTCCAATTTGATGTTTGATGATTTTCCTCACTACTTTTCAAGTACACATTTAATCTCACTATTGGATTTTTCATTTCTTTAGAAATCATCAGCACATTTTTCATTGCCTTCTTTTTAATTTTCATGTTTTATATTAATTATAGTTTATTCACTTCATATCCCAGCTGTAGCCCCCTCCCTCCTCCCCTTCCAATCCCATCCTCCCTCCCTCATCTCCTCCTATGCCCCTTTCCAAGTCCACAGATAGGGGAGGTTATCCTCCCCTTCCATCTGACCCTAGCTTATCTGGTATCATCCAAACTGGCTGCATTGTCCTCCTCTGTGGCCTGGTAAGGCTTCTCCCCAATCCAGGGGAAGCAGTCAAAGAGCTAGCCACTGAGTTCAAGTCAGAGACAATCCTTGTTCCCCCTATTAGGGTACCCACTTGGATACTGAGCTGCCCTGGGCTACATCTGAGCAGGGGTTCTAGGTTATATCCATGCATGGTCCTTGGTTGGAGCATCAGTCTCAGAAAAGACCCCTGGGCCAGATTATTTTGGTTCTATTGCTATCCTTGTGGAGCTCCTCTCCTCTCCAGATCTCCCCTTTCTTTTCTAAGATTCCCTGCACTCTTCCCAAAGTTTGTTTATGAGTCTCATTATCTGCTTTTATATACTGCTGGGTAGAGCCTTTCAGAGGCCTTCAGTGGTAGGCTCCTGTCCTGTTTTCTGTTTTCTTTCAATGTCCATCCCATTTGCCTTTCATTGCCTTCTTTTGCTACCTGATCCCCACCTCTGGTCTTTTACTAATTGTTGTCTGTCTATTTTAAGCAGATGGTGCATTGCCATCTAAAACAAGCTAAACATTACGTGAATGCATATAAGAGGCAAAAATTATACAAATTTTTCAATCTCTATGAGGCAGCAGATAAAATAAGAGGAAGTTATTGTTGAATGTGTTTGCCTTGAAAAACAGTAAAGAGAGCAGACTTTTTACTTGAAAGAAAAAGTTGTCCAGCATGTTTTGTTTTTTGTCCCTTGGCAGTTTTTTTCCTTTATATTTAAATATCCCTATTGCCACGCCCTTTTTGAAAAAGCTAGAAAAAAATTAGACTGTAACAAAGTAGATGCTATTGAGTGGCCAAACAAAACCTTCCTGAAAGCTTTACTATGATAACTCTTTTGATGTGTCAGCTTGCCTGGGCTACTTGTTCAGTCCAATTCTGAGTATTGCTGTAGACATAATTAAAACCCCTAATCAATTTACCTTAAGTAAACGAGATTATCCTGGATGTTCTGCATGGCCCTGATTCAATCAGTTAAAACCTCTTCAAAGCAAGGGTTCAGTTTCCGTGAGAAAAAAAAGATTGCCTATGGACAGCAGCTTCTATTAATGCCTGTGAGTTGCAGTCTACATGGGATATTCCCTTTTCCTCCTCCTAAAGGTTTTTATTAGAGATTGAAGACCCTGATTTCAGGCAGTTGATCTCTAAGCAAATTTCCTATGAAAATATCTATGTGTATATATGCCCATCTCATTTCCTCATATGTACATATAAATGCATATATATCATTATATTATGTGGTCATATGTTACATATTGCATGTGTTGCGATGGTTTGAATAAGAATTGCTTCCATTGGGCCATGTATTTGAATGCTTGGTCATTAAGGAGTGCCCAAGTCTTGACAGGGGTTAGTAGGTGTGGCCCTGTTGGAGTAGGTACAACCTTTTTGGAGGAAGTGTGTCCCAGGGATGGGCCTTGGAGTTTCAAGTGCTCAAGCCAGGCCCAGTGTCTGTTTCTCCCTGCTCCCTGCAGATCTAAACATGGAACTCTCAGGTCCTCTCCAACACCATGTCTACCTACACGCTTCCATCCTTCCTGCCACACTGATAATGACTAAACCATTGAGCTATAAGCCATTAAAGAAGCAATTAAACTTTTTTTTTTTAATATGAGTTACTGTGGTCATGGTGTCTCTTCACAGAAATAGAACAATGACTAAGACAGGTGCATGTATTATTTATGTCTGAATGTGTTCCTTGTAAGGCATACTTACTTAATATATTGGTAAGTCATTACTGTGGTAGAATTAGATATGATTGACCCATCTTGAGGAAAAGTCTTAGGATCAGGGGTTTATGGTTATTAATATGTTTTGTGGAAGCATGGAGGATGGCTGTCTCACTCTATAAATAGTGGTTAAGATGACTAAAAAGAATAATTCAGTAAGTAATCAGAAAATTAAATTAGATATGACTCTCAAAAGGGATATTTGAGGACTAAATATTCTCAATAAATCTGTAAATACATGAATAATGAATAATTTTTGGCAGTGACCTGTGTTCTATCTTATGTCAAACACAAAGATGTTTAATAGGTATCAGAACTGCTATATTGTGTAGCTAATGTATCACAAAATAGCTTTCTTTTGAGGATAATGCAAATTTTCATTTGTGTTCATATAAACAGTATGAAAATAGATGTTTCCTTGATTGATTTCCCCATTGTTCCATCTGAGAAACTAAATTTGACCCACTGATGATAACGCATTTAGGTTCATTAACCTAAAATTTTATTCATGGGACACAGAGGAACTAGCTCCAAAATTATCTGTTAATTGTTGAAATATAACTTTCTATAAGTTCAGTAATTTTCCAAACTTATTTAGAAAAACCCTGGGGGTTCCTTGAAGCCCTGACTATTGCAAGATTTTATGAACAGTTTACATCTATTCTAGTAGCATTGAGGGCCAACTCAATTTTTTATTATTGTTATACACCAGTTTAAAATTTCCTGTGCATTATATTATTACAAAAATTTAAGAATAATTTCCTATCATATGGTAATAAATAGGTTATATGAAATACAAGAAGCAAAAGTGTGCATGAAGTAGAATATCCCCCTTGTGCCATTTTAAAGGATGTCTGTTAGTCTTGCTCTGCAGATAAAAGAAAATTCTTTTGATTTGGAAATTATATGCATCATTATTATTGGGGGGAATATATGAAAGTTTGTTTTGTGTATGTTTATATATTTTCTCATGATATTCTCATAGGTAAGTGACTCCTATATGTGCTGCTCTTTAGTTTCAAATAGACATGACAGTATTTTTATGTTTACGAGTCAAGCTACTGGGGAATGAGTGAAAAGAAGAGGGATACCATATTATATTGTTGCTCAAACCATCAGCTCTCATCCTTTTGGTTTCTCTGTATATTTCTTTTATTTTTTCATTTTTTTATTAATTAATTCAATTTTTCATCTTGCTCATAGGCCCCTCCTTTTTCTCCACCCTTTCCCACCGTCCATTCACATCTCCTCTCCCCTATTCCTCAGAATAGGGAAGCTCCACTTCCTAAACACTTCAGCTCATCTATTCACATGAGGACTGAGTTCATCTAGATTTCTTCCTTTAGGTTTCTCTTCTCTGATATTTTGTCCTCACAATGAGAAAAGTAACAAATACAATAAGTACTTGGTTGCCTTCAAAATAGCACTGCGTTGAAGTGGAAAAAAAGTTTGTTACAGAGAGATGTTAGGTGGTAACAAAGGGTTGGTAAAGCATAGTTTATTTAAGCTCTGCTTAAACTGCTATATTAGGAGCTAATGAAACAATATGTAAACAGTAGTGAAAAAAATTGTTCCTTTCTGAAGTTGAAACCAGAGTCCTTTGTCATTGTTTACCATTACCCTCCCTTTCAAGTCCCTGAATTGAGCACAGCTGTGTTGTTTATAGCTTCATCGCTCAATTTGATGTGACTGTAAGACACCTGGCCTTTGTCTTAGTTGGTTGCTCTGTTGCTGTGAAGAGACACCATGACTTAGGGGGAGCATTTAACTAGGGGCTTGCTTACAGTTGCAGAGGCTTAGTCCATTATTGTCATGGTGGCACGCAGGCAGGCATGGTGATGGAGAAGTAGCTGAGAACTTTACAACTGACCCTCAGGCATCAGGCAGGAAAATAGCTTCTGGGCTTGGCCTGGGCTTTTGAAACCTAAGAGTACACCTCCAGTGATGCACTTCTTCCAACAAGGCCACACCTTCCAATCCTTCTCAAACAGTTCCTCAGCTGGGGACTAAGCATTCAAATATATGAGCCTATGGGGGCCATTCAGTTTAAATCACTGTATTCCTCTCCCTGGCCACCATTGTCTTATAACCATATCATAATGCGAAATGTATTTAGTCCAACTTCAAAAGTCCCCATATTTTTTCACAATCTCAACACCTTTAAAAGTCCAAAGATGGTTCTTAGACTCAAAACAATCTCCTAACTATAATGCTATGTAAAATCAAAAAGCAGATCAGATACCTTGAACATACCCTTGTACAGACTATACATTACCATTCCAAAAGATAGGAATTGGTGCATAGTGAGAAAATACTTGACTAAAGCAAGACAAAAACTCAACAGGACAAACTCCAAACTCTGCATCTCTCTATGTCTGATATCAAATCACATTTCAGATTTCCAATTCCTTTCTTCTTTATTGAATACAACAAAATTATCTTTCTTGGACTGGTTCCACACCATCTTAGCAGCTCTCCTTGACAAGTATACCATGGCTCTGACATCTCCAACATCTTGGAATCTCTAGTGGAATCTATGCTTCAGTCACCTCTACAGTCTCACACAGTGTTCTCTCTGGGTCTACCTGAAGGGACTGCCTTGCCAAATGTCTGGTCTCAGGAGCTTTTCTTTTTTTTTTTAATTAATTAATTAATTAATTACAATTTATTCACTTTTTATCTCCTCTGTAGTCATATCCCTCATTCTTCCCCCTCCTCTTCTTCTCCCTATTTCCCTCCCCTAGTCCTCTGATAGGGGAGGATATGCTCCCCTTCTGTCTGACCCTAGCCTATCAGGTCTCATCAAGGCTGGCTGCATTATCTTCCTCTGAGGCCTGGCAAGGCCACACCCCCCAAGGGGAGGTGATCAAAGAGCTAGCCAATGAGTTCATGCCAGACATGAACATGAACATGCTGCCCCTCAGCAGCTTTTCTTAAGCACGAAGAAAATTCCATAGCCCCTTTTCTGTACCCTTTTCTGTAAAGACAGACCAAAGGGCCTGATCCGCCAAGGTCTATTGCTTTCTATAGGAGAATTTTTGTTCCTCATCATATTGGATTTGCATAAGCTTTAAGTTCCTGATAGCTTTCTTTGCTACTTAAGCTTTTCTTTAATTCCTTTTTACAATTTGGAAGCTTAGCTTGGTGGGGTCTTGGTCTTGAGGGCACCACTCATTTTATTCCACTTACCATCAAGCTGTTATTGAAACTTTTTATCTCCTTGAGCACTAGACTTGGCACCAACATTATTTTTCTTGGTGTTCTTTTTTTCTCTGCAAACTGTATAATTTGTATTTCCTTTTGCCCTGCTTGCTCTTTTTCATTGTAGCTTTGTATATAAGTGATTGCCAATAACCATGAGAAACAGTCAATACTAGGCTGTCTAGAAATCTCCTCTACTAAATCCATTAATTCAAAACACTTCAATTTTGCTTCAGGCAAATTTTTTTAGGGCCACTACAAAAAGCAACCACATTCTTTGCCAAAATATCACAAGAATGAGCTGAGACCTCAAGGCTTGTAAATTGAACAACTACTGAATTCTTGGAACTGTTTTTGTACACACATGTACACAAAATTCAATTTTGATTATACACATGCATTTTGACTATATATACCTGTCATGCCATGTGATGCAGTGTGTGGGGGGGGTGTAGTAGGCCTACTTCAAATGACTTAGCTAAGCACAAAAGTCCCTCACAGGTATACCCAGCCACTTAAATTTTAAATCAGTTAAGTTAATAAACAACAATAGCCATCATAGCACCTAATATCCAAAAATCAAGAAAGAGCGATATTATACATCAACAAAACCAAAATCATTCCAAAGTGCTGAGCTGCACTCATGGCTATCACTGCGGTTTATCTGTGTCAGCTTTCCGTTACTATGATTGCAAGTTTATAAAGAGCAATAGTTCATTTAGAGCCATGGTTTTGAAGGTACAGATCTCTGCCCTATTATTTCTGTTATTTTGGGCTGTATCATGGCTCATTCCTCATACAGCAGATACTACAAGAGCCTTACTCTTATCACCACAAAGAAAAAGAAAGAGACTAGCATACTCTTAGAAGACGCTCTAATGTCCAAAATACATATAGTAGGTTCTAGCTTTTACCGTTTTCTTCATCTCTTGGTAGAGATGTGGGTAGGGGAACAATAGACTATTGATGTCTGGGAACATTTATCTAAACTACCACACACTGAGTTAACCAGTTCTATTTTTCAGAGTCATCATAGAAAATATATAATTTAATATCAATTATTTTATTAGTAGTTAAATAATTGTTTGAAATTTGCCTTAAAATATTTATAGTTAACACCATCACTTAAAATAGTTAGATATGCTATTGCTGTCCTTCCATGATCATCATTTCCTTTTTTAATGCACAATTTATATTCAAGTGCAGTCAAATAAAAAGTTACTGAATCATTGGTGCGTTTATTTTATACTCTCAAGGCATTCAAGTAAATCTGGACCTTTATATTTTATTTCTGAAATGAGCTCTATATTTATCTTCTGTCAGCATTCAAAATATATCTTTGCTTAATCTCTCATGGTATGAAAGCAGGGCATGTCAGCCTGAAAGGGTGTTGGAAAAAAGATCAATTAGGAAGGTATGATTGCTTCCTTTACTACAAAGGGACTTGTCAGTCTTCGTCCGCTTATCCATAGAGTCAGCATTGCTTGGTGGTCTAAAATAGCAAGCTTGAAGATGTCAGTATTTAATTTGATTTTTCAAAAGTAAAGAAATTATTTGGACTCTTAAAAATATCTTAAGATTCGTCTTAATATTGAGTTCTATTTGTATTATATTGATTATATGGGTTATAAACACAAGAATAAAAGTCACAGCTGTCCAGATGAGGTGATGGAATGTTCAGACACTGACTTTTTCTTTAATTGGTGCCTGAAACATTATGAAGATTTTGTTGAAGGATATCAGCCACATAGGAAGAATGACATTCAAATAAAAGCTAAGGCTTAGAAATCTGTGATAATCGCAGTGGAATATTGAAATATTTCAATCAGAGCACCATTTACTTAATACTATGATGAAATATGAGAGTGTTCCTGGACAGACATGCATTCTTTCTTTATGAATTTACCTAAAACTGTCAGTTAAGTCTTCCAAATATTGATTACATTTTGAAGACTGTCCATGGATATTACTGTGTTCTATTGCCTATAGTCTGCAATCATATTTCCTTTTCTTTTATTAATGTATTCTTTTACAACTCTAAGTGGTTTGGGTTTTTTTGGGGGGAGGGGGTGAAACGGGGTTTCTCGGCATAGCCCTGGTTGTCCTAGAGCTCACTAAGTAGACCAGGATGACCTCAAACTGACAGAGAGCCGCCTGCCTATGTCTCCAGAGTACTGGGATTGAAGGCATGCACCACCTTTTATTTAATTTACAAAATACGAATATAAAGAAATTACTCAGTATAAGCATACATTTAAATGCTCATAGATATGGGCTTAGATGGTTTCTGATAATCCAGAGTCAGATTACCAATTAATTATAAGGCAAAACCAAATAGCTCTCTCCCCTAAGAGTATAGGCATTCACAAGTCCTCTTCAGGAATTGTTTACAAAATCAATTAAAAAATATTCTACGATTTTGAAGACTTCCATTTGGAAGCCAAATGCCAAAGTCAGCAGCAAATACCTCCATACACCTGGTGCGCTCGTGAGCTGCATTTGAAAAGTCAAAAGTAAGATCTCTGCTGTAATTTGAGAGATAATGGCGTGTGCCAAGAGTTCCGTTTCTTATATTTAGCACATGCCACAAAAGCAACATTAGCGGCATGCTTCTGTAAAGTGAATATTTAGGAGTCTGGGGCTCAAGGTCATGGATGCCAAAGTTGGCCTGGGGAACATAATAAGACTGTCTCATAAAAAACAAATGGTGTAAAAAAGCAAAATAAAGAAACAAACTCAATAACAATAGGAGAAAAAACAAAAAACGACAACTCACAAATGCTGTGTGTATGTGTGTAATATATCCCAAAAGAACTTATTTAGTGATTAATTCAATACTGGACATTACAAAATCATAAAATATTTAACAGCTTCAATCTCGTTTTTCTTGACAAGAGATATCATCTTGTTTCAAAACAGATATGCTTCTAATTTGAAACAATTTGGGAGTAAGAAACAAGGGAAAATAGGTATATCATAGATATGTAAATGCTATAGTTAATATATTTGCCTCAGCCTCCTTAAGGAAAACATAGATTTAATTAAAAAAATAGATACATTTTTTTTGTACCATACTAAATAAAATCCTGAATTTGTATCAGATTTCATAGCCTAGATATTTTTCTTAATGTTCCAAACTTTTCACTTTTAACTCAGCAGAATAAATTTCCTATACTAATTATCAGGATAAATGCTTGATTATTAATAATGCATAAAAAATAATGCAGTTATTGAATGTTTTTAACATTGTGTCTGCTCTTAGTGGCTTTTGTGGTTGGGGCTAACTGATATTTCCAAGGTTTTTTTTTTTTCACCCGGTAGTCTTGAAGCATTAAAACATTTTTTAAAAAAGTTCTGAAGTTGCAAATACTTTCATAGTTATAAAACAAATTGCTTAAGAATGCAAAACATGTGTGTCTTTATGATGAAATCCAGAGGAAGTTCATAAAAAAGGACAGATTTGAAATAAGTTCTTGCTAACAAAATAATTTCATGTTATTGAACACATTACTTCTATATGATGAAAGAATCATTAAGGCTAAAAATACGTTTTAGAATAGTAAGTACTCAAAGATTATTAATTCTCCCCTCAGGCTGCAGAGGAAACTGTTTAATCATCTTCTAATCCAGTAATTTGCCAAACGCAGTAATTTCACAGCAACTTTTCTGATAGCTATCTTCGAAATCAAAGGCATTCTGGTTAAATCTCACTTCGGATGCAGAAAAACCTGAAGTGATTACAAAAGATTATATAGGTAAGAAAGGTGATAGAGGACCAGAATATAGTATGTGTGTGTGTGAGTGTGTGTGTGTGTGTGTGTGTGTGTGTAAAGTATTGTCAGTTATATGCATTTTTTTCTAACCAGATACTGGTTTTCCTTTTTTTTCATATGTGAGCCCATGCATGTGTTTCCTATGTGCTTGTGGAAGCTAAAGGGAAATCTCAGGTGTTCTTTCACAGAAGCTGCTCACCTTGTAAGACAACACTTCCTGCTGGACTAGAGAACCACAAGTATGTGAGGCTGATTGGCAAGTGAGTCCCAGAAATCCCCCTGTGTCTGCAGCCCCAGTGCAAGGATTGTAAAAGTCCAACGTCCAACGCTGTACACTGACATGGAATCCCATTTTTTTGACCTGGGTTCTGGAGGACCGAATCCAGGTCCTCATGCTTGCAAGGCTAACCTTTTACTGAATGAACCATTTCTCCAGCCCTCCTTTGTTTCTTAATAGAACGAATAAGATCCTATTAGATGAAATTAACCTAAGACAAGTAATGTCAGTATTTTACTATATTGTTCTTTCCAGCATTTGTCAATGATTCTTTGTTCTGATTTATCTGCCACTCTTGAGCATGCACACAAATACACAGCTCTAACACAGTTTCTTTCTGAGACTGTGCTTCTCTTTTTTCTTAATTAATTAATTTCTTTATTACAATTTATTCACTTTGTGTCCCACTGTAGCCTCCTCCTCTTCTCCTCTCCTTCCCTCTAACGTAGCCTATCAGGTCTCATCAGGACTGGCTGCATTGTCTTCCTCTGTGGCCTGGTAAGGCTGCTCCCCCTGTTAGGGGGAAGTGATCAAAGAGCCAGCCACTGAGTTCATGTCAGAGACAGACCCTATCCCCCTTAGTAGGGAAACCACTTGGACACTGAGTAGCCTATGGGCTACGTCTGAGCAGGAGTTCTAGGTTATCTCCATGCATGGTCCTTGTTTAAATACATCGTCACTCCTTTCTTTTCTTCTGTTGCAAGCTTTTTGTCAACCTATCCAATTTAATATTTCTAGAATAAAAACTTGACCCATTTCTCTCTCAATGAACATTCCTCAAGAATCCTTCATCTATGCTGAAAAGCACTCTCTCATCAGGTCATTATCTTCCCATTAAGACAAGCCATGGTCTATGCTCTCACTGGTTCTTTAAAGTAAACATTTAGTTTAAATTGTTACTAAATTTATATAAAATTCAGTGTTAACATGAGAAGTTCTCAAGACACTTCCCCCCAATCCCCAACACACACAGATTTTTTTTCCCCAAAGGCAAAAATCTTTTGTTGTCATGTACTGTGTTTTAGAAAGGTTTGTGCACAGAGCTTCCTAAAGCTTCATGCTCTAGATGATTGGACTCCAATGCCCAGGAGGCAATACCTTTAAGAAGAAGACAACATGATGATGACAACTCCACTAACCTCACTGGACTCCAAAGAGGGGTCCCTCAACTGTCTAGGCAGAACAAGATTTAGTAGCTTCCTTGCATTACACAACTACCATCTATGTGAAAGCAAGTCTCGTATCACATGAATACAGCTAGCCAATGAGCAGGACTGATAGATACATCAGTAAGATGACAGCTGTGTGTTTATTTTTTCCACCAGACTGTTTATAGCCAAGCATTAGAAGCCACATTGGTTATTATTTATCTAAAACCTCTCTTAAACATTCTTAATTTGTAGATTCATTTACAAATCACTCCCACATTAAAAGAACAGAGAACCTTTAGGATGAGAAAACAGAAAGATGGTTAAGAGCAAAAGGATCATAGAGTTTGCTATGAGACTGTGTTTCTTAGTAGAATCTACACCAATAAAGTCTCACTAACAGGGCTACCTAAACAGGAACAGTAAAAGGATGACACATTATATATGCCAAAATGGAAAACCAGGGTAAAGGGGAGCACCCACGAAGACTCAGCCCTACTCTTAAGAACTACAGAAAACTAAGAGATACTGAGAGACAGGAAGAATAGTCTTCTCCAGAAAATCAAATGGACTGGTTATCAAGTACCAAAGACCAGAACTAAAAACATACATATGTGTAACATTATATAGAATTAGTAGGTTATATTTAGAAATATATGTGTATGTACATATACATACATGTATTTAATGAAAATTAATTTTAGAAAAAGAGACTATGTATTTGAAAGAAATCAGGGAGTGGGTATATGGGAAGATTTGAACAGAGAAAAATGAAGGAATACATTATGTAATTTATTATAATCCCAAAGTTAGAAGTAAAAAGAAAAACTTCATTTGGAAGTTGATAGAGGAGACTGTTAAGAAAGGAATGGAGGCATGCCCTGAAACATTTTTGATTGGGGCAATGATTGGGGAAGGCTTTTGGTGAGTATTATCAATCATTTGAATGACCTGCAAGACAGAATCCTACAGTGTGCAAATGGGTGGATTCATGAGAGAAGGAGAATGTAGCTGGACTTGTCTGTTTACTGTTTCAATAACAAATACAACCACATCTTTTCCAGCAATAGAAACTATGGCTTACAAAACTGACATACATAGATTTTGAAACTTCTAAAATTGAACAATTTAATATTCAGTCAAGCTTCATAGAGGATAAAAGGACTACCTAGCATCTTCTATAGCCTATTTTAATGTAAATATAATCTGTTTAATAGATGACAAAATATTTTTAAGAATTGTTATTTTTATTATGTGTATGTATGTATAGCTGTATGTCACATGAGTGAAAATACCTTCTTCGTGAGAAATAGTAAGAGCTGGAGGGGATGGGAACTCCACAAGGAGAGCAACAGAACAAGATAATTTGAACACAGGGAACTTCCCAGAGACTCATATTCCAACCAAGGACTATTCGTGGAGATAACCTAGAACCCCTGCACAGATGTAGCCCATGGCAGTTCAGTGTCCAAGTGGGTTACATAGTAATGGGAAGAGGGACTGCCTCTGACATAATCTGATTGGCCTGCTCTTTGATCACCTCCCCCTGAGGGGGGAGCAGCCTTACCAGGCCACAGAAGAGGACAATGCAGCCACTCCTAATGAGATCTGCTAGACTAGGGTCAGAGGGAAGGGGAGGAGGACCTCCCCTATCAGTGGACTTGGGGAGTGGCATGCATGCAGAAAGGGGAGGGAGGGTGGGATCGGGAGGGGAGGAGAGAGGGGCTTATGGGGGGATACAAAATTAATAAAGTGTAATTAATAAAAGAAAATACCTTCTTCACCAAAGGAAGGTGTCAGATTCCCTGGATGGTTATGAGCCACATGATGTGAAAAATCATCTAAAAGAGCAACGGGGTGGACATTGGAAGAGGGAGAAAACAGGGAAAAGGACAGGAGCCTACCACAGAGGGCCTCTGAAAGACTCTACCCAGCAGTGTATCAAAGCAAATGCTGAAACTCATAACCAAACTTTGGGGAGAATCTTATGAAAGAAGGGAATCTTATGAAAGAAGGAGGTGATAGTAAGACCTAGAGAGGTCAGGAGCTTTACAAGGAGAGCAACAGAACCAAAAAATCTGAGCACAGGGGTCTTTTCTGAGACTGATACTCGAACCAAGGACCACTCATGGAGATAACCTAGAACCCCTGCACAAATGTAGCCCATGGCAGCTCAGTGTCCTTGCAAGTGGGTTCCCTAGTAAGGGGAACAAGGGCTGTCCCTGACATGAACTCAGTGGCTGGCTCTTTGATCACCTCCCCCTGAGGGAGAAGCAGCCTTGCCAGGCCACAGAGGTAGACAATGCAGCCAATCCTGATGAGACCTGATAAGCTAGGGTCAGAGGGAAGGGGAGGAGGACCTCCCCTATCAATAGACTTGGAGAGGGGAATGGGAGGAGATGAGGGAGGGAGGGTGGCATTGGGAGGGGCTGTGTGGGGGTTACAGCTGGGATGCAAAATGAATAAACTGTAATTAATATTCAAAAAGAGCAGTACTTCTTTAATTGCTGAGCCATCTCTCTAGACCAACAGTATATTTTTAATCAATTAAAATACTCATTTTTAGTCTTCAGATATAGCACAGAGATTAAAGCACTTGCTATGAAAACATGAATGTAGTGTTCAGATCCCCACAGCCCACAGAAAAGTGGAGTAGGCATAGTGGTCTATCTAAAATCGTAGTCTCAAAAGGCAGTGACAGGAGATCTCAGGGAAAACTAGCTAGAGAGATGGCCAGTGTTAGTGAGCTCTGGGTTTGAGTGAGAGCTCTTATCTCAACAAATAAAGTAGAAGAGTGATCAAAGATGATTATGGATGTGAATCTTGAGCCTCCACATACACATACCCATGGGTACTCAAACTCACACACACCCAAACACTTGAATACAAGTACACATATGCATACAGATAGACACATGGAAAGAAAAAAATATGTATTTTCCTCATTTAATGTGTCTCCTAGCAGCCTCTTCATGGGACTACTTCAATATACGTTGTCCTAAAAATAATGTCTTCCCCTTAGTGTTTCTGTCTCCTCTCCTCATCACCATCCCTCCTCTCTTTTCTCCCTCCCCTCTCCTCTCCTGTCCTTTTGTTATCTCTTCATCTTCTCTCCCTTCTCCACTCTCTTCAAGCTCTTTTCATTGTTATCCTCAATCACTGCACTCTAACAAACACGTGCCGCTGTAAGAGAGCATGCTTCTTTTGTCTTACACTTTCCTTGTACTTTCAACCCATTCCATCTCTGTGATTGCCAAGGCTTCTTGGGAAACTCATTTTTTTTCCCTCATTCCCTCCCCCTCCCCAACTCCCTCCCTGGTCTCCTCCTTGCCCCTTTCCAAGTCCACTGATAGGGGAGGACCTCCTCCCCTTTCATTTGATCCTGTTTTTATCAGGTATCTTCAAGGCTGGCTGCAAAGTCCTCCTCTGTGGCCTAACAGGACTGCTCCTCCCCTGGGGGGGGGGGGAGGACAGAGAGCCTGCCCTTGAGATCATGTTAGAAATAGTCCTTGTTCCCCTTACTTTGGAAAACTACTTGGTTACTGAGCTACCACGGGCCACATCCGAGCAGAAGTTCTAGGTTATATCCATAGATGGTCCTTGGTTGAGTGTCAGTCTCAGAAAAGGCCCTGTGCCCGGATATATTTGGTACTTGTAGAGCTCCTATCCTTTCCATATCATACTAACTCCCCTTCTTTCATATGATTCCCTGCATTCTGCCATGGTTTGGTTATGAGTCTTAGTGTCTGCTTTGAAACACTGCTAGGTAGAGTCTTTCAGATGCCTTTTGAGGTAGACTCTTGTCATACATTCAATGTACATCCCATTTGTCTTTCTAAATGAGGATTGATCATTTTATGTCATTTTCTTCTAATTGAGATACGTTTGAAGAAGGCTTACATTCTCCAGCCCCTCTCTCCAAAAGCATAGGGAACGGAGGTAGTGTGCAAGCTGTGGGAGTTGATACTGGTTTCCCAACATCACTGCTGTCTTCTCTGAAGTATCAGTGCCTCAGTATTTTTTTTTTCTTTCCTGACCAAATTGTGCTCATTGGTGAGCTTTCTTTACAAGGAAAGCCATGACCTGCAGAGGGCCTCTGTCTATTTGTCTAGAGCTGGTGGTCTTCTTGGTGTTGAATTTACTGTGGTAAGATCTTGTTAGCAGAGAGACCTACTGACTTTGATTCCAGGCCTTTACATCATATTATTTTCTTTAAGCTTACTTTCATGTCTGCTGAGGGACTCTGATATAACAGAAGCAAAAGAAATGCCCTGTGCTTAAGACACTTTAGCGCAAGATGTGAACCACCAAATTAGCCAAACATCTGAGCAGGCTGACTCTAGTCACCCTGAAACAGAAAGTAAGGTTAAGGAAACGTTTCTGAGATACAAAATATTCAGTAAGCCAGTAACTAGTAACCACCATTTCCCGACATAAATAACCAGGTAAACAAAGAAGCCTTCCGAAACTCTTCAGTATTCCAAGGTAAAGAACATTACTTTTTGTCTTGCTAGAGTCTCGAAGTTCATATTTTTAGCCTAATCTGATTCAAAATAGGGCTAGAAATAGCACAGCTACTGACATACTGAGGGAATTTTAACTCCCAAAAGTTACAGCTGGAATTTAGGAGAAGAAAGAGAGCATGTTTTCTGGGCTTAGGAAACGGTGCAGGTTTCAGAACAAGACGGGAAGTAGAATAAAGACAAGTGTTCCTACCCCCATCACAGCTACCATCACCAAAACCACAAGCACAAGAACAAGCTATTGGAATGTTTTGGTATCTGAGAGTCCCAGGTTTCACGTCTCTTTTTCTTTTATTTTTAAGTAGCAGCAGGAGAGCTGTCAGTGTTCCTGAGACCACAGATGGATAAAAACCGATTTTAAGAAAGGTGGAAACTTTTGTATTCTCTGCTTAAAAAGCCAGAGACAAAGGGACCATTTTACATGATCATAAAGCTTTTAATTCCCTGCCTCTCCCTCCCAGGATGCCAGTCAACCATGAATATGCATCAGCTCTTAGAATATATGGTGTGTAATAGGGTTCCCCCATATATTTCCTCCTCCACTAAACACCTCTCTAGAGAAAGCACAATGGCTATAAGGACGGAAAAATCTCCTGTCCCAGGCTTTCTGACCCTTGGCTGTTTGCAGTACCTTGAAAATTATACATCTTGATTTCCTAAGAAAAATTCAAATTTTAATGTCCTTATATTTCCCCGAAATCCATACAAATATGTTATAAACATAATGTATATGATATACCACAAGCCCTAGGTTTTATGGTTTAGCATTAGAATTCTAATGGAGTTTATAGCAACTTCCTTGCCTATTTCAGAGTGCTCTAAAACGTCTAAATATCTTTACTTCTGAGTCAGTTTACAGTTATAATCCTATCCTGCTTTTGCTGTTTTGAGCAGTATTGGGGTCCAGCCGTAGCATCTCCATTTGTCCTTGTGTGTCTGCCAGCGTATCAGTACAGTGTAAATGAGTCTGTGTGCATGTCTGCGCACACGCACCTGCACTCGCGTAAAGTAGGGAGCCTGTGCTCTGGGATGCAGCTAGAGTCATGAGCGGTGGTAAGCCACAGGGCAGTGTCACAAGGCAGCCAGTGTGATTATCTGCAGGGACTGAACATGCTACCAAGCTCCCCAAGGCCATTCTCTTCTCCAGTCAAATGCATAAAGAAATGGCTCAGCAAGGTGCTATTTTCTCAGTGGAGGAAAAAGGGTAGCGTTCCCCAGTGGGGCAAATCGTAATGGATCAGATGACAATATAGCACTGTGGTTTTCTTAGGAGAAAATGCTCCAGAAAATTAACACTTTTCAACAGTACAAAGGCTAACAGCTTCCATCTTTGGCCCCCAGAAGAGCATAGGAACACTGCCTGTGCACAGGCTGCAGGAAATCTCTGACAACAATTCGCCTAATGCAGCAACAGTATCTGCCCAGGGCTCTGGGAACACAGGGCTAATTGTACCATGTCAGATGGTAGGTGTGTCAGTGGTAAAATTTTAAGAGGCACATCAGTGCAGCTTTATGCTGCATAATAGGCACTGATTAAGCAGCCGTGTGGCACAGCAGCGGTGTGCTTAGCGCTGACTGTTAGCTGCCAGCGTTGAGTCCAACTTAAGATGCAGAAAAACACCACGGTGCTGAAGAGAAGGCAGGACTGCGGCTCCAGTGTGGTTCTTGAGGAATTGGCTATTTTCTGTGGGAAAGGCAGGGTGCAAGCAACATCAGGTCTCCTCTGCAAGCCTTCACAGGTGCCCAAGACTGATCAGCTGGCTTGAACCTGAGACCCTTTTTACCTCTGGTCCTCCTGCAGCCAGTCATTCTGTACCTACATGGAGTCCAGACAAGACCATGAGTCTAGAAGCCTGCTCTCAGACAGAACTGTGTATAAGCATCTTGAAATATTTCACACACACACACACACACACACACACACACACACACACACACAGTACATAACTATGGACTTTTGCTGCAACTGCCTTTTGCATTGATGACATTTTCTGACGGTCGGTGTCCTAGGCCCCTGTCTTATATGGTATGTACAGTGGGTCATGACTGACCCCAATCCTCATATACTCTTGACTGGATGATGCCCGCTGTCCCTTGTGCCTTCATTCAAGTGTTAAGTTTTTATTTTGCTTTTCTGATTCACCCCCCCACATGTATATGTATGTGTGTTGTATGGAGTGTGTGTGTGTGTGTGTGTGTGTGTGTGTGTGTGTGTGTGTGTGTGAATATAAGTATTTGGAGACCTGACATTGAAACTGAGTGCCTTCCTAATTTTTCTTTTATGAGACAGGGTTTCTCTCAGAACCTGGAACTCGCAGATTAGGTGAGACTGATTGGTCAACAAGGCCCTGGAATCTGTATGTCCACCTCCTCTTCAAAGTGCTGGTATTACATGTGTGTTGACATACTCAACTGCTTACATGGATTCTTAGGATTTTAACTCGGGTTTTCATGCCTACATGGCAACATTTGCAGGCTGAGTCACCCACTCAACGTTTACTTCCTTCTTTCTACTTATGAGTTAAACCCTTAAACTCTGGAAATCAATGAAACCAGGACCTGCAACTGCCAGGCAAGTGATCCTTACACAACAATCATCCAATCTACCTGCCTCTGTATTTCACATGTCCAACAATGACTAAAGATATGAACCTTTGTTGCTTCATCTCTTTCTGCTTCTCTTAGATAGCACCAGAGGATAATGGGCTGAGATTTTATCTTCATCTGAACATGTGGCTTTGGTTCTCTGTCCTACATTGGGAATATTCTCAACTAACTTCTATGAAAACTGTACCTTGTACTACACAAACTCTGTCCCTCTTAAAAAATGCCCTTTATTACAGACAGGCATTTTGCTTCAATATCAGGCTGCATCTGTTATAGACTCTCAGTGCTCAGTGCTAAAAACAAAGACCTTGGCCTCAGTTAATGCCAAGTCAGAATAAGTCTGATTTTGAGTCTTTGCATCAACATTCTCTCATGGATCACAGAAAAGATTTCTTCAAGGTTAATGTTGAATTTCATGCAATAATTTAAACCAGATGTTGAGACAAGTTGGCAACCAAGAAATGTGTATTAATGACTATGATAGTGCTGTCAACTAGCCAATTTCTAGAATCACTCAAGAGATGAGCCTCTGGGAATGCTTGTAAGGGATTGCCTTTACTGGGTTAATTGAAGTGCTGTGGTCTGTCTACTGTAGGTGGCACCATTCCCTGGGCTGAGATCCTAAACTGTATAAAATGCAGTGGTCAAGCTGAACACTAGCATGTATAGCTCTCTACTTCTTCACTGTGGATACAGTGTGTGCAGCTGACTCATATTCCGAGATCATTCCTGCCCCATCATGTTGAATTTTAACCTGGAACTGTAAGCCATAATAAATCCCTTTCTCCCTTAAGTTGCTTTTGTCACAATATTTTCTCAGACTTACAGGAAAAGTGAAGCATAACTGTTACTATTTCTATTATCAAACTTCTAATTATGTAGTCATGTAGAGGTTTATCACCTCTGCAAGTGGGCTATGGTTTATTACCATTTATTAATAAGTTATCCACATATGGAGAGACATTTAAGCCTTAAGAGATCATAAATCTTTATTCTTTGGTATTCTTTGTATTCTCGAACAATATCTGTCTCTCCAAGCCATTTAGCATTCAGCTGTGTTTGTGGTTAATATTCAGTTCATACTAAAATCACTGTCTATCAAGGGTTAAAAATTTCAGGGGTGGAAATCTTCTATTACCCTACTCACTAAATGAGAATTTTCCCTTCACTCCTTTCATCTATTTTTCTTGTGGCCTAGAAAAAAAATCACAAAACCTGATTTGAGTTTGTTTTGTAAATTAAAATTTAATTGCTCAACACATTATACAGCCAGAATCATTTTTCCTTCATTCTTCAAACATTTTTAAGCACTTATCTATAATTGAGTGTGATTTTTTTAGATGCTAGGGAATAAAATCCAGGTAAATAAATCAAAAAATTTTAAAAACCTAAATCATTTAAATCACAAATATTAATTATCTCTTATCTAGTATCTACATTTCTTATTTATAAATTTATATGTAATATTAATTGTGTCAATGTCACCATATTTCTCTAAAATAGTATCTTCCAAAATTGATCACATCTTTCTTTACCTTAACCATGTAGTTTAGGTGTACCCAGATGCCCCTCCCACAAATTGTCATTTCGGTGCTGTGTTTATGCAATCATTATTTTATGCACAAAATTAATACATACAATAACAGTCAAGATGGATCAAATAGTTGCTCTGCATTAAGCATTTTCTATCCCATGATGATATTGGATGTGCAGGAACTTGAGAAGCATGGCTGTTAAAAATGTAAGTGGAAGGACCAGCGAGAACTAGAGGAAACTCTTAACATCGAGAAGCAATTTGGGTGTAAGAGTTTACAACTGAAGGACAGCCCTGGGAAAATTCCAGCCAGGGATTCATTAAGAGTGTTCATTGTCCGGAAGAGCAGAGTCCATCTCAGTGCTTTAGATGATAACGGCAGTGGATCTAGAATGTAGCCCATCAATCAGCCATTGATGAAACCTGAAGCTGGAGACTTGAGCTATGCATTTCATTAGCCAACACATTTTTTTTGTATTTTTTTTTTATTTTTATTTTTATTACTTACAATTTATTTACTTTGTATCCCCCCTGTAGCTCTCTCTCTCCACCTCTCCCAATCCTACCCTTCCTCCTCCTTCTCCACCCATGCCCCTCCCCCAGTCCACTAATAGGGGGGTCTTCCTCTCCTTCTTTCTGATCCTAGTCTATCAGGTGTCATCAAGACTGGCTGCATTATCTTCCTCTGTGACCTGGTAAGGCTGCTCCACCCTCAGGGGGAGGTGATCAAAGAGTAGGCCAATCAGTTCATGTCAGAGACAGTCCCTGTTCCCATTACTATGGAACCCACTTGGACACTGAATTGCCATGGGCTATATCTGTGCAGGGGTTCTAGGTTATCCCCATGAATGGTCCTTGGTTGGAGTATCAGTCTCAGAAAAGACCCCTGTGCCCAGATTTTTTGGTTCTGTTGTTCTCCTTGTGGAGCTCCTGTCCCCTCCAGGTCTTTCTATTTCCCCACTTCTTTCATAAGATTCCCTGCATTCTACCGAAAGGTTGGCCATAAGTCTCAGCATCTGCTTTGATACCCTGCAGGGTAGAGCCTTTTGGAGGCCCTCTGTGGCAGGCTCCTGTCCTGTTCCCTGTTTTCTCCTTCTTTTGATGTCCATCCTCTATGCCTTTCTGAATGGGGATTGAGCATTTTAGCCAGAGTTCTCCTTCTTGTTTAGTTTCTTTAGGCACTTTCTCAGACAATTAGGAACAGCGTTTCCTCAAGATCCAGCTATAACACTTCTAGGAATATATCCGAAGATGCTCAAGTATACAATAAGGACATTTGCTCAACCTTGTTTGTAGCAGCTTTATTTGTAATAGCCAGAAGCTGGAAACAACCCAGATGTCCCTCAACTGAGGAATGGAGACAGAAATTGTGGTACATCAACACAATGGAATATTACTCTGCAATAAAAAAACAAGGAAATCATGAAATGGTGGGAACTGGAAAAGATCATCCTGAGTGAAGTATCCCAGAAGCAGAAAGACACACAGGGTATATACTCACTCATAAGTGGATATTAGACATAGAATATAGGCTAATCATACTAAAATCTGTACCCCTAAAGAAACTAGTCAACACATTTACATTCACTTCTCACAATAGATAAAAGACAAGGGTTTGACACTTGTCTAAAAACACACCACTATTGAACAGTATCACTGCTTCTGACACCAGTAAGCTGATGTCATTGTTCAGAAGAGGCGCATAAATCAGTAGGTAGAATGATAAATAAATGTACAGAAAAAAGAAACAGAAAAAGACAGGAAGAATATGTGAAATAATACTGAATATACTCCTTCCCAGGAAAAAGTGAGATGTGTTTAAAGGACACCCTCCACTTATATCAAATTCACAGATATAAATTATATATATATATATATGAAATTGTACTTGAATAATCATCCCCACATAAATTATTTGATCTAGATTTCTGTAAACAATAGTGGGTAGAATCTATATAAAAAGATTAATGTACACACACACATATATGTGTGTGTGTGTATATATATATATATATATATATATATAGCCAACTCTCTATGTAATATACAGTAATAGCACATTTAAAATTTGACTAGCACTGTGCTCAGAACAGGAAGGAAAATCCTGAGTTCAAAGCCAGCGTGGCTACTTAGTTCAAGGCTAGTCAGACCTACATGTCAAAAATGCAAAGTCTGTGTAAAGCCTCTGCAGTATAGACTGTCAAAGAAGATGCTGAGCGTGATGGACAACTGATGGACAGGGTGAATGGAATTTTATGTAAGAAGTGGGAAATAGTAAGAGCTGGAGGGGACAGGAACTCCACAAGCAGAGCAACAGAACAAGATAATTTGAACACAGGGAACTTCCCAGAGACTCATACTCCAACCAAGGACTATTCGTGGAGATGACCTGGAACCCCTGCACAGGTGTAGCCCATGGCAGTTCAGTGTCCAAGTGGGTTGCATAGTAATGGGAAGAGGGACTGCCTCTAACATAATCTGATTGGCCTGCTCTTTGATCACCTCCCCCTGAGGGGGGAGCAGCCTTACCAGGCCACAGTAGAGGACAATGCATCCAATTTTGATGAGAACTGATAGACTAATATCAGAAAGAAGAGGAGAACCTCCCCTATCAGTGGACTTGGGGAGTGGCATGCATGCAGAAAGGGGAGGGAGGGTGGGATCGGGAGGGGAGGAGGGAGGGGCTTATGGGGGGATACAAAATGAATAAAGTGTAATTGATAAAAAATTTAAAAAAAATGCAAAGTCTGAGGATATAGCTTCATATTCGGAGTATTTACCTGCATAAAGCCCCGTGATTAATGCTCAACACCACACATCAGCAGATTCTGTTTCACTTATAAGACTTTTATTCATTCCTAATCACCCAATAAGTCAGAGAAAGTCCTGTGCTTTTATGGAATGTGTGTCAAGCTTCATACCAAAGGTTGAGGTATTTTGACAGAAGATAGAAGTTTCAGTCTCTTCTTTTTGTTTCAAAACAGTTTCTTGGATGATAAGCAGAAATAATTTTTTCAAATAAATGAATATGAAAGGAATTGCTGAAATGGTACTATTTTTATGAGTTTCCTTTTGATAATTCTGTCTCCCATGATAGGATCCTTCCAAAACACCAATACTTGAAGTATTTTTTTGTTATTTGCTGTCTGCATTATTGATTTGCATATTTCTGTTTAGATATACAGATGAAATAACAAAAGAAACTCAGACTTGGAAGCAGACAGGTTGAAGGACTGTTCTCTTCCACCTGCTTATCAAGGTTCCTTACTGCTGGAAGCTGTCAATATTCCTTTATTAACTCTTGTATTCTACACTCAGGATATTTTCTGAATTAGACTTAAATGGAACACAAGCCATTTTTGCTTTCCTCTTATTTGTATATTTTCTTTATATGGTTGCATATGTACTAACACAGAGGACTTGAAATTATAGTTTTATTTTAACCCAAAAGAAATTGTCAGCCATCTTTGTTTTGCTATCTAGTAGATCCTGCTGAATCATAATTAATATTCTGACAATGCAGTAATACTCTAAGCTCTTTCAGTTTGGATTCCCTTCCAAAATAAATGTCTTATTTTAGACAGAATCAAAAGACATATGTGTGTTTGTATGCGTATGTGTGTTTATGTTTGTGTGTTTATGTCTGTGTGTGTGTGTGTATTGTTGTGAGGGGACTATGTAAATTCACTTAAATATGTGGTTAAAATCAGGTGTGCTCACCCCAGGAGAGTCTGCTGTTCTATATTAATTTGCTGAGCTTATTATAAAACATACTAATTTAAGAATGTTCAAAATAGACTACTAGAGATTAAAGCCTGTCTTACGTGTCTATCACTGTATTAGTAATTTTTTCATTACTGTGACCAAAATATCTCGTATGGACAATTTAAAAGATAAGAGTTCTTTTTGCCTCATGGATTCAGAGGTGGGGTAAGATACGTCATACGAGTTGACAGAGGTGTGGCAAAATATAGTAGTGCATATCCTGGTAGACCAGGAAGCAGAGAAATGTAATGGCAGACCTTGGTTGATTTTCTTCTTTTTTTTTTTCTCCTGTTGGAGACTCCAGCCCATATGTTCTAGTTTATTTCTTTTTTTAATTTTTGAGCTTATAATGTCATCATATCATTTTTTTCCTTCCATTTCCTCCCTCTAAACCTTCCCCTGCTTGCACTCTTTCAAGTTCATGGCCACTTTCTTTTTTCATTAATTGCTGTTACATGCATGTGTGTGTGTGTATGTATGTATGTATGTATGTATGTATGTATGTATGTATGTATGTATTTTCCTAAATATAACCTGCTCATTCTGTATAATGTCACTTGTGTGCATATTCTCAGGGCTGACCATTTGGTATGAGATAACCACTTGGTGTGCTCTTTCCTGAGGAAAACTGTTTCTTCTACATTTCTTGGTTGTCTGTTGATCTCAGTGTTTTGTGTGACAAAACACTGGCCAGGACCTACTTGGGTGAAGGAAGAGTTTGTTTCTGCTTACAGGATAATGTGCATCATGTCAAGAAGCTAGGGCAAGAGCTTGGGGCAGGGATCTGGCTGGAGGAACTGAGACCCAAAAAAGAGTGTTGCTTCATGGCATGCTCAGTCTGCATCAGTGGTCTGGATCTGGTGCTGAAGTTTGGCGGGATTCCCAGGGAGTTGTTGGTTTTCAGGCTTCTTCCATGTCCTTTGATTGCCACCAGAAGGTGCTGCCTAAAATTAGGTGAGTCCTTCTTCAAATAATCTTATGGAGAAAATTCTTCACAGGAGTGCCCAGCAGCTTGAACTTTAGTATTCCAGATCTAGTCTAGATGACAACCAAGATTAGATACCACATCATGAGGCAATTCCTCTGATATCTAGGTGGATCACATCCATTCTCTCTTTCTCTCTGGAGACATCCTTATAAGTACTTCAAGAGATATGCATCATCAATCTCCTCTGTGAATCCAAAGCCAATCGAGTTGACAATAGCGATTAGCCGGGTGGTCATTTTAGTTCTAGAAGCTGGTTTGCAATATCCATGATTACGGCTTCTTTCAAATAGACTCTTCTTCTCCCTACTGCCAATAAGAAGCCTTGAATGTTATATTTTTGCCTTTGATATAGCACAATAAACATTAGATAGGAGGTGAGAACTGTGGAGCTAGTTTTAGATCTGCTGTTTATTGGTCAGGGAAATATAAAAGTGTGATTTGTCTCTCAAAGCTCATGTTCTCTCAGTAGGAGTCTGACTGTTCCAATTTCACAATTATGATGGACAGAGCGTGAATGTGCTTTGAAGACCATACATCAGGTGCAAAGGTGTGGCAATCTTTATTATATTCATAGCAGAATATAATAGGTCAACCTTGCTGGGTTCCCTATTTGCTCAGGTTCTGTACAAGGCACTTCAGAGTGATAAACATGAGTTAGGAGCCACAAGTTAAGTATTGAAGATAAAAGGGACTGCCAGAAAAATATGATAAAAGATAAAAGATAGCAGCTCAAAGAAAATATGAAAGCAATAACAGACTAAACCAGAGTGGCAAAGAAGAAAGTGGTCGGGATAATCTTTTGATCAGTGGAATGTAGGATATATTAGGAGGGTCTCACTGGTCATTTCTGCAGCATGTGCGCCATGCCTTGGGGTAACCAACATTTGCCAATGCTTCCAATGCCATATCACATTTCTCTATGTCTAGCCTTTGGTAATCACAGAGTAGGTAAAGGTTCCTTTGAAACATCCAGACCCTGCCCCTTCAAGGAGCACCACAGCGCAGCTGTGTTGAAAGCCTGTGACTGACATGCAAGCTATATTTTTGCTGGAAATGAAAGTCTATCTATAGCAGCCTGTTTCAAAGCTTCCACTGAGTTACAGAGGTCATTATTACTGCATCGCACTGTCTTAATACAACCTGCTTTGTGAATCAGTCAAGAGAGGGTTCACTTGGTTACTAGAATGTTCGGTAAATTGCCTTTTGAGTAAATACAAACACAAGATCACGGCAGAGGCCAAGGCAAAACAAACAACTGCACAGGATTCAAGGCTGGCTAACTGAACTGTGCAATGACCACATGATTTGACAGTTGCTGGGCCACTGTTATGCTGCAGGGGCAATTGCTGCATAATTACAGTTATTGCTAGCTGGTATAGTCTTGTAGATATTTGTTTGTCAAGTGTGCAGTGTAAGTCTGTCTTACTTAGGAGCAGACAGCCAACATGGGCAGAAAACCATCAGATATATTAGAAGAAATCTCTATTGGCTGTCATTTAGTCATGTTGCTTGCATTGGCTAGGACAGACCAGGTATTGGTTTGGTTAATATTTTTTAATCAGTGAATAGTGCAGAATAAAGATGTTCAGATTTATAATAGAGGTACAATCGATCTCTCTATTTAATAGAGGGATGGGTACTAAACTTTGATGCAACCATTCAGATACTTGAGCTACGGAAAGTTTGATTTTTCATATGTGTATTTTCCAAGGTCATCAACAGCTACCCAGCTGATATAGAGACTTGTGTCACACACTTTCATGAGTGAGATTTAGGTGCACTGCCTGTCACTTTGTGCCATTACAGTAGTCATAACTCAGCCCGATGGTCATTCCGAAGAGCAAGGGATGCTTAGAACCAGAACACATTGTGAACCTAAAAGGAAAATGAATCCCTGAAGGTGATCTGTCAAGTTTTGTCGGATACAGGAACATACATTTGTATAGCTCAGTGCCTCTGTAGATGTCTTTTATTTGATTCACAAGGTCATAAAAACCCTATAATTTATTTTTCTCTTCAATCCTTATCTTTGGAACAGAAATAGATCCAAGCCTTTCTTACACCATATGAGTTCCTGTGCTCACAGCCTGGCTAGCAGTTCCAGAGCTGAAGCCTCTGCTGCTAGTTTGCTATCTCTTGAGCTCACTCTCTTTCCCTCTTTACATTGTTACATATATTTCTCCTTGACTTTTTCTGTAGTGAGAACGAAAGGAATTAAACTCAGGAATTCATGGATTCTGCCTCAGTATTACATAGAAGCACACAAATAAAGCAACTAAGGTAAAACTACTGGATGACATGTAGACAAATGAAACCTAATATTTTAAGAGGCCTAAAGCAATGAGATTTGTTTAAATAATCCATTTAAGGTGCCATGGAAATAATATATATGTGGAGAGAAACCTAAAATTTTATTCCAAGGACTCTATAAGCTTTATTAGAAATAGAAAATGACGAAATATAACTCTGGCAGCTATTTTTCTGTTCTGGACCTACAACAAGGTCCTCTAACACTGATTCCATTTGTGAAACTTGATATATTCTCAAGCACTAATTCATGGATCATATGAAGGGTAAAACAGTCCTACAGAAAAAGGATTTATAAGCAATAAACAGGCCTATTGTTTGTAACAATACAACAACTAACATGTGGCCCGGTTGAAGAAGAAGAAGAAGAAGAAGAAGAAGAAGAAGAAGAAGAAGAAGA
>NW_026596149.1:13249000-13272377 GCF_907164565.1 Psammomys obesus | reverse complement strand
GAAGAAGAAGAAGAAGAAGAAGAAGAAGAAGAAGAAGAAGAAGAAGAAGAAGAAGAAGAAGAAGAAGAAGAAGAAGAAGAAGACTCAATCATTTTAGATTTAGCCAATGACTGATGAGCATATAACAGAATCCTGATACCACAGATAATTTCACAAGTATTTTGTTGGTGTTGTTCCAGTGGATTACACAGGATTACATAGGACCAAAGTAGCATTTGTATTATCTAGAAGTCTAAGGTCTTTATGTTATCCTTGGGTCTTTTTAGTATGGAAGAATGGTATTTACCTTTAGTGACTTTTTTCTCTCTCTAATTAGTTTAAACTTTTCAAAGTTTATTTTGTTCTCAAAAAACAAACAACAACAACAACAAAAATCCCACAGATCTCAGAGTGGAACGCATCAGTACCTCATCTGTTTTATCCCACTTGTGAAAACAAGAGTTCTTGCACTGTTCTCTAGCCTTGTTATCACAACAAGCCATTAGCTAACCTTAGGGAAACTCCATATGATGGATAAGAGTACTAACAAGCCCCTAGTCACTGTTTGCTGACCTGACAGCTAAAAGTATCAAACAGTAAGTGTGGTTTAGGTTTTATTTTCTTTAAACCAGTAAGCATGCCTCAGGTTGGTATTTTGATAATGTTTTACTCAGCATAAAAATATATTCCATTGCGGCACATTTATATGCTGTTTTATCATACTTTGCCTTTATTTAACCTCCTCCTCTACCATCCTCCCAAATCTCCACTGCCCCCTCCTTGCTGTTCATTGCCTATTCAACAAATAATCCCCATTTCTGCTTAGATTCCATATGTAATCCATTATTCTCTCTTCCCACCTGCTTTAAGACTACTTCCTCCTCTATATGGCCCCCATTATAATTTCACCACACGCATGTACACGTTTATATCTAAAATATATAAGTTCATATATTTACATAAAATATAAACATGTAAATTTAAATCTAGGGTCCTGACATGACATTTATCTTTATGAATCTGGCTTATTTCATTTAACATAATGACTTCTACTTCCATCCATTTTCTTTCTTCCAATGACATAATTCTAATCTGCTTTATGGATGAGTAAAATTCTGTTGCATATGTGTACTGTTTTTCTTCGCTCATCTGTTGAGGACCATCTAGGCTGGTACTATTTCTCAGCTATACTGACCAACACTAGTCAGACATTAACTGCCCTTCATATTAGTCACTGTATTTAGATTTAGGGGCAGAATTCTGCATCTGTGTGTCCTCTTAGAGAATGGACAAGCAAGTGTCTCTGTGGTTTATTAACTTGAGGGATTCCTGGTTACCGTATGGCAGATGACTTCTCTGAGGTCCGCATTGCAAAATGGAGTCAGCAATTGTTGCAAAGCCAGACAGAAATCTGAAAAACCCGGAACCACTAACTGCCAGGAACAAACACTATTTTGAACTGGCTATTACTTGTTTCATATTTAAAAGACTGAAATAGAGCTTTGTAGTTTTCCCCTCTTTTCCATGATTTAATAGGTGAAACAGCAATCCAAAATCATTTTTCCCACCTAGATTAAGGGGGTGAGAGCAGAAGTCTCTGTGGCTTCAGTGAGACTGACTCCATGAACATTTAAATGAAATTTCAGCAAGATGGCTCACTAGATCAAGGTGCCTGTCATCAAACCTGACAACCTGGTTCAGTCCCTGTGACACACATGATGGGGAAGGGGAGAACCGACTCCCACCAGTTGTCCTCTGACCTAACATTTCCACCACGAAATGCTCAGATACACACACGTCATAAACACACATATGCACCACACAACATAAATGAAAATACAATAAGAATAATTTCTAAAAACCACCTGACCTTATTTTTGTTTAGTGAGTACAGGCATAGAAGAAATCTATAATATTTATACTATTAAATTGCCTGTGTTTTTCTTTCTGTCCTAGAATGTCAACAGTAGAGAGTAATGCACAAATGGTCTAATATGATATGATTTTTGCCATAAAACTTGTTAAACATTAACTTCTCTTTCTGTGTTTGCTGCAGATAGGGTAAAAACCTATGTCTGAGAGGTCCACTTTGAGAATTTTTTCATATTCTGGTAAGCCCGAGCCAGGAGTGATGTGGAACACTGAGTTCTGGCTGCACAAAGAGATGTTCAAGGTAGCCTTTTTAAACAAAGGAAGAGAAAACAGTGTTGGTGAGTGTGTGCCCAGAGTCACTGTGCCATTGGGGCATTTCGATCAATTGAAATAACAGAGTAATTAACGCCTGCTGTGTGGTGCAGTGGGAATGAGGTAAATTACCATGCTCTTGGAAGCCTCTGCCTTCTACAAATGGTGCTTTAAAAGAATCCCAGAGATGATCAGTGTGCTTGCAGGCAACTCTCTTTCCAGGAAGAAAGGCCCACGGAATGATCCGTGTTTACACATTTAAATATACATATGTGTCTGTCCTTGCATGCTTCTGAGGAGAATTTGATCTCTACAGGAAGATGTCTGAGGGATAGACTAACTAACACTCAGCTCAGCTCAGTTGGATAACTTCTCGCTCAGGTGTAGCATTTCTATCAAGTTCAAAAAATGCACTCACTGGGTCAGTTAGCAGTGCTCCTTCAAACCTGGACTTAAGGCTGTGTGTCCCCTTCAAAACCTAGTGCTACCTATGGTCTGACTTCCCGGGGTACTGGCCTAGAGCTGTATTTGAAGGAGCGATCATTAAGCAATCAATTAAGTTATACCGGTGGTGTTCATGTGGACCTTGATCTAGCATGAATGGTGTCCTGCTAAAGAAAATAGGATGGGACAGGCTGGGTGGGAAAATTGGGCAGTGCTCAGGATGATAGAGTGAGAACATAGCCTTTGCATGTATGTCAAGGCAAGTTTCTCAAGAAACCCTTTGCAGAGATCCCTAAAACTCAGGCTTGTGCTCTCTAGTAAACATTTCTGCCCTTTAGTCTGGTCTGTCAAAGCCCCTTATGGCAATCCAATTAAAGCAATACACCTGGAGTCCAAACACTGCACATCTGAAGCCATAGTTTTGTCCTTTTGACTGAAATGATTGACATTATGTGACAGATGAATGTTTGTGGCCTCAAAGCAGATGGCTGGAGAACACAAATCAGAAGGGAGGTCCCTAATGCTACTTTTGTCAGATTCTGCCCTATTGCTGTCCGAGAGAGGAGAATGAAAGAAATAACCAGTTAAACCCTGTTGCTCAAAAACACACCTTGTCAAATTTTGAGGAAAATAAATTGTTCATTGTATTGATAACTCAAAGAGTTATGATTGACTAAAACATAATCCTTCAAGTCAGAAAAACTGCTTGGCCCATAGTCTGATAGCTCAGCAAAGCAAGAAACAATTTTGGTCTTGTTGTCTGTTAAGCTTAAATGTTGTTTCATATTCTAAAAGTGGTGACCACATCCAGCTTTACAGTGTCCAGATATCACGTTTCATCAGTGAATCTTACTTTAAATGTTGTGATAGTATGTGTCCTAGTTTGCCACTGCTTATCTGCTAGACTGTCCCATTTCCCTGTGGCTGATAAAATTCCATATGCAGGCTTCCTGGAGGCCCCTGGGACTCTAAAGAGCTGTGGAGACCCTTGGGTGCGAAAGGTACTTAGAGAAAGTGGCGATTGAGTGTGCAGTCCTAAACAGGACATTTATACAACCTCCTCTAATCTTCAGAGAACATTATAGGAAAAAATAAAGAGTAAGGAGGATAGGAGGAGCACCTGAAAATGCTCACTTCATCTTCAGGCCCAACAAAACCATTGAGGTATAATCTCATAGCTGTTGTGATTATCTGCACTGAGACCAATCATAGATTGGGGAGGTGGTCATGGGGCCCTAGCCTACACCCTGTTGGAAATATTGTCTACTGATGCATTCTGAAAAAAGGACAATTATAACCTTCAGTGAGCTGGCCAGTTCCAGTGACAAGTTCTAATCCCCAGGTCACACAGATGGCTCTGGTTAAAAAATAAATAATCCAAAAATAAAACAAAGGGATATCAATATGAGAAGGGAGCTGTATGCAGGAGAAGGGGATGAGGGTGATGAGGTGGCAGGAGATAAAAGGGGAATGGAAGTGAGAACAAATAGAATGTACTATACATGTATATGAAATTGTCAACATGTTTCTTTTTAATGTGATATTTTTGTTTTTACTTTTTTAGATAAATGTATATAAAATACATATCCCAATTTTATTTTTTTCCTTCCTTCCTTACTTAATTAATTAACATCCCAATCAGAACTTCCTCTCTCTCCTTTCTTCCAAGGGAAGAACTCTTGTGGATTTCAACCCACTTTGGCAAATTGATTTGTAGTAAAACTGGATGCATCTTCTTTTGTTGAGGATAGGCAAGGCCATCAAGTTAGGAGAAAGGGATCCAAAGGCAGACAACAGAGTCAGAGATGGTCTCTACTTCTGGTGTTAGAGGTCCCACATGAGGATGAAACTGTACATCTATAAATGTGTAACATACCCAAACTTATTGAACATAATGAAAGCAGTGCTAAGAGGAAATTTTGTAGCAGTAAGTGCCTTCATAAAGAACTTGCAGAGACTACACTTGTGCAGGTGTAGCCCATGGCAGTTCAGTGTCCAAGTGGGTTACATAGTAATGGGAAGAGGGACTGCCTCTGACATAATCTGATTGGCCTGCTCGTTGATCACTTCCCCCTGAGGGGGGAGCAGCCTTACCAGGCCACAGTAGAGGACAATGCAGCCACTTTTGATGAGAACTGATAGACTAAGATCAGAAAGAAGAGGAGAACCTCCCCTATCAGTGAATTTGGGGAGTGGCATGCATGCAGAAAGAGGAGGGAGGGTGGGATCGGGAGGGGAGGAGGGAGGGGCTTATGGGGGGATACAAAATGAATAAAGTGTAATTAATAAAAAATTAAAAAAATAAAAAATTTAAAAAAAGAATAAAACTCTTTCAGCAAGAAAAAAAAAAAAAAGAACTTGCAGAGATCCCATACTCTCAACTTAACAACTCACCTGAAAGCTGTAGAATAAAAAGAAGTAGATATACTCAAGAGGAATAGATGGCATGAAATAATTAAACTCAGAGCTGAAATCAATAAATTAGAAACAAAGAGAACAATACAAAGAATCAACAAAACCAAGAGCTAGTGTTTTGAGAAATCAACAAGATAGACAAATCCTTAGCCAAGCTAACTAAAAGGCAGAGAGACAATATCCAAATTACTGAAATCAGAAATGAAAAGGGGAACATAATAACAGACATCAAGAAAAATCTAAAGAATTATTAGGTCTTACTTCAAAAACCTGTTTGCCACAAAATTGGAAAATCTAAACAAAATGGATGATTTTTCTTGATAGATACCAATTACCAAAGTTAAATCAAAATCAGATAAACAATTTAAATAAACCTATAACCCTTAAGGATGCAGCCATTAAAATCTCCCAAGCAAAAAAAGCTCAGGGCCAGACGATTTTAGTGC
Organism: Psammomys obesus; assembly: GCF_907164565.1. Lineage (NCBI taxonomy): Eukaryota > Metazoa > Chordata > Mammalia > Rodentia > Muridae > Psammomys > Psammomys obesus. The sequence continues at coordinate 13,266,909 of NW_026596149.1, read as the reverse complement.
AGAATTCTACCAAACCTTCAAAGCAGAGCTCATACGAATATTCCTCAAACTATTCTATGAAACAGAAACAGAAGGAACATTGCCAAATTCATTCTATGAGGCCACCGTCACCTTGATACCTAAACCTCACGAAAACTCAATAAAGGAAGAGAATTTCAGACAAATTTCTCTTATGAACATGGATGCAAAAATACTCAATAAAATGCTCGCAAACAGAATCCAAGAACACATCAAAAACATAATCCACCATGATTAATTAATTATTTTCAAAGATATTTCAATATATGGAAATCCACCAATGTAACCCACCATATAAACAAATTGAAAGACTAAAGCTACATCATCATCTCATTAGATGCTGAAAAAGCCTTTGATAAAGTCCAACACTCAGTCATGATAAAAGTCTTGGAGAGATCAAGGATACAAGGCACATATCAAAAAACAATGAAGGCAATATACAGTAAGCCAAGAGCCAACATCAAATTAAATGGAAAGAAACTTAAAGCAATTTCACTAAAATCAGACAATATAATTACTTGAGATTTTCAATTTATGAATTTTTTATTAATTATAGTTTATTCACTTTGTATCCCAGCTGTAGCCCCCTCACTCATTCCCTTCCAATCCCACCCTCCCTCTCTCATCTCCTTCCATGCCCCTCCCCAAGTCGACTGATAGGGGAGATCCTCCTCCCCTTCCATCTGACCCTAGTCTATCAGGTTTCATCAGCACTGGATACATTGTCTTCCTCTATGAACTGGTAAGGCTGCTCCCCACTCAGGGGAAGGTGATCAAAAAGTCAGGCACTGAGTTCATGTCAGAGACAGTCCCTGTTCCCATTACTAGGGTACCCACTTAGATACTGAGCTGCCATGGGCTACATCTGTGCAGGGGTTCTAGGTTATCTACATGCATGGCCCTTGGTGGAGTTTCAGTCTCAGAAAAGATCCCTGTGCTAGATTTTTTTGTTCTGTTGCTATCCTTGTGGTGCTCCTGTCCCCTCCAGGTCTTTATGTCTCCCACTTCTTTACTAAGAGTCCCTGCACTCTGCCCAAAGTTTGGCTATGAGTCTCAGCATCTGCTTTGATACCCTACTGGGTAGAGTCTTTTTGAGGCCATCTGTGGTAGGCTCCTGTCCTGTTCCTGGTTTTCTCCCTCTTCCAATGTCTGTCCCATTTGCCTTTATGAGTGAAGACTGATCATCTTACCCAGGGTCTTCCTTCTTGCTTAGCTTCTTTAGGTGTACAGATTTTAGTATGTTTATCCTATATTATATGTCTAATATCCACTTATAGGTCAGTGTATACCATGTGTGTCTTTCTGCTTCTAGGATACCTCACTCAGGATGATCTTTTCTAGTTCCCACCATTTGCCTGCAAATTTCATGATTCTCAAGTATAAAATAAGGACATTTGCTCAGACATGTATGGCAGCTTTATTGGTAATAGCCAGAATCTGGAAACAACCCAGATGTCCTTCAGCTGAGGAATGGATACAGAAATTGTGCTACATTACACAAAGGGATACTACTCAGTACTTGAAGTTTTAGCTACAGCAATAAGACAACTAAAATGAAAATCAAAGGAAAATTGGAAAGGAAGGGGTCAAAATATGACCATTTGCAGATGATATGATAGTATACATAAGTGTCCCCCAAAATGCTGCCAGAGAACTCCTACAGCTGATAAACACCTTCAACAAAGTGGTTGGATACAAAATTAACTCAAAAAATTAGCAACCTTCCTATGTACAAATAATAAACAGGCTTAAGAAGAAATTGAGGAAACAACACCTTTCACAATGGCCACAAATAATATAAAATATCTTGGTGTAACTCTAACCAAGCAGGTGAAAGACCTGTATGAAAAAAAAAAAAAAAAAACCTTCAAGTCTTTAAAGAAAGAATTTGAAGAAGATGACAGAAAATGGAAAGCTCTTCCATGATCTTGGATGGGTAGTATTAACATTTTTCTCATTTATTGAAAAAATAATTTTTTTCTCATATAACATATCCTGATTACAATTTCCCTTCTCCTCATTTCTTCCGGTTCCTCTGCTCTTTCCCTCCCATCCAGAGATTCACTCCCTTTTGGACTCTGATTAGAAAATATCATTTAGGCTTCTAAATATAACAAAAAATAGTAAGATAAAACAAAAACCATTACATGGAGGTTGGACAAGGAAAACTAGCAGAAGGAAAAAAGCCCAAGAGAAGACACAAGAATCAGAGGCCCGCTCATTCATACACTCAGGATCCACATAAAAATACTAAACCGACAGCTATACTATATACGCAGAGAGGGACCTGCTGAGGAACCAAAGCCAGCCCTGTACTTGCTGCTTCAGTCTCTATGGGCTCATCTAAGCCTTCCTCATCTGATTTAGAGGAGCTTGTTCTCCGTACTCCCCATCCCCTCTGGCCACTACACTCTTCCCACCTCCACTTCCACAGGGTTTCCTGAGATGTGAGGGGAAAGATTTGAGAGAGACATTCCATTCAGAACTCTGTGTTCCATTGTCTCTCTCTTTCTCTGTGTAATGTCTAGCTTTGCTTTTGTTGTTGTTGTTGTTTTTTGACACCATCAGCTGCAGGAGGCAACAGTCTGATTTAACATAAGGCCCACTTCATGAGATGTAACCCAAACGTGACACTGCTTGGGTGACCAAGAACCAGAGACCTGGGGTAATACTAAAGACCACTGGTCTTATATTAAAAAAAAAGGTAGTGACAAAACAACTCCCAATGATATTTTGCTATACTCAAAGATGAGTGCCTTATTCACCTGACATCGTAGAAACTGTCAACAAATTTAATCAACCAAACATAGTACAAATTCCATGGTAAAGATGAAAGGGTTCAATGGATGGAAAAATCACTTTGTGAACACTCTGATTTCCCAGCATACATGGACTTTCCTGTTTCACTTCTGCATTATCGATTATTTTCTAACCTGTTTTTATGGTTTTTCATTCTCTTTATGTTTACTTATTTTTTTAGCGGGTGGGGAACGAGGATGCCTAGAGCACAGAGAGCAGGAAGAGGTCAGAGGACACCTTGCAGGAGTTGTTCCTTTTCTACCCTCTACCATGGGCCTGAACTGGGATCATCAAGCTGGTGAGAAACATCTTTACCCAGTGATCCAACTTGCCAGACCCGTAATAACCTGATTTCAATGAACATTATACTACCAGTGCTTTCCATGTTTGTACTCACCAAATAATTGTTAATTTATTTTTTTCTTTTCTTTTCTCTTTTTGGAGGGGGGATATGGGTGTATCTGTGCGTGTGCATGTGTGTGGGAATCAAACATACAGCCTTTAATATATTTTCACTGAACTCCATCCCTAACTCTGCTAATTCTCTTAATTTCATATATTTTCTGGGAGCCCTAGGATCCTGGGTTTAAGATGGGGCCATATGTCTAGACTGATTTGTGGAAAATAATTAGAAATAATCTGTTGATTCAGGGAAAGAACACCTAATTGTTTTTATTTATATATTTATTTATTTATTAACTTAACCAAGGCTTCTGAGGGAACTAGCAATTGTTAAGAAACCCTCATCCTGTCTGCCTTAATATTACCTTTGTAACATATTAAACAAACTTGGTGGCTTTAAACTATATACATTTATTCAGTTATAGTCCTGAAGTCCAGAATGTCAAGATGAGCTTTATAGGGCTGTTATCAAGATAGTGACAGGGCCATGGTTTCTCCCTTAATCTTGAGAAGAATTTTACTCTCTTGCTTCTCCTGGCAGTAGAGGTTGTATTCCTTACAACCTCGGTCCACATCTTCTCTTGCATCTTGTCGAAGGTCTTCATCTTTCAAACCTTTTTACCCTGAGAAATGCCTAAGTGACCTTGTGCATATAGACACATAAAATAAGTGTACAACTCAAATTCTGCTGATAATAAATCATAAAGTGCTATAAAAACAACTATTTGCTATATGTATAATTTTATAATTTAATGAAAATAAAAACCAAATTTGCATATTGAGATTGGATTGTTTGTTTCCTGCATAATGAATGAAATCTTGGCTGAATATTGGATAGTACAGGGCAGAGCATTGTTTTCAACAGTTTTCGGAGCTGATTGATGTTTTTATTTTGTAATTGCCAGTGCTGAGAATGCTATTTCACATAAATGTGTAGTAAAAATGGCAGATGTATGTTTAAGGCCATTTTAGAAATTGTTGAAAATTGTGTTCTAATTCCTAGCTAAAATTCATTTAATTTTTTTTTTGTATGGATTTTAAGTCAGTAATTCAAGCAGCAATTTTAAAAAGCAAATATCCTAAAACAATGCAATCCAAGATGAGATTTAGCAATACAGTCTTTGTTTTCTGTAATTAAAATGTTGCGTTTCTTAGTGTGTGGAGCAAAAACATAGCAATCCATAACACATGATAGTCTCAACCTTGAGCCATAACGCATGGCAGTGCTGTTGTGTCACCCGCAGTGTCCGCCGGTGTCACACGGCATGACAGCACGTGCAGGTCAAAGAGCATATGCTTCGTGCTCAGAATCAAAACTTTAGTGAATCACAGGATGAAGCATGGCAAATATGGCCAGAAACACCTCAGACTTGATAAGAGTACTCTGTTGAACCCTTTTACTAGTGCCGTTTTCGTTGCGACCTCCTCATTCAGTTGCACGATCCAGCATGGGTCATGACTCACAGTTGAATCAGCAGTCTTCCAAGCCCCAGCGAACCACTGTCTCTTATTCAGCTTCCCTCCGCTTCTGTCATGTAACTTCCTCTTCTACCTGTGCTCAAATCTGTCTTTATTTCCTATAAAAATACTTGCAATTTGCCTTTGGGGTACCATCTGGATAATCAGAGGATTGTGTCTTATTTAAAGACTCTGATCCGTCTAGAGAAACCTCATTTTGTACATAAAATAACACTCAAAAGTTCTAGGATTTGTTACTGTGTCCCATTGGGGTCCTTGTTTAATTTGCATGAGCTACATTGCAGGGTGAATCAGAAATAGATCTCACCCTGCCCTGGACATGAGATATGAGCTCTTTGTAAACCTCCTTGTACAAACCTTCTAGAATTTCACTGTCATAATTGCTATTAACATACCATAATTTAAAACACCCTGGCTGGAATAGAAATAGTTAATGTATTTCTACAAAATCAGTTTTAAATGTCTGTAATTTTAAAAGGCCTTTTAACCTAGCCACATGATAGTTAAATACGTATTCTAATGGAACTTCGTTTGTGTCTGTTATTTCAATGTACAGTCTCAAGGATGAAACATTAAACATGTTTGCTTACACTTTCAAAGAAATTTAAAATTTACGATGTGTGTGCGTTAAGTGCGTACATGTACCCATGCCATGCTGTTAGTGTGGAGGTTAAGGGACAATCTGTGAGAATCTGCCCTATCCTTCTACTATATGTAACCTAGGTATCATGCCACGTTCCTCAAACAAACTATAATGAACTACCGAGTTAGTTCTAAAGGATTTATACTTCTAGTGATATTCAGTTAAGGTTAAAGACTTACAGAGATACTATAGCTATTGACTGGAACCATTGTTTGTAGCTTTGTCTAGGGAAGGCTTTAGAGAAAGGAACATAAAGGCCTGTAAAATTTTTAACTGGCTCAATAAAGGTATACTTGGGATATTCACCTAATAAACCCTGTGTGAATCTTCCTAGTTGTTACATGGGTTTTTACAATAAGTGGGAAGATAATTCTGTAGCTCTGTTCCTAACAAGTCCATACCCTATATATGGAAATATACCAAGTACTGGAACAAAAGTGAGTTTTGATTTTTCTTTTTAATTTTTTATTGATTCTTTGTGGGTCTTACATCATGCACCCCAATCACGCTCATCTTCCCATCCCTCCATATCTGCCTTCCAACCTTGCAACCCTCTCAAAAAGAAAATAAACAATAAACAAACAAACAATAGAACATTTTTTATGTGACTACAGCACAGGAGGGCTAGAGATAGAAACTACTTAGTTAAGTGCTTGTTGTGCAAATAAAAGGCTTTGAATTTCCTCAGGGGTCACTTAAAAAGAGTAGCCAAGCCTACTCAGGGAACACCAGGCCAGTGAGAAGGCTCATCTCAAAGCATGAAGTGGAGTGGGGAGATAGCATGGCGGTAAAGCACATGGCACACAAGTGGGAAGAACTGGGTTTGGATCCCCAGAACCCAAGAACCAGCCTGGTGTGGCAGTGAACATCTGTAACTCCCATGTTTCCAACATGGGAAGTGGAGACTGAATCCTGAGAGGTTTGTGCATCACTGAGCCTGTTGTACGTGGTGGCAAACAAAAGCCCTCTCTTATACAAGGCAGAAGGGGAACCAACCTCCAAAGGTGTCCTCTCGCCTCCAAAGTGTTCCATGACAACCACATGCCTACACTTGCACACGTAGATGTGCATGCATAAACACGCATCCTTCCCCCTGCACCACGTTGCATGCACACTACACACCAACACGCAATATATGTGCATATCAAGATTTTAAAGGGATGCACATTTTAACTGCTTGGTTTCATCGTTTGACAATTTCATACGTACTTGTAATGTATTTGGGTTCCTGCCCTCTAAAATCTTCTTCCTGTCCTCCAACATTTCCAACAGCCTTTTTCCTAGCTTCATGCTTTGTAATCGGGGACTCCTGTGTGACCTTTGCTTTGGAGGTGTCCTCTGGACCCTGGTGGGTTCATCAGTTGGCAAATCTGAGGGCAAGAATTTCTCTATGCCACGAGGGTGTTGTTAGCTAATAGATCTTCAGCAATGAAGACCAGGATCCCCTGAGCCCCTGTTCTATCCATGCCTGACTATTTATGAGTCCTTTCAGTGTATATAATTTTTACTAGAACAAGTCAGGATGGGCCTTACAAAAAACATCCACGGTTGACCACCATGGCATGCATACTCACCTGGCTAAGCAACTGCACATAGGAATATGCACAGATTTGCAAAGGAAAAGCGTGAATACAAAATTGTTGTATTAGTTATTACTATTTAATATTGTATATTTATTTTTAGTAAAGCTGCAGGTAACCTTAAACAGTTGTATAACCAAATCACCACACAGAGACTAGGATTTATTTAATTAACCTAGAACACAATGCTGGGCAAAAGTTACTCCATCCTAAACCTCCAAGCCCGCATAGTTCCTACCATTCAGATTCACCCATTGTACTTGCTTTTAGTGATATCTTGGGTCTGGTTCATTTCTCTACGTCATTCCAAGACCCCTCCTTCAGCTTCTGCTCTCCCAGCTTCTGCTCCTCTTCACCCTCCTACTCCTTTCTCTCCTCCTACTTCTTCTCCTGCCTCCTACTCCTTCCTATCCTCCTGCTTCCTTCCTCTCCTCCCACTCTCAACCAGGATGTCCCACCCTATCCTTTCCATTGCTCAACATTATGGCTGGTTGTTTTAATTGACAAATTGGAGAACAAATGGTGGCATGTTTACACAAACTTGAGACAGGGGATGCTTAGAATAAACATCACAATGCAATGTCCAGATTGAAACCAGATAGTGGGGGAGAGAAATCAGCATTTAAATGAAAAAGGGTAAGGTGTATACATTTCAAAAGAACATTATACCAACATAAAATAGTTATTGGCAGACAAATAACTGTGCTTGGAGAAGAGTTTAACTGAAAAGGAAAGAAATGTGGTCTGTTTAATTATTTTATAGGGTTAGCTCTGTGTTACAAACTGCCACCTATGTCTTCCTTAGCTCCTCCAATGTTTCAACTTTTTACAATTCTTGAATGGCATCCCCTTCTATGTGTCAAACTGACTCACTGTCTGGAGGGAGGGAATACTTTCACACCAATGAAATTACTGCCTTCTTTCTGTCCTATTGATCGCTGGGATGCAGTAACTGAAAAAACTCAGTGACTCACCCTCAACCTCAGCGGGAACCCAGTACATCATCTGTGCAAGCACCTGATCTCTACTGGCCAAGTCTGAGATATCCAAGAGCTGGGGAAGACAGATGTCCCAGGGACATGCTGCCAGGTAGAGAGCAATAACTTCCATGAATTGTCAGTTTTTGCCTCTACTCCCACCTATTTCTGTCACATGCTCCAGTACTATTTAGAACAGTCATTTCAGCCTTTGTCTATTTGATCACCTGTCTCCTTTGTCAGACCCAGTGAGCCATTTGGCAGCCACAGAGGTGGCCATCTGTGCTGTTAGAAAGAGGCTCTTTTCCCATCACTTACTTAGCTTTCTCATCCAAAGATTCTTGGCTTGAAGAACTCAGGTGCTTCAGATTTCTGGGCTTCTTGCCACTGACTGGGTGGGTTTCACATCTTGGGCTAGCTTTTGAGGTAGAAGAATCTAGAGGGCACTGTGTTTCTTTGGCAATTTCTTTCTCATCCCCAGAGCATAGACATTTACTTGGCTGTGCCAACTGGCTTGCTCTATTGACCTTTCTACTTTAAGTGATTTGCTCTATTCCTGAAAGTCCAGTCAGCATAAGCAAACAGAAACAGGCATGATCTCAACAACAGGAAACAGTGAATGGGCTACTCTCTATTTCTTGAGAAATGGCAATTCATATGGAGTCAAATTAAGGTCATTACAAGGAAAATTTCAAGTTTGAAAGTACTATAAACAGGTCTCCAGACCCATGGGGATAAGCTTACTTAGATACATACCTTTCACTCTGTTTTAGAAATGGTTTTAATCACCTGTGCTTAGAGAAACAAAGCTATTTGCCTTTGTACCAAATAAAGGGAAACCTGTTTTATAACATTTACCATCTGTGGAAAATGATCTCATACAAGCCTGGAATGTCATGGTTTTAATGTTCGTTTAGCTTAGCTAAGATTGTCTTTGAAAATATTGGACAATTTCAGTATAACTAGTGATTCAATAGTGATATTTAAGACAAAAAAGGAATTTGATGATGTGGTTACTTTGCAGAGCAAAGCATTCTGATCTAAATTCTAGGTCAGAATGGAGTGCTGACAGACCCCTGTCTCAGGAAAGATATTAACAAGTTAATGAAACTGCCTTTCCCTTTCTTTGATTATGCCTAATGCCAAGGAAAGTAATGTTTTTCTCCCTTCCAGTTTATAGCAATATCATAAACACAGTAGTAATTAATAGCTATAAAGATCTCAAAACATCATGATATCATAAAAAGTGAAAGTGAAGTGTATTAGATTGTAATAAATTCTTAGTCATCTAGACACTTTTAATTTAGAATGGGATACAATCCAGTGAGACACGCTTCAGAAGCTTACAAATGCACCGTATAGGAAAGAGTCATTTACTAAATCAAGATGAGAAAGTAAACAAAATTTTAGAATAAGGAAGAGAATAGATACACCTATTTACACTCTCTTGAGTGAGTACTTAAAAATAAATATCTCAAGGGTACTTAAAAATATATCTCAAGATTCACTGTTATCACAACAGGGCTGCAATAGATAACTCCAGGAAGATATCCTGGTAGTTCTAGACATTTATTAGACATTTAAAAAAAAAAAAAACCTCTTTATATTTATATTTGGGAACGTAGTTGCAAAACAGTATCCCACAATGGATTGAGAAAGAAATTGTTTTAATTCTGACTTATATTCAAGAATACGGTAAGCTGTAAAAATTCATATAATTGGAATAACAGAGACAGAAACCACTATTTGGGAGGAAATCACGTAAAAGAAAAATATAGAAGTGAACGATATAAACTGTCAAATAGTTTACTGTTGAAAATAGGGTATAAACTATACAATCAAAGGCAGCTTTGAACAATGCAGACTATCACAAGGGCCTTTATTTGGATCTCATGATATGAAGTTTAAAATTAATCAGAAACATAATTAAAATATATGTATAAATTTAAGTGTATGATTTTGGAAGCGGCTACAGAGGGAACTTAAGAATGGCCCCAGACAATAAAAATTAAAGAATGATCCAAAATAAGGAACAGGTTTAGTTTCCTTATTTGGGATGGGGAGATGGAGAGGATATGTGGGTTTCTCTTTGCTTCATGAGGTTGAAGGCTACACCAAAATGGCCCTACTATGAATCTATCAAAATAGTAGCATTTTAATGGACTCCGTGTTCAGTTTTTGAGTTTACACCTGTGTGCTGCTATTGTTGTTATTGAAGGAACACAAAGAAAGAATGCGTGAGTGTGTTCTAATCCAATAGATGTCACAGGTTGGAATCAAATGGGGATTTGGACATTATTATTTGATAAGCATAGAAGTGTTGATGACCTATGAAACCACAGTTTCAGAGCATAAAATGAGAGGGTCAAAAGCGTCATAGATCAGAGGAAATGTAAATGCGTGGACAAAAACTCCCATAAGAAATAGACATTTCTCTTTAAAACTAAGGTGGGAAATAAGCAGTATTTAAATCTATAAAGAAAAAGTAAAAATGATGATCAAAGAGACTCAAAGATCAAACATTCACTTCATGAAGATGATCCCCACAAAAATACAAAAAGTTTCCATGCACACTGCCCAACAGTTGGCTGTAAGTCTCAGCATCTGCTTTGATAGTCTGCAGGGTAGAGCCTGGAATCTTATGTAAGAAGTGGGAAATAGTAAGATCTGGAGAGGACAGGAACTCCACAAGGAGAGCAACAGAACCAGAAATTTGAACACAGGGGTCTTACCAGAGACTCATACTCCAACCAAGTACCAGGCATGGAGATAACCTAGAACCCCTGCACAGATGTAGCCGATGGCAGTTTAGTGTCCAAGTGGGTTCCATACTAGTGGGAAGAGGGACTGCCTCTGACATAATCTGATTGGCCTGTTCTTTGATCACCACCCCCTGAGGGGGGAGCAGCCTTACCAGGCCACAGAAGATGACAATGCAACCACTCCTGATGAGATCTGGTAGACTAAGATCAGAAGGAAGGAGAGGAAGACCTCCCCTCTCAGTGGACTTGGGGAGGGGGATGCATGAAGAAGGGAGTGGGAGGGTGAGATCAGGAGGGGAGGAGGGAGCGGCTTATGGGGGATACAAAGTGAATAAAGTGTAATAAAAAATATTATGAATAAACAAATACATCTTGTTAGCCAGGGGTAAACCATGTGAAATAAAATCAGCTCTAAAAAAAAAAAAAAAAAAAAGTTGGCTTGAGACGTTTAAGTATGCATAGATTCTCAGAAAGGAAACAGTGTCATATTTCTTGGAAAGAAAAATAAAACATGTTAATACTGAAAGTGTTGTGTTTTAAGGAGCTGAAAAAGGAAACCAGAAGAATTCACATCAGTGGTCTGTGCTTTTCTCTACTGAAGTCAGAGACGAACTAGTGGATGAGCAGGAAGAACTTGGTTAAGGATGAGTAGAAACCGCTCAGGTAGAGGAATCGACTACAAAATTCACCAAAATTAAGAGAAGTATTGGCAGGAATTACCCAGGGCAGTGCTGATGATGATTCCTAGGACTTCCTTGGGACTGCTTCCCTTTGGGTGTCAGTGTGTAAGTGCAGGAAAGATGATAACCCACAGGAGAAAATATTAACCACAATACTCTCAAATAAAGGTAAACTGTCTTGGGTCAGTATGTCTTCTTAGCTATCTGCATCTGTGTATGTGTGTAGAGTTTGTTGAACATTAATCAAAATCTTGGAGAGAAAAATATGGAATAACATTCAAATGTGATCATTCAGGAGAACATAGTATTTCCAAAGTGAAAGGGGCAGGAGAAACTATGAATCATGCACGAGGTATGTATCAAGGGCCACTCAATTTGGGACTTACTGTAGGCCTTACTGAAAGAGGGTTTTTGTGAAACTTAGCAAGAACTGTAGCTTTTCAGTAAAGACCACAAAGTATGTTATGGCTTCTAGGGAATAGGATAGATCTGGTCAGTGGATTTCATCTGATAGAGTGAAAATGAAAATATAAATGTCTTGTTGGTCCCTTTTGGTCTCTTTTCCTACTTGTCTACTAGAGGCATCTTCTGTTGCCTGACACAAACAAACACACAAAATGCCAAAGGGAAAAGAGACTCACAATCCATGTGAATCAGCTCCAGCAGAGGAACAGTATGAGGCTGGAAGGGCCAACTAATAGAGCATCCTAAGAAAATGAAAGAAGTAGATATTTGAATTTACCCAATGCCTTAAGTGATTTAAATGATGGGCAGAATTTTTCCGGGTTTTGGTGTGATTCATGCAAATGTCACCAATAAAACAAGACTCCTAGCTTTATGTTATGTATTTTTTTTAATTTTCTAATTTTTCTTATGGTGATATTAATGGAGGATTTTTTTCCTCCTCTTTCAAAAACTCATTCAATCAAAGACAGTTTAAAAGAAAGTAACTGTGTGGTAGTGTGGAGCTCATAAATAAGAAATATAGGAAAGGCTGAGGTTGACATGACAATTTCTGAAAAAAACTTTCAATCAAAACGCTTCTGGATGTTTTTTTGGCAGGTGCTTATTGATGTAAATTGAATGGAAGATGAAGTAAGCAGATTGCCATTTAAATCTTAATTAAATTAAGACTTACACATCAGTCCAATCTTTCCGAGGTCTTGATGAACAAGGGACAAGACTAAAATAAAGAGAAAAAAGGTTAAGATGTAGCTTAGCTTGTTTGTAATTTATAATTTATAGCCTAAATGAGAAGATGAAGAAAAAGAGATAAAGATGAATTCCCTGACGTTTCTCCAGTGGAATCTATGAAACTGCAATAATTATATTTGTCCACCATTATCCATTGCTATAATCCCCGCAACGACACGGTCTCATGGTCTTTAGAGCACTCATGTTCCTTAACCACATTCCTATCATAATTACAAAGCAAAATTGGTTAGAGAGTATTGTTGGATTTAGTGTATATTTAGGACAGAAGCCCTGCTTTAAAGTCTGCTGCAAATTATGGTGTACATGGCATAATTATAGTTTATTTAATCAGATTTTCTCATCCTATTCCAAAGACAGGGAAACAAGCTGATTTTATGATGGCCTTATCCAAAGTCTCTCCAATCTGATGATTCTGTCATTGATTTCAAGAAGCTTTTGAAGATGTCTGTAGCAATCTCTAATATCCAAAATGTAAATCACTTTTTGCTTAATAAAAATATATTGAGCATCACTTTAAACACTGCTTTATGTCAAATGCCAGTGTTACAGAGATAAAACATACCATGTCTTCCTGTCAAGAAGTTTATATTCTGCTATTAGAAGCAGTTATGTAAATAAATAAATGGCACACTGTATACCACACGCTGTAATTCCAGCCGAGTTCAAAGCACTCCAGGAGGGAAGCAAAGCAGGCAGTGCTGGCTTTATCTAGTAATAACGTATTAAATGAGGAGACATAAATTGAGTCCTGCAGATTTTGAACACAGTGTGTGTGTGGGGGGGGTGTTGTTTTATGTTCTTTTTTTTTATTTTTTAATCTCTGTTTACCTCCAAGCTTATGTTAGGTTCTCATTCTTCTTTGTACACTGATGAACATTCTCCTTCAAAGAAAAATGTAAGTGATTAGGCAGAAAATACTCCCAAACCACTCTTTGTATATATAAACAATTTCACCTAGTAACAGCAATATTCATGACAGAAATGGATACACCTTGAAAACTGCTCAAATGCATGCACTCGGTGGCTGGCTCTTTGATCACCATCCCCTGAGTGGGAGGAGGCAACCTTACCAGGCCACAGAGGAAGACAATGCAGATAGTCCTGATGAGACCTGATAGGCTAGGGTCAGAGGGAAGGGGAGGGAGATCTCTCCTATCAGTGGACTGGGGAAGGGGCATGGGAGGAGAAGAGGAAGAGAGGGTGGGATTGAGAGGGGATAAGGGAGGGGACTACTGCTGGGATACAGCTGTATCCCTGTGAATAAATTGTAATAGATTTAAAAAAGAAAAATGTTCAAATGAATGTTGATATTATTAATTGCATTTATAAATTTAAGATTAAGTTGATAGCATTGAATATTTATCTAAGGCACCTGAATCGGAGCCTAAATCCTATATTAAAATGAGAATGTCTATAAAGATATAAAAGAGAAAAAAAGAACTCAGTCACAGGTATTTTACATTAAGCAAGGGAGATATACACCCATATAAATAATGTCTGCAATCAAAATAGTCTATTAAGACAACCATGCGCAGGTACTACAGATCCATTCTCTGGAGATTGAAGGGGATTCTGTGAAGGGAATCCTCCAAAGCTTCTTCCACGAGGTGAGAATGTCTCTTCACATACTTGGAATTGCTTCTTGGTCTGTAGATGCTGCTGTCATTTTCTCAGTGTGTCCAGAATCTGCTGTGAAGAACCACACATTGGTCAGGGAACAGTCCATTGCCTTGTTTGCACTCTACAGCTAATGCAACCATCATAGCCTGATATTGGAACCATCATGCTCTTGGCCTGTTTGTCCCATTTCCTTTCATGAAGCCATGGTGCTGAGCTACACCAGTGAGCTTCAGCTACTGGGGAAAAGAAAATGAAGAGAGAAATAAAACTGTTACTTATATGTAATTTAAAGATTGTCTTCTCAGAGGCTCAGCCAAACTAATATAACTGATAGGGTTCCATCTACTTAGGGATAACATCAAGTGAAAGTGATAACAGTAAGCACGATGGTACTGACCAGCTAAACTAGAGATATCTTAAAGCTTAAGTCTGTGCAAGGTTTAAGTTTCTACATCAATTTATCAATGTTTGCAAAACATGCAAAGTCCTCTTGTGCCAGGAAACCAGATATATCAGTCTAAGCAACAGGATCCATAATGACACCAGAATATCATAAATTTTTACAGTACCCTGTAAATTGGGTCCAGTTGGCCCACTAAGGTTCATGGAGAAAATTAAAAAGTGGCTGAGATGCATGTTTGTTTATTTGTAAAATGGAAAATAAAAAGCGCCCCATAAATGCTAAATAGTATGATTAAATTTCTAGGCACTTTAGCAAATGTCACCAGACAAATGCTGAGTAGATTAGGGTCTATTTGATTGGCATTTTACTTCAAGGAAATAGGAGTTTTTTGTTTTTTGGGTTTTTTTTTAAGTAATTTTGATTCCAGACACTATCACTTCTAAAGAGCCATAAATCTCATTTGCATCTCCAAAAAGCTATAAAAATCTTTATTAAAATGAATACCATAACCTGCCTTCTACCTTGATTTTGTTTTAGTGGGCATATTCTCCAGACTCGAAAACCATAATGGGTATAATTGTACTTTTTTCCTAAAGCAAAGTTCTTTTGAGCAAGGAAAGTATGATTCCTATTTAAATGGGACAGGAGTGTGGATAATGCAGCTCAATAGTGGAGTGTCACCTAGAATATACAAGGTAATATTTAATATATAGCACTGCAAATATACTTACCTATGTGTGAGTATGTGCATGAGAGAGAGTATGTGTGTGTGTGTGTGTGTGTGTATGTGTGTCAGTTTGTGTATATAATTAAAAGGGAGTGGGGTGTTCTTTTTTATGTTTTTTATTAATTACACTTTATTCACTTTGTATCCCCCATAAAACCTCCCTCCTCCCCTCTTGAACCCACCCTCCTTCCCCCTTCTTCACTCATGCTCCTCCCCAAGTCCACTGATAGGGGAGGTCCTCCTCTCCTTCCTTCTGATCTTAGTCTATCATATCTCATCAGGAGTAGCTTCATCATCATCTTCTGTGGCCTGGTAAGGCTGCTCCCCCCTCAGGGGGAGGTGATCAAAGACCAGGCCAATCAGATTATGTCAGAAACAGTCCCTCTTCCCACTAGTATGGAACCCACTTGGACACTAAACTGTCATGTGCTACATCTGTGCAGGGGTTCTAGGTTATCTCCATGCCTGGTACTTGGTTAGAGTATGAGTCTCTGGTAAGACCCCTGTGTTCAAATTTCTGGTTCTGTTGCTTTCCTTGTGGAGTACCTGTCTTCTCCAGATCTTACTATTTCCCACTTCTTACATAAGATTCCATCCACACTGCCCAACAGTTGGCCATGAGTCTCAGCATCTGCTTTGATAGTCTGCAGGGCAGAGCCTTTCAGAGGCCCTCTGTGGCAGATTCCCAGCCTGTTTCCTGTTTTCTTCCTCCTCTGATGTCCTTCCTCTTTGCCTTTCAGTATGGAGATTGAGCATTTTAGTCAGGGTCCTCTCTCTTGATTAGTTTCTTTAGATGTATAGATTTCAGTAGGTTCATCCTATATTACATATCTATATGAGTGAGTATATACCATGTGTGTCTTTCTGCTTCTGGGACAGCTCACTCAGGATGATCCTTTTCAGGTCCCACCATTTACCTGCAAATTTCATGATTTCCTTATTTTTCATTGCTGAGTAATATTCCAACAGCACAGGCTCAAGAGCAACAATCAATAAATGGGACCTCATGAAGCTGAAAAGCTTCTGTAAAGCAAAGGACACTGTCATCAAAACAAAACGACTGCCTACAGATTGGGAAAGAATCTTCACCAACCCTTTATCTGACAGAGGGCTAATATCCAGTATATATAAAGAACTAAAGAAGCTGAAAAGAGGCAAACCAAGTAATCCAATTAAAAAATGGGGAACAGAGCCAAACAGAGAATTCTCAGTAGAGGAATATCGAATGGCAGAGAAACATTTAAAGAAATGTTCAATGTCATTAGCCATTAGGGAAATGCAAATCAAAAGGACCCTGAGATTTCACCCTACATCCATCAGAATGGCCAAAATGAAAAACTCAAATGACAACACATGCTGGAGAGGCTGTGGAGAAAGGGGAATCCTCCTCCACTGCTAGTGGGAATGTAAACTGGTACAACCACTCTGGAAATCAATCTGGCGCTTTCTCAGACAAGTAGGAATAGCGCTTCCTCAAGATCCATCCATACCACTCCTAGCCATATATCCAAAAGAGGCTCAAGTACACAATAAGGACATTTGCTCAACCATGTTTATAGCAGCTTTATTTGTAATAGCCAGAAGCTGGAAACAACGCAGATGCACCTCAACTGAAGAATGGATGCAGAAACTGTGGTATATCTACACAATGGAGTGGGGTGTTCTAAAGTGTCTATAATGAAAAGTTATGATTATGAAGGGTAGAAACTACATTCTACTACTGAACAGTATACCTTGAGTATAACTTGGGACTGGATTACCACTGTGAACACATGTCTAAAGTATAAGAAACTCAAATGTGTCCAGTCACTGTCCTACAATAACTTTAGACAGTTTCTTCATATACATGTTGGGTGAGAGGTCATTGGCTGCAGCATGAACACACCTCCTAAGAAAAAGAGTGTCACATGTTTTAAGTAAGTAAAAACTTCGGTTATACATAAATGTCAGTTGACATGATAAGACACTCAACAGCATACTGGATAAAAGAAAAATAAGCCTTAGCTGTATTTAGTCATTAACATAGAGAGTTGTTTATTTCTATTCCATATTGCTGCATTTTCTAACTAATAAATCACCATTAGACTCCTTTTCACTCCTCATTAGATGGTGAAATCAACGGATTTTAATTGCTCAAATAAAATATGTAATTGTTTTCTTGTCCCCTTCAGGAGGATTTAAATACAGGAAAGAACGAGAAACTGCAGGTACTGTCTAATTATTGTTCTATCTTCTCTGGAAAGTATGTTTACTTGCTTTTAGCATTTCTATAAAGTGGTCCCCCATGCATCCTTAAGGTCCCAAAATAAAAGTTTCCAAAAGTGTCTTGCCTGCACAGAACCCTAAGGCCAAGGAAATTCTCCATTCAATTTCCTCAAGATTCTTGCCTAAAGACCCTCATTTAACATGATGAGAGGAAGGAATGGACATCCGCAAGATGCCTCTGACTTCTACTGGTCAATTGCAATTGTGACACACACATATACAAGCAGAAATATAACAATTACATAGATAGATGGTAGATAGATAGATAGATAGATAGATAGATGATAGATAGATAGATAGATAGATAGATAGATAGATAGATAGATAGATAGATAGATA
>NW_026596149.1:13224089-13248990 GCF_907164565.1 Psammomys obesus | reverse complement strand
ATAGATAGATAGATAGATAGATAGATAGATAGATAGATAGATAGATACATAGATGTGCTTTTAATTTTACAAAGAATCCTGTGGAATACCTGAGCAATCTCAGGAAGAAATAGAACTAGCTCAAGCAGGGCTCACTATGTGGGGTAGGAAGAGTTACCTGAACAAACGCATTAGAGGATCATCACTTACTAGGGTACCATGGACGGCTTAATGCTCTGCCATCACCATTGTATTCCAAAAGACTATGCTTCCAAATGTCATCATTATATGTACATTATGTAGCTGGTCCTGATTTGGAACAATATTTTGTAGGAGCTGGCATTGCATTTCCTGGAGCATGTATTGTATTGCAAAATGTTTGACAGAACTCTACTTTTTGGTGTCTGCAGTCATTGATTTCATTTTGATATTAGTAAATAAATAGCTGTCCAATCACTGTAGATCAATAGACCCCACATTTAATAGATCATATGTAAAGCCACCTCAGCTTTGGAGGCTCCAACCTCAAGGGAAGAAAAGAGATTATGATTAGCCTTGCATTTGAAATCATTGCTGAATGAAAGCATAGACAGAGATGATTGTCGGGATCTCAACAATTGTATGATTTATTGAAGCTCTACACTTGCTGGCCGTGGTATCATTCCCTACTGTTGCAGCATGTCGTGCTGCAAGCTCGGAAGCCTTTTATCAGAGGTCATCAGCAATCAATGGAACTAATTGTAAAGTTCAACAGTGAATTCAAATGAGCATTTAATGAAGGAAAGTGGGTGAAAGCTTAACTTTTAATATATTCAAAGCGTTTAAAATGGTTTTTGGCTACAAGAGGATTATTCTGTGTAGCCTGTAACCACATATTCAATTTGTCAATGGTTTCATAGGTTAGATAAGGGAATGCCTGGCTTCCCTGACCAATGGGACATCGTGCTGCATTCCACGTTACATTAATATAAAATTCTCCACCTCTAGGAGGCTGGAGAGATGGCTCCACGAGTAAGTGCATTTGCCACCAAGCATATTGATTTAGGCTTCACCTCTAGAACCCCATGGTAGAGAGAGAGAACCAACTTCCACTAGTTGCCCTCTGGGCTCCACATGCATTGGCATGACAAGAATGCACGGCAAGCTCGCACAGGTACATGCACATGCATGAATTCAAATACACGAATAAATCAAGTTTTAAAAATTCTTTGCCACTAGTTGGTCACTACTATTCTCTCTCTTCATTGACGTACAAAAATCTTTCTCTGCATTTCAGAAGAATAGTTTGTCCTTCTCGCCAGACAATATAAAAAGGCAATGTTATATCTCACTTAAAATTCCCAGTTTGTTGCATAGTGTTATAGCTAACTGGTAAGGATTTTGACTGACTCGGTAGATATTTCCATGATCAAAAAGACTGACTGAATAGTCAGTGAAATAAATCTGAGAACCTTGGCAGAGAAACATTAGGATTCATTACCAAGCCTCTTTTTATTGTTTTGTTCAAGAATGTGAAGCATCTGTATTTCAGGTTTGCATGTGCAAAGTTGTGATTGAACTTAGGACTGCCTAGTTATACACTCTGAAATGACTTCAGGAACAATTTTATGTTACATGTTTTTAACCACAGAAAAATACATTTTAGCAGCAATAAAACAAGTGACCCTGTCAAAACTGGGGAAAAACATCTAAGCAGAAGATGCCTCAACAAAGAAGTTCCAAAGATGACATAGAAGCACATGAAAAGATACTCAATCGAATTTTCCATTGGAAAATTGGAAAGAAAAACAGCAATGATACATCTCTGCAAGTACTGGCATCACTATGGAACATGCAATGGTAACAATATAAGAAAATGAAGAAAGAAGAATTCCCTTTCATTGCTGATAAAAATACAAAATGGTGCATCAATGTTGCAAAAATTAATTTTACACAAAGCTAAGTATAGATTTAAATAATTCAGCAACCACAGGCCACCATTTTTATTTATTTAGGAAAAAAAAACAAATCTTATTTCTATATTTCTATATCAAGACCTGAAACCAGTTACAACCTTTTTTTTTTAATAATAAGATAGTATTTTACAGTTACATTTAGAATTAAACCATGGAGAACCCAGATTAACTGAAATTCACATCATTAAGTCAAATTAGCACTTAAAAGGCTCTAGAATATAGCATTCAAACTATGTGAAATTCTGGAAAAAAAAACATATATATGTTTTAGATTAGTTGCTGCCAGGGATCTGGGGAAAGTCAGGATTAGAGGTAAAATGTGGAGTGTTTTTAGGATGGCAAACTTTTCAATATGCCAAGCAAATGGCTGGTTCATGACATCAAGATGTCAAAACTTATAGAAATCTGTCACAGAAAATGTAAACTGTAATATATGCAAATTTAAAATAGTATGACAGAGCCCTAAATAGGAATGTAGACTGTTGAAAATCTAACTGCATTTCATGTATGAAACAACGTGTTCAAGAGTCATGGTGGTAGGGGAGCATCTACCTAGCTTTGATATGTGGTAGGAACTTGAACATAAACAAGGGGACAGAGATGGAATTAACGATGATGTTGAAATGGATGACAGTTGGGGACACTAGGATGTACTCTAATCTAGCTTAATGTCTTTACAGATGTGTACACAGAATTATTTATTGCTACATGTCTGTACATCAGTTGATACAGACACAAATATTCTGGACCCTGTCAGACCAGAAAGTCCAAAAGAAATGACACGCTAAGTCACATCAGGCATTCCTAGCACCCAGCTAATGGCTCCTTGTTGTAATCCACTTGTAAAACAAAGCATGGTGTGTTGAAGTAAGATCTTATACTAGCATTGACATTATATTAGACAGTTATGTAATTTCTTACAGTATCCGAAAGAAAGGAAAATTTTTAATGGTTCTACCTGTCTATTATAAAACACCTAAAGGAGCCAGGATATGGCAGTACACACCCCTCATCTTCACCCTCAGGAGGCAGACGCAGGAGGATCTCTGTGTGTAAGACCAGCCTTTTCCCCAGAATGACTTCCGACTATCACAGAGAAACCCTGTCTCAAAAGCATCCATACCCCTCCCCCCGCACACACACAAAAACAATCAAACAACAACAACAACACCCTTAAGGTAGATATATTCAAAAGAAATAAACTCATTTCGGCTCACAATTTTAGATTGGTTGAATGACCATGTTGGTTGAGGGCTTCTGCTATGTTACAAACCGACAGAGAATCAGGAAGGGAAACAGCTATGGTGAAAGGATTGAGAATATGACCTGGCTTCGTTTTAGAATGTTACAATTCTAGCATGCTATAATTAAAAGCATGCCCAGCTTTACATAAACTTTTTTGAAAAAAATGGCTTTGGAAACAAATCAGTTCTGAAAATTTGAAGTTATTAAAATTTATTCTATAATTTGTTTCTAACAGCAAATAAGATATTTAGTATTTCTTCATCTACAAAGTTTGATACTGCTTTTAGTTTATTTACATCTTCCTACTTCCATTTTGAACCTCATTTCTTTATTTATTCTCGATGAGCAATGCTTGATTCTGTCCTAGTCACTGTTGTATTACTGTGAAGAGACACTATGACCAGGACATCTCATAGAAGAAAACATTTAATTGGAGCTCACTCTTGGTTTCAGAGGATTAGGCCATTATCATCATGGCGGGGAGCATGGTGGCAGGCAAGGAGGCATTGTGCCACAGAAGCAGCTGAGGGCTCACATCTGATTTACAAGTTGCAGGCCAAGAGAGCCTGAGACAGGGCCGGAGGTGAGCTTCTGAAGCCTCAAAGTCCACCCACAGTGACACACCTTCTCCAACAAGGCCACGTGTCCTAACCCTTCCTAAACAGTTCCACCAACTGTGGGAACCAAACATGAGTCTATGGGTGCCATTCTCATTCAAACGGCCACAACATCTCTGCATTCTCACCACAGCTATCTTCATGCATTTCATTACTGTGTGAAAATAAAACTGACATTTTGTGAAAACATTTATGAAAGCTTTATGAATTTACCTTTATCTTCTGCGTATCTGTGTTGCCAGAGGATGACAACCAATGATTTTCTAGCTCTTCTTTAGATGCAAGGTCCTCCACTGACCTGGGAGCTGGCTGACTTACTAGGCTAGCTGCTCAGTGAGACCTAGGAATCCCTCTGTTTTTATTCCCAGAGCTAGGATTGAAGTAATGGATCATGCCTGGCATTTTATGTTGGTACTGACAATTGGATTCCTTCTGCTTGCATATCAGTTACCTCTCCAACTGAGCCATCTCCCCAGCCTCCAACGTGAGCATATTTTAGTAGTATCTTTAGCCTAGTGATGGGAATTTACAAGAACGCACACTTACTTCTTCAACTGCAATATTTTAAAATGTAGACTTTTAAATTTGGGAGTTTGTGACATGAATTTGCATAGCAACAAGATCAATATTCACTCAAATTGCCCTTTTTCCTAATAACCCTCACTTCTAAAGTACTGATCAAGAGGAATGGCCCTTTTTCTTTTTTACCTGATTGATGTTTCTTGCTTAAGTAGGAGCTACATTTACTTCAGCAGATTATGACTATGGCTTGATGCATTCTTTTTTCCTAAGTTAATATCAGGTTTTAAGAAGAGAGTGATTGTTCCAAGAATTTTCATACACGTAATGATCACATAAAAGACAGCTCATCTGATGCAGAGAGTCAGTCTTTAGTTTTCATTACTTTGTAACTTCTTTTTAAATTGACATTACTATTTAGAAAATGAGTTTTACATTCACTTCTTTGGGAACTAATGTAAATTGCATTTTTATATCAATTGTGTCACTCCATATCCTAAGAATTAAATTTGGAAGTCAGTCAGGTACATCGGGGAAAGCCCAAGGGTTTAAGGACAGACCACGTGGTTTGAATGCTGCCTCTGCCTACTGGCAATGCGTGGATCCCAGCTTCTTCAGCTATGACAGGAGGTAAGCATGAACTCAATGCATTGGTCTTAGCACAAAGAAAGCTGTGTATTTCCAGAGCATGGTTCAGCCCCTGACACATGGAAGGTTCCTAATGCATGTTCCTTTATTTCCACATTAAATTTGTGAGGGCTCTTATTTTGGTAGGCAAAGAACATGGCAAAGGTTAATGAGAAAAGAGAAAATTATTGTCTCTAAAAACTGAATACTAGAGTCAAAGTAAAATTTAAACCTGAGACCTCACAGGAAACAGGTCCTTTCTTTTTCAACTGCAATATTTTTACATTTATAATTTCAAATTTAGGAGTTTGTGACATGAATTTGTATAGTAACAGGATCAATATTCATTAAAAGTTGCCTCTTTTCTTAATATGCCTCACTTCTAAAGTATCACATAAAGAAACCACTGAGATCTTAATATGTGTATATTTCGAATCAGAAAGGAGTTACAGAGAAGACAGTAATTTTTATAATTTCCAGCATATTTGTATATTTAAAATATTATGGATTATTTTTCTAATTCTGTAAAAGTCACCACAAAAAAAGAAGTTCCAAGTTACAAACCACAAAATAATATCAATAATACAAGGAAGAGTGTTGGCTTACACTACCAAGTTATTTTTAAAATTAAAGTGACAAATATTGAGATAAGCTTCAGAAGAATTTCAAAAGGTATTCAACACACAATCAGTCAAAGATATGATAAATAAAACCAAATATGAAGTATAAAACCAAGTATCACTGCTCACCCACAAGAGGGCCTTTGGCAAGACCAATAACGTCATTGCCAGCAGAGATCTAGAGTAATAGTAACTCTCAGATAAATCTACGCAATCCTTATGTAAGAGATGGAGGATACAAGCTCTAGGAAATTTGCAATAAAGTTAAATGGATACCAAGTCTCTATCCTAGCAAGTTCTCTGCCTATGTCTATATAAAAAAAGAACTTACACATATATAAAAGATTCGTACAAAAATACTCAGAGCATACACACATAATGATAATAATAATAATAATAATAATAATAATAATAATAATAATAACTAGAAATAAACCAGATGACTATTCCCAAGAAAGTGGAAAGAACCTGTGCTGTATTCATAAAATAAGATGCTACTATGACAAAAAAGATCAGATATGACAGTCAATGGCATGAAAATAATGACAAAAATAAAAACTTACTAAGAAGACTGCTAACTCTGTGCTTCTGTTTATATGAGGCTTGTAGCAGCAGAAAGCAGAACAATGATCCCTGGTGCTTTGCAGTTACTGTGAGAGTGGCTTAGTAAATCCTTTGAGGTGATGGGAACACTATCTCCCTTTTGTGGTTATTTGCTAAATATTTTTGACAAAATTTATCAGGCTGTAAATTTGAAATTCTTATGATACACAACATATAAATAATAGCTTATATTTAAAAACCTATAAGAAATCTGGGCATGACAACAACATATGATTTAGTCCTAGCCCTTAGGAACTGAGGTAAATGGATCTTGAGGTCAACCAGGTCTACAGCCAGGGCTACACAGAGAAACTCTGTCTTGAAAAACAAATAAACAAACTTATAACTATAACTTATGACAAAGTACTACTTTGTCCACTCTCCAAGAATAGCCTTAGGTCTGGAGGGAAGAGCATTTATGCCTCATTGGGTCAGAATCCACCTCCTTTGAGGCCATGTCTTACAAAGATCAGGGCAACATTTTCCTGATGGACATGGTTTTCTTTTTCTTTTGTTTGTTTGTATGTGTGTGTGTGTGTTTGTTCTCGTGTCAAGATCATATCTTATAGGCCTCTGTTTTCTTTCACATGTCTCTTACCTGCAAAAATAATTGACCTGTATTTGATGCTGTTGGTGGTTCCCTGTATGTCAAGTCTCTGCTAGAGGAAGGATACATCATAGAAAATGACAAATAAAACAGTGTATTATAGTTTTGATCCCTAAAATACTTGGCTTTTGGCTCTAAGTGGCAGTCTGATAAAATGAGTCTATTTGTCTTCTGTTTATGCCCTTTTGACTTTAACTTAGATTATGTCATAAACACCTAATTGGCATCTCCTCCTTAATCCCTGGCCTGAGTTTTGACTTTTCCATTCCCTTTAGAGAAAACTGAGATAGGACCCTGTCCAAATCCAACTTTGGAGCACTATGCTATCTAATCAACCAACTACGTTAGAGTTGACATGGAGAAATGTCTGCCCATTGCCAGTGTTCTTATTTCTGCCTGGGTTCCTGTTTTCTTTCCCCACTCCTAGCCTTTTCTCATATACTTTACATCACACATTTATAATTTGATGAAGATGAAAGTGTTAAATAAATCAAACTTTTTGTCTTAGCATGTAATTGCTTTTGGTGACCATGGTGTACTGGAATCACCAAATGCCCATTTACCTCAATGGGATTGGATTTCCAGTGGACCCAGCCCTCTGCAGTTCTGTCCACTGATATCAATGGTATGCCATCTTACATGCTCTAAAACAACAAATGTTCCTTTGCATGCTTATTAGTGGAATTCTGAAAACCAGAATATGTATAATTATTATACATATTTACATCTTTGAAATGTTCCTTTGAATGTTGTATTTTTGTTTAAGAGATCATGCCTAAGGGTGGATTCATAGAAAACTATGTGACACCATTTGTTAACCAAGCCATAACCCTTTATTGAATGCATACCAAATTAGAAACAAATCACTTAAAACATATTTTCTGGGTTTATTCAACACAAAGAAGCTCTCGTGCGTGTAGTCCATGAGAGCATTCTAATTATATTTAGAAAAATCAGAGCCGCTCTATTGCTTCAGTTATTCTAAATTCAGAATATTCAATATGAGCACAGCTTTACTCTCACTGAGAGTATGTTCCAGTGAAGTGAGACCTATAAGATTAGGAAGGATTTCTCCTTCTTCCTAAACAGTTATACTATTCTGGGTGCCCTAGAAATTGCCTACCCTGTTAAGTGTACCCTTTGGGTTTGTATGGATAAAAGGTGTGTTCTCTTTAAAAAAAAAAAAAAGAATGCTGATTACACACACAGACTGAGTATTTTTATCAGTTTTAGAAAACATGTCTGGAACTAAATGAAGAGATGCTACCATATACGGTGTGTGCTTGTAATCCCAGCACATAGGAGGCTGAGGCTGAGGGAGTAGGTCACTAGAAGTCCAAGATCAGCCTAAACTACATATGGGTTCAATGCTAACTTAGGCTAAAGGGTAAGATCCTGTTTCATGCACAGCAACAACAATAAGATAAACAAATGAGAAGCGGGAAATGAATTGCAGTTCACCTTTGGATCCATCTGACAACACAGTGGATCCAGAAAATTGCTTATCACTCAACTTCTCTAAGTCCTCATCTTGTCTGATAGACCTCGGGCTACCTTAATTCCCTTATCATGAGTGCAGGCTCAGCATCTAGAATCAGAAATCCCCAGTATTCCCACCTTTTCCTGGAAGGCATTGCTATTCTAGATAATTAATGGATCTGGGTCACTTTGAATGGCAGGAAGAAGATGGACAGACACACTTGTGAAACCACAGCAGGGTGTTTCTTAGGGAGAAACACGGCCAAATAAATGTCTAGAGCTCTCCAAAAATGGCGTCACTTCACCAAAGAACTGCTCTATATGTTCCCTCTCAGGTCCCACGGTGAAGGGATGGTGAACCAGTACATAACTGTGTCTCTTTCTCCAAGCCTTTAATTTATTCTATCATAGTAGAGCAAGAAAACTCTGCATCTCAGGTTCATCTGAAATGGATTAACATTGAGTTCAGGTTGCCATCAACTATGTAAACAACAGATGAAAGCTTTTCTTGGTCTTCCAAGTTAGTGTAATGATTTGGAATCTCTTCTCTAAGTGTATGCATTACTGATAGTTTGAGTAGTTAGTGTATAAAGCAACAGCTTTTCTCTTAGACCTCCTTGTACCTGGGCCACCCACTTTGGGGAAGCATCTTCCTCCTCAGTTAATAATTCTGTAAAATTTATTCACACTCTAGCCCAAAGTTGATGAGTTGATTCCAGATTTAATCAAGTAGACAACTCAGTTTAACTGTCCTATTATACTTTATTTTTGTAAACATGTACCCCAACTTCTTTTCAATTTTGCATTTCCTTCTTATATTTTGAGAATGAAGCTAAGTGTTACAAGCCCTTGTTTTCATTTGTTTTGTTTGTTCACTTGTTTTCATATGGGGTCTTACTGTTTAGCTCCTGCTGGCCTTGAACTCACTACATAAGCAAAGCTTGCCTTGAACTCATAATCTTCCTGTCTCTCTTTCTACAAAGCTGAAATTGCAGACATGACCACACAGCCAGGGCACATATTCAGTTTCCTACTGATGTAAACACATTGTATTCTATAGTTCTTTGAGTGCATAAATCTCATCTTCCCAGGTCACTCTTGCTATTTGTTGTTTTCCTTAGTTATACTGGAGCTGACTCTAGTATGAGTCTAGAGGCCATGAGAGACAGTCAGTATAGATATTTTGAAACTAAACATCCCACTAAGTTGCTAAAATACCTTTCCGGGGGAGATAAAAGTGAGTCTATCCCTTTTCTTAATCTCCCTATGACAAACTAAGTCATGATTACTCCAAAGTTCACTCTGTAAAACCAATGAGTTTGTTGGGATTCCTTAGGTAGTGTAGGTGAGGGGTTAGTTACAAAATGTGGGTGCCCTCCCCCAACAGGCAGCATCCAGAAAGCCTTTACCCAGAGAGGCTGGGGCTTTCTCATAGCTGTATTTCTACATAAATGGAGGCCTCCTCCCCTGGCTTTAAATACCTCCCCTGGCTCCCCATCCCATGGCCATTCGCAATTATGGTAGAGTTGTCTACAGCAGGCTGTAAGAAGCAGTAGCTGCATACTCAGGAAAAGTCTGTGACCCTCTTCACTCATCTGTGAAGGAGTACAAAACAGTCAAAACTAATCTTGGGTGATCCTTTTACAAGAAGGCAGAGCTGAACTCACTCCACAAGATGGCAATTGCCTCAGAGGACATCTACTCCCAACACATTGTAATATAAGGCCATTGTAGCATCTGCAAACTAGGAGAAGCAGACATCTTCGGAAAGAGGTGTTGAAGAAGTCTCTGCCAGTAGGGTAGGCTAAAGGAATTTATGGATTCATCTAAATCCACCTAATTTCTTTTGTTTCACAAGTCAGGAAGCCAATCTTCTTACCAGTGGCTTAATAGTCACATGGCTATGATGAACATGAGAAATCAGTTTGAATCATAAGGTGGACAACAAGTACATTATGATCATTATGGAATCCCCTTTCTTGGGTTCTCTTACTGTGCTGCAGGTGATCATTTCATTCTTCCACTTCTTCAGTGTAATACAAAGTAGTCTAAAAAAAATCATTCAAAACATTGGGGTAGGATTGCATGAAGAAAACAAGCATTAATGCTAGAATACTCTTTTGATCTGAGACAGTTACTGTGCCTAGGATCTCATGATATAAGATGATGATTCAGTCAAAACTTAGATAACATAGTATTTAACATTATGTCCTAAGATTCTGAGTGTATTCAAAAATGCAGTCTTTAGAAATAAAATCAAAAATAAAGATCTTTATTTCTTAATTTTTCACTGCCATCTATAAAGCCTTCATTGTCTTCAAAAATACCTTCCAAGGTGTGCCATAAAGAGCCTGCATTTTTAATTTTTTTTCTTACATATCTTCTGGGTTTAATTCATATTCACTCAAGTATTCAGCTGTTTAAGAATGATTTGGTTATGGGAAGTCTGTTATCTCTTTCCAAATCCAGAACTGTAAAACTGTCTTTAAACACATTTAAATAAATTTAAATACTTTAAAAATTGCAACCCAAAGTGTACGTGTTTAAAAGCTGTAAGTAATTTAAGGAGCACACTGCGGCTTTGTCTTGAGCAGATGGGTGTGCACTTCTGAAAGGGAACATGTCTCTCAGAGAAACAGTGGATGATGACACTCTGTATGTATTTATAGTTCTTACATTGTTCAATGGCTCTTTTTATAACCACCTTTTCACTTGGGGATTTTCTTCCCTGGTGTATGTTGTGATTTTATCTGTTTTCTTTTCTTTTCTTTGGGGACAATGGGTTATTTAGTATCTCTTTAAAAATATGTTTAGGGTGTGCATTTTAACAGCTTTTTTTTTTCTAGTTACATTATTTGCTTGATTTCCTCCCTGTGGCATCTCTTCTTTTTAAAGCAAACAAAGACAGTAATTTGGGGTTTGGGGATAGGAAGGGAAATCTTGTGATATAAAAAAGTATGGTGCAAAAGAGGAGAAATTTAACATGATTATTAAATGATTTTTCTCAGAAAAAAATTGCTATTTAAAAATATATATCCATACTATTGGGCATCCCTAATAGAAAGCATAATGCATCATACATATTTTGAAGACACTATTCTTGGTGGACAGTGTATATTTGCATATGTATATTACTGTACGTAATCTTCATGCATTAAAAACTTAAAAGTCAGCTGTTCTTATTTCATTTTTATATTGAAACACAGGCAAAGGAAGCTTAAGCAATTTTTTCCTAATCCCATAATCAGGATGCGAAAGAAGTTAGAACATAAATCAATTCTTTAAGACTGAAAACTCCAGGCATTTAATGACACGGGTCAGTTAATAGCATACATCCAGATTAATTTATATTTTATAAGAATTATAAAAGCATGCCAATGAACAAAAGTAGTAAGATATAATAACAGTTTGCTTAACAACATGGACAATAACTACAACATTACCAATCAAGGCCAGTTATCAAGCATCATCTAAAGCTTTGGTTCTCAACCTTCCTGATGCTGAAAATCTTTATTACAGTTCCCCATGTTGTGGGGAACCCAACTATAAAGTTATTTGATACTACTTCATAACTCTAATTTTGCTACTGTTACAAATCATAATGCAAATATTTGTGTTTTTCAACAGTCTCAGGTTGCCCCTGTGAAAAGATCATTAGACTCCCAAAAGTGGTCATGACCCAAAGGTTGAAAACTACTTTTTTTTTCTTTCCAACAATGCTAAGGAATGATCGTATTATTCTTGTTTTAAAATCAAAACTTAAACTCAGAGAAATCTATATGTCTCACCCAAAGTCACATAACTCATCCATGACAGACATAGGAGCTCATATGTGTACCAACTCGAACTTCAATTTCTGCCCTGCCTTAAGTCCTGTTCTTCTGTATTTGGGACTTTGTCTGAGAAAGCCATTGCCCTGGAGTCTTGAGATTTTTTAATTCCAATACAGACATGTATACAACACAATGTTTGGAGGGGTCTATTGTATGCAAAGACCTGGTCATCCTACTCTTGTAGGATTTAGAAAGATTGTGTTGCTTGTTCTGTCTTTGGCTCAACCCAGGCTAGAGTCATAATGGAAGAGGAAACTTCAACTCAGAAAATTCCTCTATCACGTTGGCTTGTGGTGCATTTTCTTGATTACTTGTTGATGTGAAAGGGTCCATTTCACTGTGAATTTTGCCATCCCTGAGCAAGTGGTCCTGGGTTGAATAAAAAGCAAGCTAAGCAATCCATGGAAAACAAGCCAGTGAGCAGCATTCGACTATGGTCTCTGCTTCGGTTCCGGCTGCCAGGTTATTGTCTTGAGTTCTGACTCTGATTTTGTTCCATGATGTAAGCTGTAAGATGAAATAAACATTCTCTTACCCAAGCTGATTTTGGTCATGGTGTTTGTAACAGCAACAGAAAGAAAATAGAACAAGTTTTCCGGAAGGCAGCAGGTGTGGAAAACTTCAACATAAGGCACATATCTCTCAGGAAGTCACATTCTCATTAGATGAGAAGAGAAGGTATGATACCAAGTCATTAAAATTATAGAACTTCTTATAACTTTACAAGAAAATACAGGATAACGTGGGGCTGGGGCTGGGGGGGATATCCTATTCAGTAAAGTTCCTGCAGTGCAATATGATGCCCTAGGTTCGTATCCCGGTGCCTGAATAAAAGCTCTGCATGGTGGATGGTGGACACTGGTTATGCTAGTTCTTGGAGGGCAAAGGCAGGTGTATTCCAAGTGCTCACAGGCCAGACTGTTTAGTAAATCACTGAATTTCATGTTCAATGAAAGCCCTTGTCTTACAAATCAAACTGTAGAGTAATAGAGGGAGATACAAGAATGAAACTTCTGGCCTACACATGCACAAACACATATGCTTATTCACATTCCTGATGACACATGCACAAAGACACACATAGACACCAAATAAACATGCTGACATATACACAGAAAGAGGAACAGAAACACAGAGAGAGAGAGAGAGAGAGAGAGAGAGAGAGAGAGAGAGAAATTTTAGCACCTCATCCAAAAGTAGAATTTAATGTGAACAGAAACATGCAGGGTAAAATACTGGATAGTCATCTAGAAATACTAGACTTTTCAAGGGCCAAGGTCTGAATCAGAAAAGAAACAGAATATTTACATGAAATTTTCTTTCAAGTCTGAAGAAGTGAGTCCTTGAGTTGTACTGTTAAATGTTTCAATTAAATTTTGTTACTCTATTTGCAACAGACACTGAAGAAATTCAGAGAATTATAAGGACCTACTTTAAAAAAAAACTGTACTTCACCAAATTGGAAAATCTACAAGAAATGGAAACTTTTCTCAATACATACCACTTCCCAAAGTTAAATAAAGAATAAATAAACAACTTAAGCAGACTTATAAACTCTATTGAAATAAAAGCAATTATTAACAGTCTCTCAACCAAAACAAACAAAAACAAAAACTAAAAAACAAACCCCAGGCCAGATGGTTGTAGCACAGAATTCAACCAGATTTTGAAAAAGAGTTAATGCTAATACTCCTCAAATTATTCCACAAAATTGAAACAGAAGTAACATTATTCAATTTGTTTTAAAAGGCCACAGATATAATGATACCAAAAACCACATTAAGACCCAATAAAGAAAGAGAATTACATACCAATTTTTCTTATGAACACAGGTGATTTTCTTTTTTCAAAAAGATGTTTGTACACTGAATCCAATGACACGTAAAAAGATCATCCACCATTACATACTAGGCATCATCTTAGAGAAAAAGATTGTTTGTTCAACATACAGAAATGAATAAATGTAATCCACCAGACTGAAAGACAAAAACATGATCCTCTCATTATGCAAAAAAAAAAAAAAAAAAAAAAAAGCCTTTGACAAAATCCAACACACCTTCATGATGGAAATCTTGGACTGATTAGGAATACAAGGAACACATCTCAACATAAAAATAGCAGGTTACAGTAAGCCCATAGCCAACATCAATTTAAATGGAGAGAAACTCAAAGCAATTCCTCTGAAATCGGGAGCAAGAAAAGATTTCCTGCTCTCTCCATACTTCTTCAATACAGTACTTAAGTTTGTAGCTAGAGCAATAATGCAAATGAAGCAGGTCAAGGAGATACAACTTGGAGAGAAATCAAAGAATTTTTTATTTATTTATTTTTTTATGTGTGTTGGTGTTTTACCTACATGTATGTCGGTGTGAGGGTGTGAGGTTCCCTGAAACTAGAGTTACAAACAATTGTGAACTTCCATGTGGGTGCTGGGAATTGAAGCCATGTCCTCTGAAAGGGTAGCCAGTGTTCTTGACCATTGAACCACAAAAATTGCATGAGGAAACTCCTACAGCTGATAAACAGCTTCATCAAAGTAGCTGGATACAAAATTAACTAGCAGTACTAAGTAGACCTCTTATATGTGAATGACGAATGGACTGAGAAAGAAATCAGAGAAACAACATCTTACATAACAGCTTCAAATAATATAAAATATCTTGGGGTAACTATCGAAACAAGTGAAAGACTTATGTGATATAAACTTCATGTCTTCATCATTGAACATGAAGAAGTAGACCTTATGACTCCATAGAGCCTTCACTCAGACATTCTAGTGTCTTTGCCACAGAAATGCATGATACTAAAGGAGAAATATAAACATCCATACATATACAAACCCTTGGATCATCAGTGATATCCTGCCTGCAAGATATGCTAGTAGCATGAATCTTGTAGGAATAACCAAACAATATCTAATTTGACATAAGGCCTACTCCACAAGACAGAGCCCAAATCCAAGACTGCTTGGGTGACCAAGAACATGAGACTAGAGAGCCTAGGGACCTAGAATAAAACTAAATATTACTGTCCTAAAAATAAATAAATGAAATGATTCCCTGCACTCTGCCCAAAGTTTGCCTATGAGTCTCAGCATCTGCTTCAATAACTTGTTCAGCAGAGTCTTTCAGAGGTCCTTTGGTATAGGCTTCTGTCCTGTTCCCTGTCTTCTTCCACTTCAGATGTCTATCCCGTTTGCCCTTCTGAATGATGATTGAGCATTTTCCCAAGGATCCTCCTTCTTGTTTAGCTTATTTAACAGTGTAGATTTTAGAATGTTTATCCTATATTATATGTCTAATATCTACTTTTAAATGAGTGTATACCATATGTGTCTTTTTGCTTCTGGGTTACCTCACTCAGGATGGTCTTTTCTAGTTCCATCCATTTACCTGCAAATTTCATGATTTTCTTGTTTTTATTTTCTGAATAGCATTACATTGTGTAAATGTACCACAATTTCTGTATCTATTCCTCAATTGAGGGACATGTAGGTTGTTTCCAGATTCTGGCTATTATGAATAAAGCTGCTATGAACATGTGAGCAAATGTTCTTGCTATATAGTTGAGTATATTTCAGTTTTATGCCTACGAGTGATATAGCTGGATCTTGAGGTAGAACTATGCCTAATCTTCCCAGAAAGTGCCAGATTGACTTCCAAAGAGCTCCACAAGGAGACCAATAGAGCCAAAAATTCTAGGCCCTGGGGCACCTGGAGAGAATAATAATCCTACCAAGGACCATACATAGAGAGGACCTAGAACCCCTGCTCAGATGTAGGCCATAGGAAGTTCAGTCTCCAATTGGGGTTCCCTAGTTAGGGGAGCAGAGACTATCTCTGGCATGAACTCAGTGGCCCAGTGGCCTGCTCTTGATCATCTCCCTCTGGGGTTCATCCTTACCAGGCCACAGAGGAAGAAAATGCAGTCAGTCCTGTTGAGACCTAATAGACTAAGGTTAGATAGAAGGGGAAGATGACCTCCACTATCAGCAGACTAGGGGAGGGGAATAGGAAGAGAAAGGGGAGGGGGGTGGAACTGGAAGGAGATGAGGGAAGGAGCTACAGCTGGATACAAAGTGGATAAATTGTAACAAATAATAAATAAACTTTAAAAAATAAATACGTAAATAAAATGACTCTTAATGACATTCTACTATACTAGATCAGTGTCTTGCTCAACCACCTTTAGAGAAGCTTCCCTCCTGCAGCAGATGTGAATACAGAGATCCACAGCCAGACATTATGCAGAGACTGAGAGCTTATGCAAAATTCATTCCTAAAAAGAATGTGTCCACAAAATTCCTCCCTTAAGGGCTCAGGGAACCCCTTGGAAGAGGAGGCAGAATGAGTGTAAGAGCCAGGGGAATGAAAGACACCAAGAAAACATGATTTGTGCACGTATGAACTCACAGAGACTGCAGCAACTTAACCAGGGCTTGCTTTTTGCTGTGTGCTCAACTGGTCAAAGAAAGGCCAGGCTCTTTGACATCTTATCCACGCATGGATTTTTTTTTTTTTTAACTAAGAGCCATTTACTTTTCTTTTCTTTTCTTTTCTTTTCTTTTCTTTTCTTTTCTTTTCTTTTTTTCTTTTCTTTCTTTCTTTCTTTCTTTCTTTCTTTCTTTTTTTCTTTCTTTTTTCTAATTTAGGTTTCTCAGCTGCAGGGAAATCAGCCTCTGAAGGACTAAACTCTGAGAGCTTCCTAGATGCTCTATTTTTTGTTACACAAAAGGCATCTTTAGCAAGTTATTTTCTGCCTACCAAAACTTCTAATCTGACCTAGGGGTTGTCTTGAAAGACACTTAAGAAGTTCTCAGCCATAGGAGACTTCTTATGCCAGGCATATCTGCAGACTCTGTTATGCAGACTCTGAGAATCCTTCAAAAGAACAACCGCATAAAATCCCAGGTGATAATCACTGACAAAAGGTTCCTTTAAAACCTAGGTGCCATTACTCCAGATTCATGCCAGATACAAGGGTTCTGCTAAAAAATTCTGCTGCACTTTTTTAATTAATTAATTAATTAATTAATTTTTACAGCCAATGGCAGTTTCCCCTCCCTCCTCTCCTTTCTCCTCAGAAAAGGATCAGAAAAAGGATACCAGTCCACCTTGGCATATCAAGCTGTAGTAGGACTAAGCACATCTTTTCTTATTGTGGTTAGACAGGGCAGCCCAATTAAGGGAAAGGAATGCCAGGGTGGGCAACAGAGTAAGATATAGTTTCTGCTCCTGTTGTTAGGAGTCTCACATGAAGACTGAGCTGCACCACTGTTACATATGTGCAGAGAGCCTAGGTCCATACCACGTATGCTCTCTGTTTAGCGGTTCAGTCTCTGTGAACCCCTATGGGTCCAGGTTAATCAATTTTGTGTTTTTTTTTTTTTTTTTTTTTTTTTTTTTTTTTGTGCCCTTGACTGCTCTGGCTCCTTCATTCTTTCATCTCCCTCTTCCATAGAATTCCCCAAGCTCTGCCTAATGTTTACCTGTGAGTCTCTACATGTTTCCATCAGTTTCTGGGTGAAGCCTCAAAGATGACAGTTATGCTAGGCACTTGTCTAGAGTATAGCACAATATCATTGATAGTGTCAGGGGTAGGTTCTCACTCATATCATAGATCCTCAATCTAGGCCAATTATTGGTTGGCTATTTTCTCAATTTCTACTCCATCTTTACCCGTGAATGTCTTGTTGGCAGAGAAATTGTGGGTCTAAGGTTTTGTGGCTGGATTGGTATCCCAGTTCCTTCACTGGAAGTATTTTCTGGTTATAGGAGATGGTCATTTTCAGGCTCCACATCCCCCATTGCTAGGAGTCTTAGCTATGGTTACCCTCAGAGAATACTGGGAGTGTCCATTGTCTTAGGTTTCTTGCTCACCCAGAGATGCCCCTTTCCCATTCCATTTCTCTCTCTCTCCCCATACTCTCTCCTTCCATCCTCTGCCCACTTGATCCCTCCTGCTCCTCTCTCACCCCTCCCCCACCCAGGTCCCTTCCTCCAGCCACTCCCCATGTCTATCCTATTTCTCTTTCTCGTTGAGGTTCACTTACTCCCTGTCCCCTCACCTTGGGCTGCCCTTGTTACTTAGCTTTTTTGTGTCTGTGGTTTGTAGCGTGGTTATCCTGAACGTTATGAGTAATATCCACTTATAAGTGAGGACATACAATGTTTAGCTTTCTGAGTCTCGGTTACCTTGCTCAGGATGGTCTTTACTAGTTCTATCCATTTACCTGAAAATTTCATGATGTCATTGTTTTTAATATCTGAATAATCGATTGTGTAATTTTATAACACTTTATATATTCTTCAGTTGATGGACATCGAGGTTGTTTACAGTCTCTGGCTATTACAAATAGAGCTGCTATGAACATTGTTGAGCAAGTGTCCTTGTAGTGTGGTGGAGCATCTTCAGAGTATATGCCTAGGAGTTGTATAGCTAGGTCTTGAGGTAGAGCTATTTTTAATTTTCTGAGAAACTGTCAAGGACCATTTTCATAATTTCATTCAGTCTTACTGACTTTTCAAAGGCTTAACTCTAATACCATCATATTTTGTGTTAAGATTTCAAAGTAGGAATTTTGAGATGTATGTAAGTATTTGCCCTCCTTTCTTCTTTCTACATATACATAAATGTGTAGATAAATAATAAGTAGGTAGGTAGATAGCTAAAAAGACAATAGATAGAAAATAGATTGATAGATGATAGGTTGATAAGATAGATAGATCAGCAGAAATAAACATACAATTATGCATGTTGCTAACAATAAATGTAAAACTAGCTTAAGTAAAAACATAAAAACAGAGGTGGTGACATCAACGTTGAGCCGCTACTTAAATGTAGCACATGCACTGTTTGGAGATAACTGGAAGAAGTGTTGCTTTTTCTTTTTTATTTTTAATTTTAATTTTTATTAATTACAATCTATGCACTTTGTATCCCCCCTTGTAGCTCCCTCCCTCTTTCCCTAGTTCCACCCTCCCTCCCCCTTGTTCACCCATGCCCCTCCCACAGTCCACTGATAGGGGAGGTCCCCTTCCTTCTGATCCTACTCTATCAGGTCTCATCAGGACTGGCTGCATTGTCTTCTTCTGTGGCCTGGTAAGGCTGCTCAAAGGTGATCAAAGAGCAGACCAATCAGCTCATATAAGAGACAGTCCCTGTTCCCATTACTACGCAACCCATCTTGGACACTGAACTGCCATGGCTACCTCTGTGCAGGGGTTCTAGGGTATCTCTATGCATGGTCCTTGGTTGGAGTATCAGTCTCAGAAAAGACCCCTGGGCCTAGATTTTTGAGTTCTGTTGCTCAGACTGAGTCTGGTGGCAAGAGGCATTTATTCTTTTTCTCTTTATTATTATTGTTAGTTATTATAATTTATTCACTTTGTATTCTGGCCATAGTCCCCTCCCTCATCTCTTTCTGGTCCCACCTTCCCTTCCTTCCCCTTCCCCTCTATGTCCCTCTCCTAGTCCACCGATAGGGGAGGTCTTCTTCCCATACTCTCTGACTTTAGTCTACCAGGTGTCATCAGAACTGTCTGGATCATCTTTTTCTGTGGCCTTCCTTGCCAAAGGGAGGTGACCTAAAAGCTGCTCACTGAGTTCATGTCAGAGAATGCCCTTGTTCCCCTTACTAGGGAACCCACATGAGACTGAGCTGCCCATGGGGTATATCTGAGAAAGCTGTCTAGGTCCTCGCTATACTCGGTCCTTGGTTGATTCATCAGTTTCTGCAGGACCACCTGAGCCCAGATTTTTTTGGCTCTGATGGTCTCCTTGTGGAGCTCCTCTCCCCTCCAGGTCTTTCTATCTCCTCCTTCTTCAAGAAGATTCCCTGCACTCTGCTTAAGTCTTAATCAGCTCTCCAGATAGGCTGACAAAAGAGACACCTAAAACTGAGCCTCCTGCATCGCTTTGACAACTGTGTACAACACACATTACTTTGACTCTTAGATATAATGTCCGCTGGCATCCAAAGCAATAAAATTCAAATGCAATTGGTTTATTTTAAACTAAATGATTAGCTAATATTTTTTCCAGAAAACCCAAAGGAGATATATGTGAAAATATATACATGTAAATTTCTATTTATAACAAATCTGTTGTCATTTATAGTAACAAAATGGTTACTAAGCAGTAGAGAATGTTTAAAACAGAGATGCAGCCATGTTCAAAGAAAACAGTTACATCATAACATTTAAAATTGTATTTAAATACTGAGATAAATGTGTCAGAAAAATGGAAAGAGAAAGATTGTAAACATTGCTATTTTACTTTCCTTCCTAACAAAACTTGTTTAACCTCACTTAACTTAAAAAATAAAGTAATATTTAACTAGAGAACAAACAAACAATTTATCAATTAATTAACCAGTTAACACAAATAAAAAGAGCAATGGATAGAAATTTTTGAGGAGATTATGGGACATAGAAATGAGATATATTAGAATCACAGAGAAACCAGAATGAAGAAAATTATATTGGAAACCTTGATTTGGAAAGAGTTTGATGGAGTTTCCCTAAAAGTAAATTAGACAATAAGCTATTGATTTAACTGAACCAATTTGGACTGATCAGGCAATAATGGCATCAAGTCCACATATGATCAAATAGCATTTGAGACATTTAGATCTGCTAAAGTCTAAGCTAGGGAATTGAAGTTATCAATTCATCAAGTCATCAACTCCATGGTTGTTTATCCCTCCTAATTACCTGATATCTTGTACTCAGAAACAATTTAAGCTACACCATTTGAGGCAGATTTACACACACACACACATACAATTTAAAAATTAAAAAGTAGAAACAAACTGGCACCCAACCAAAAAATTACTTCAAAGTGTACTCAGTTAATACCCCTCTGAGATATGGATGAAATATAAAAATTTAAACACGTTCACAAAATAAAAATCTCAGTTGATTTGAAATGCTATGAAGAGATATTAATAATACCAATTAATTAATACATTTAAATATCAATTTTTTATAACTTAGCACATTACTTGTAAACAGAGAAAATGAAAAGTCATATAATATACTTAGAAATTCCCCAAACTCCTCAGAACAGAATATTTTAAAAAGATATAAAAGAGAGATGTATAACATGACTTTTAAAATTAGAACCTATAAAAGATAGAATATATTTTTATATTTCATTTATTGTTTGTGGTGGTGTATCTGTGTGGGCACCATATTCCTGGTGGACATCATAGGACATCTTGTAGGAAAGGGTCCTCTCTAGCCATGAAGTGGTTCCCAGAGATAGAATTCAGGTCACCAGCATTGGTGATAAGCTTCTTTATCACTAAAACGTCTCACTTATCACAGGAGAATACTTTAAGGGAATCAAAGAAAATTTTCAGGAACTAATGAAAAACATCTTGGTTGTTGAGTTAAATAAAAGACATACACAAATGTCAAAAAAATTGATAAACTGAAGATTATAACTTAAGGAAAAGGTCAACAACAATGAAAGGGGTCATGATGATGGGAGGAAGATAGGGATGGTGGCACTAAGAAAATTGCAAAGTAGCAATGAACTGATATGTTCATTAATTAATTTTATTAATAAATGTCTAGAATTTTCAAAGAAGAAAAAGTAAAGCTTTAAAGACCCAGGAAAACAGTTGCTTAAGTATCAAAAAAGTTTAAAAGTGAAAAAAGATATAAATATTGTGGGAAAAGTATTAATTCAGCAAGTTTTTCTAGCCTGGCTAGTTCCCAAATAACTGAGACAAAGACCTACTGTTTTAGGTCAACAAGATTTAAGCATAATAACTGGGAAGCTCTTCGTTATGTTAATCTTCTAGACTAGTCTGGCTACTTCCCAGACATATGCCCCAAGTTATTTGCTAATGTTGATCTGTCTGGCTACATCTGCTCTATCAGGCCAAGTCCTTTTTTTCCATCTTCTTCCTTTCCTCCTACCCTCATGGTTTCTGTCTGAGATCCTCACCAGGGAGTGGAAGCTCAGCCTACATCTCTTCTGCCTGGTTATAGGCTGTTTAACTTTTTAATTAGCCAATCAGAGAAAATTAGGGAGCAAAATTTACACAACAATATATTGGTGTTTGTAAGAATGTACTTGTCTGGACTACAACCAGATCTCGCACCCAGAATTTAGCAACTGTATACATATAGTAGGAAAAGAATCCCCAACATAAAAACATTTATTGATTATCTAACTGATATTTCAAATGAAAACTAAAAAGAAAGTAGGGACAAAACAGAATCCAAAATATGACATCTATTTACCTGGAAGTGTTGATAATTATGAGTCTTAAAATCCTGGATTCTTAATCAATCCATGAAAAGTTTAAAGTAAAATAAGAAATCAAAGTGAAAAAAAAGCAAAAAAAATGACATTGGAGAATTTGTGAGAAAATCAGAATTCTTATTAGCTATCCAAAAACAATGGAATTTTAGAGGGGAAAAAACCTGAAATAACAGGGAATAATACTAAATTAAAAGGAAAGTGAGTAAGCTATGATGCTTTTCAGCTCCTGTTCACTAGTTAGAAATGAAAACACTCAAAATAAGTTCTCAACTATGTGAAAATTGCTCAAAACCATAGTCTCTAACTTTCGAAGCACGAGAAGGAAGGATGAAAGTGTTCTTTGTGATTGGTGTAGGAGAAAATAAGAATTCACTGAGCAGGAAAGGGGAAGTCAGAAGTGTGTTTCTTACACTGCACCTGTGAACTACCGCTGTCACTGTCACCTGCGAGATCATCCCGGAAAGCAGAGTGAGACTTCATATAGCTGGCTATATGTTCAGTGAACATTGCTGGTATTTCTTGACTTGAAAGCCCTCTGGTATACCCATGAGTCATATAAACTGACACTTTCTTTTTTTTATTTTAAAAAAAGAAACGATAAGTTTATTAGCAGTTATCTAGCACACAGCTCAAGGATTCAGTCATAAAAATTTGAAACGCCATTCAATCTGCCTGTGCTTTGGGTGAAAGGAGCAGTTACAGAGTGGCTGGTTAACATTGTCATCCAAAGAAATTTCTCCATTGGGTAAGTGACCCTATATAAGATGGCATTAAGCTCTATAACCTGAGTTTACAGCCTTTATAGTAAGTGGTAATATTTCATTTTAATTTTTCTTTTAAATGTATTTGAAATACCTTGCGTACAACTACAAGTAGATCGAGCATGATAGATCCGTCACAAACTGGCATGCATGTGGGATGAGTGACCACACTGAGTGACCACAGACACTTTCTTATATGCTAATTTCCTGCTAATATCCAAACTCCATTAGGTTTATAAAATGGAAGGAAGTTATGAGGTTTGTGTTGCCTGTTTTTGTTTGAGATTTGTTGTATTACGTTTAAAATCTGTACACCTAAAGAAGATAAACAAGAAGGATCCTGGGTAAAACGATCAACCCTCATTCAGAAAGGCAAACAGGATGAACAATGAAAAGAGGAAAAAACAGGGAAAAGGATAAGAACCTACCACAGAGGGACTCTGAAAGACTCTACCCAGCAGGGTACAGAAGCAGATGCTGAAACTCATAGGCAAATTTTGGGCAGAGTGCAGGGAATCTTATGAAAGAAAGGGGAGATGAAAGACCTGGAGGGAACAGGAGCTCCACATGGAGAGCAACAAAACCAAAATATCTGGACCCAGGGGTCTTTTCTGACACTGGTACTCCAACCAAAACCATGTATAGAGGTAACCTAGAACCTAGAACAGATGTAGCCCATGGCAGCTCAGTGTCCAAGAGGGTTCTCTAGTATAGGGAACAGGGCCTGTCTCTGACATGAACTCAGTGTCTGTCTCTTTGATCACCTCCCCCTGAGTGGGAAGCAGCCTTACCAGGCCACAGAGGAAGACAATGAAACCAGTTCTGATGAGACCTGCTAAGCAAGGGTCAGATGGAAGGGGAGGAGGTGGACCACCCTTATCAGTGGACTGGGGGAGGGCATGGGAGGAGAAGAGGAAAGGATGGTTGGATAGGGAGGAGCTGAGGGAGAAGGATACAAAGTGTGATACAGCTGGGATACAAAGTGAATAAACTGTAATTAATAAAAATAAATAAATTTTTAAAAACCAGAAAAGATATTATTTGAGCATTTGATAGATGACTACAATATCACATGGGCCAAGAATAATTTAATTCATTTTTATTATTAGAGAATGATTTTTTTCAAGTATTTATTTGGTTTTTATTCATGTGTGTGTGAAGTGGACGTTTCTGGTTTCTGTTAAGACTCAGTTTTGTCATGTGATGTTTTGTTGCAAGCTGAGCACATAATGTTTTACTGGAGGTTGGCTTGTGAGAGGACACATGATGTCTTGCTGTGAGCTCTCTCCTGGCAGGGGGCACAATTTTGGCCAGATGAGAATATCCGTAGTTTGACCCAAGGGGAGGAGATATACAGAGGCCCACGCAGAGGGAAGCATCATTTTTTTTGGGGGGTGGCATTGATGCTTTGATCTTCGTGCTTCAACACTTGACTTTGCAAAGAGAAATGTTCCAGAGAACTTCTAGAGGAAATCCAACTGAGTCTTGAGGCTTTTGAGGATTTTCGCTGATTCCTGTTGCTGCTTGGTGTTGGCCTCTGGTCTGGACTGCTGGTGTCCTGACGACTGAGTTTGGTCATCCCCTAAAAACCCATTGACCTTAATCAGCAGGAACTGGATAAAAGAAATCTACAGCCCTTTCCTTACTAATCTATCTAAGGTGGGGGAGGAGGGTAGAAGGGAGGTAAAGTGTTTAAGAACCCTAAAAAAAGTAGGTTTGGTCTAAGACTTCGTGTGTGTGTGTGTGTGTGTGTGTGTGTGTGTGTGTGTGTGTGTGTG